>NC_062544.1:95158184-95465412 GCF_016906955.1 Phacochoerus africanus
TTACCTTCCCCCATACATACATATGTATACATATATACACACATAATTGTCATGTGATTGAGGGAGACAAGCCTGAACTGTGTGGGTGGGGCATCAGGAAGGGTGGCCTTTGGAACTCTTGATCATGAGCTGAGGCTGTGCTCTGCAGGCGGAATTCTTCAGGAAAATCTCAGCTATACTCTGAAGGCTTTTCAACTGATTGGATCAGGCCCACCCAGATTTTTCTTGGATTATCTCCTTTACTTAAGGTCAGCAGATCACAGACTTGAATCACATCTGCTAAATACCTCTGCAGCAACAGTTGGATTAGCATTTGAATAACTGGGGACTAGCCAAATTGACCTGTAAAGCTGACCTTCATGGGTGGTTTCTGCCAAACTTTCAAAGTACTGGTAATAATCTTTATACAATGTTCCAGAGACTACAAAGAAAAGTCCTTAATTTATTGTCTAAATAATGTAACTTTGATAACAAAACAATACAAAGCTAAGAGAGTAAAGTCATAAGCAGATCTCAACATGAAAACTGCAAAGATGCTAAGCAAAATTTGAGCACCCAAGTTGCTGCTAGTTGCTACCCACCTGTCTTTAAAGGACATAGACAGTAAGAATTAAAGAAGAAAGATGCCCAGCTATCCTTATGATTATCTTCATAGAAATTGGAGGAGAATTTCTGTGCGGAAATTGGAAGAGAATCTATTGGCAATGTATTGGAATTAATGATTAGTAAAGTTGTATTGGTTATAAGGATATAATAAAAAGTCATTTGAACCTGAATAATTACATTACCAATGGAAGTAAATCTAATAAAAGATGAACAGTGTCTTTAAGGAGAAAGTTGTAAAACTTTTTTAAAGTTTAATTTCTGACAGTTATGGGTTATTTTTTTCTGATAGTTATGTGTTAAAATCACCCATTGTGATTACAGATTTATAGCATGTTATATTTATATCAGTTAACATATAAATGGAAGTAAAATATACATGTGAGATTTACAGATTGTGAGTTTTGATAAGTGCATGCACCCAATCAAGTCATCCCTTAGAGAGTATCTGTCTCAACTCCCACAGATAAACTAGTGTTGTGATTTTTGTCACTCTAGATTAATTTTGCATGCACTTGAATCATGCAGTGTGTACTCTCATGTCTGGCTTCTTTTTTCCAACAGAATTTTTGAGATCCACCCAAGTTGAATGTGTCATTAGTTCATTGTTTTGTATTGCTAAGTAGTATTCAATGGGCAATTAGGTTGTTTCCAGTTTGAGGGTATTATGAATAATGCTTGTTTTTCCAGACAAATACTTTCATTCATTTTGGGTAAATGAATACCTCTGAGTGGCACATAGGTTGGGTGTGCGTTTTAACTTTACAACATAACAAGCAGTTTTCCAAAGAAGTTCGTCATTTCACACTTCTCACTAGCGTATATGAAAGTTCCAGTTGCTCCTTATGCTCCCTAACATTTGGTGTTGTCAGTGTTTTTAATTTTAGTCATTCTGGTGGGCGTGAAATGATATAGGTTTCACTTGCTTTTCTTAATGGCTTATGATTTTGAGTACCTTTTCATGTGCGTGTTTACAATTTGTATATCTTCTCTTTGAAGTGTCCATTCTAGTCTTTGCCTCTTTTTTATGGGGTGGTTTATATTTTTGTTATTGATATGTAGTAGGACATTTTATATATTCTAGGTTGAAGTTCTCTGTCAGATGCATATATTGTGAACATTTTCTCCTGGTTTGTGCATTGTTTTTCAATTTCTTTTACTGGTGTCTTTTTATGAACAGCAGATTTTATGTTGGATGAAATCACATTTATCATAGTTTTCTTTTTTTGTTTAGTGGCTTTGTTTCCTCTTGAAGAAATCTTTGTCTACTCAGGATATTGTAGTGTGTATGTTTGTGTTGGTTTAGCAATTTTCGTTTTTACATCTAGGTTTATAAGCTGTGGCAGATTAACTGTTGGGAATACTATGAGGTAGAGGGTTGAAGGGTTCAAGCTGCTCACAATTTCACCTCCCCAACCCAGGCCTACCACTGTTGAAAGTACTTTTATTTCTTTAATGATTAGCTTTGTTGCATTTATCAAAATAAATTGGCTGTGTATACCTGAAATTGTTTCTGGACCCTGTTTTGTGACATTAATCTGTTTGTTTATTCCAGTTATGCCAGTACTATACTACCTTGATTGCTGTGGCTTTGTAGTGAGATTTGAAAGCAGGTAGTGCAAGGCATCCAAATTCATGCTACTATTTTAATGTTGTTTTAGCTTTTCTGAGTCCTTTGCTCTTCTTTATACATTTAAAAACTTTATTTTGAAGTAGTTTAATGCATCAAGCTGCAAAACAGTATAATTTCTAAGTACCTTTCCCCCAGCTTTCCTTAATGATATGTCTTTCCTTAAGTATATGTCTTCAGTGGCTGCAATATTGCCCTCAAAGCGGCAAAAATTGGTATTGGGGGAGAAAATAATCTTACCTTTTTAATGTACAAAGCATTGTAACACATGTAGTACATAAGCAGATAGACAATTTATCTGTGAAATGAACATTTCATGGGGGTTATTAGGGGAAAATGCATATAAAGCCTCTTTTAAGGGAAAAAGTGGAAAAAAAAAAGTTGAGACACCCTGCTTCCTCAGCTCTTAACTGTTGGCCGCCAGGGATCTGTTTTCCTTCATTCTGATTTTGTTACTTTAAGAATATTAGGTAAATGGAATTAAACAAGGTGTAACCCTTTGAGATTGTCTTTTCATTCAGCATGGTGCCCTTGAGACCCATCCAGAGTCTTGCTATTGCTGCATGTCAGTAGTTCGCTTTGTTTTATTGTTCAGTGATACTCCACTGTTTATCTATTCACCTGTTGAAAGACTTTTGGATAATTTCCATGTTTTGGCTGTTACAGATAAAGCTGGGATGAACATTTGTTTACAGTTTTTTGTGGGAATGGAAGTTTTCATTTCTTTAAGATAAATCCTGAGGGGTGTATTTGCTGGATCATATGGAGTATATGTTTAACTTTGTAAGAAAGTGGCCAGTTACCTTCCAGAGTGGCTGTGCCATTTAGTGTTCCCACCAGCCATGAGAGAGATCCAGTTACTCGACGTTCTTGATAGCACTTGGTAGTATATTTTGTTATCTTAGCTGTCTTAATGGGTCTGTAGTGGTATCTTTTTATAACTTTAATTTAGATTTCCCTAATGGTATTGAGTATCTCTTCATATGCTATTCATTTTACATATATCTTCCTTACTAGAATGTCTGTTCAAGACTTTTGTCAATTTGTAATTGGATTGTTGTTTTCTCAGTGTCAAGTGTTAACGTGTCTGTATGTTCTAGATACAGTTACTTTGTCTGACATGAGATGTGCAGATACTTTTTTTCCCTAGTATGTAGCTTGTCTTTTTATCTTCTTAACAGGAGCTGTTGGAGAGTGAAAGTTCTTAATTTTGATAAAGTTTTATTATTGATTTTTTATTTTTATGGGTCATGAGTTTGCTGTCATATTTAAGAATTGACTCATTGATTAACTCTGTTATAAAGATTTTCTCCTTTGATTTCTTCTAGTTTTTTTTCCTTTAACTTTTTAGACTTTTGAAATAATTATAGACTCATAGAAATTGCAAAAATTCCGAATATCTGTCATGTGCTCTTCACCCTTCTTCTCCAACAGTGACATCTTCTGTAACTGTAGGATACTAGAAAAATAACCACATAGTGCCAGGAAAGGTTTAGGGGTTCCTGGCCTTAAGTGTCACTAGGTAGATAATGGGAAACTTCCTGATCTTTTGGAGATAAGTGCCTGTACTTACTTATTTTACCCATGACCTAAAGGCAGCAGAGGAATGACCCACTTTGGCTCCTGCTGTGGTGTTTTGACTCATGATGCTTCCATTTCCTGTGTAGGGAGGTCTCCAGTTCCCAGCTTCTGCTGCTTCAGAGCTTGCAGCATCATCGACTATTGGCATCAGTGTTTTCCTGGCAACCTCCTTTCATCTGATCACATCTACCTTTTGTCTTTCAGAATTCCTGATCATTTGGATTCCCAGAGGATCCTTTTTTTTTCAGGATTCTCTAGGAATTTGAGGCACAGGTGCTCAAGCTACCATTTTAGTCTAGCTGTGGTAGTTTTTCTGTGCACACGTGGGTCTACCTTTTCTTCTTCTGCCAGCTCTCTTTCTTAAGCAGCTCTTATTACTTGGTAGAGAAACTCCTTGCATTTCTCTTAATCCTGGATCTCTTCATCTATCTTTGCACCTCAGTATTGATGAAAATCCTTTTTTTGGATTATAGTCATTAAAAAATTATAACACTTTAGTCTGTTTAATTTTGTTAAGACTACATGGAATATGTTATCAAATAAAAGTGTTGCAACATCATTTGTAGAAATATTTTGAAAGATGTTGCCTATGTCCCTCACATTTTTTCTGTTGTCTATAAAACAATATTTAGAAAGATTTTCAGTGACTAAAATAATTGCTATTTTATGAGGTTACAAAAGAGTCACTTTTAAATATGTTTGCATAGGCTTTTACTTATTTTTATTAATACATATATTTTGGCCACTCCTGCAGCATGTGGAAGTTTCTGGGCCAGGGATCAAACCTGCATTACAGCAGCGACCTGAGCCACTGCAGTGACAATGCTGGATCCTAAATCCACTGAGCCACCAGGGAACTCCTGCATAAGCTTTTATTTTAAGTAAACCATAGTGCTTATTTTCCTGCTAAATGGTGATTTACTTGAGACTTTACTATATTAAAGAAAGATCTTTTTCTTCTTCCAGAACAGCATCTCAGACATGTTGAAAAAGATGTTTTGATCCCTAAAATTATGAGAGAAAAGGCCCGAGAGAGGTGCTCTGAACAAGTTGAAGGTAAGATTCAGATATTCATGTAAAGATAAAATACTTTTTTTAATAATATAATTTGAATTTAATCCTTAGCCTCAGAGTCAAGAAGTCAGTGAATTAATATGTATGAATTTCTTCTCACTCTTTCAGTAAGACACCAGTTATTTCAACTTTCAGAGCTTCCTAGTGGTGTTCAATTCATTTACAATTTAAAAATATTCTCCCAAATTCCTAGCAAAAAACATTTTTTTCTGGATGTGTGGTTGCATATGGAAAAAATTTGTATTTGTATTTTGGGGAAACATGTTATTCTGGTGATTTTGATAGGGCAAGAAGAAACATCAAATGTAATATGTGCCTATTTTTCCTGTGTCAGCATGCATGTAGATACATATTCTGAGATGATTTTCTTTGTTGTCATTGACTGTTACTGAATTGTTAATGGAATCTCAGTAGTACTTGCAATGAGTCTTTTTCAAAACTTTTTTTTCTACAGTTTATATTTCTGAGTGGAAGATATTTATGACATGCGTGCACTAAGCACCCACATGTGTGTGTTTTTCATTGGGAAATGTTTTTTTAACATGAAATACTCCTGTAGTCTATGAATCTAGAGATGTGTTGTTGGTTAATATGTCATATTACAATGAAGAATATAAACAAAACAGTAGAAGGTGAAAGATGAGGCCCTAAATGATGGGTAATTAGTAAAGCAGATGGCAGTAATAGTGTAGAAATATCTTTTCATAAAAATCTACCTCTTGGAATGGCCATCTCAAAGAAGTAGTGGTAAAATTTTGTCGACCTAGAATATCATCCTGCATCCCTTTTCCCTTTCTCTTGTAGTCATGTTGAAGGACCACTGAAGTTCTTAGTGGGACTGAAGGGCTGCACTTCCCCTGCAAATGTCTCCACAGGGAAGCCAGGCTGGGTCAACTGAACTTTTGGAGCTCTGTCAGTATCACTTGGATGCTAGAAATATTTTGGTCCCTTAGATGCTACCTCCTTAGAGAATGACCTCTGGGATTGATGGATAGAGGCAATAAAAGAGTAGGTAGGTCCTCAGGAGTGACACTGCATTATGGTCATTTTTTTTTTTTTTCCTAGAAGAAGTCCAATTCACTATCCATTGCACAGTGGAGCCACCTTGTTTCTTTTTCTTAAATTAAATATTTTATTATGAGCTATTCCATGTTTTAAATCCATCTGTAAATTAAGTTTGAATGAACTCTACTATAGATGAATTTATTAACAAATTATCAGTAATTTATTATTATCATTCTGTGGTCCTGCTTTCATTCTGAATTGGTTGTCTAATCAGAGCACCTTCCTTTAGGGAAGTTACTCCACTGGCACCTGCAGGTTAGGTTCAGTGCATACCTAGCATTGGCAGATGTCATGCTGATGGTCTCAGGAGATGATCCTCTGCTTACCTCATAGGACTTTTAGAAGGCTATAGCCTGATTCAAGTGAGGGCAGATGAAACTTAAAAATGGATAATAAGGGAGTTGCCATTGTGGTGCAGCGGAAACGAATCCATCTAGGAACCATGGGGTTGCGGGTTTTGATCCCTGGACTCGCTCAGTGAGTTAAGGATCCAGCGTTGCCATGAGCTGTTGGTGTAGGTCAAAGACGTTTCTTGGATCCTGCTTTGCTGTGGCTGTGGCATAGGCCAGCAGCTATAGCTCTGATTCAACCCCTAGCCTGCGAACCTCCATATGCCGCGGGTGTGGCCCTAAAAAAAAGAACAAAAATAAATAAATAAATAAAGGGATAAGAAAATGATGGGGTTAACTTTTCACTATCAGGAAAATTATTTACTTATTACTGACATATTGGTCCAAAATTACAAATGTGGAATTCCTGCTGTGGCGTAGTGGGTTAAGAATCTGACTGAAGTGGCTTGGGTCACTGTGGAGGTGCAGGTTCTGTCCCCTGCTCAGTGCAGTGAGTTAAAGGATCTGGCATTGCTGCAGCTGTGGCATTGGTTGCAGCAGCGTCTCAGATTCAGTCCCTGGCCTGGGAACTCCATATGCTGTGCATGTGGCTACAAAAAAAAAAAAAAAGATAGAAAAACCCCCACAAAATTATAAACATGAGTTGGATTCTGTTTTGTAATGCATACTTCAAGAATATCTAGAATGAAAGAATGCTAGCTGAGTTTTTACTCACATGATTCAGATGAAAATACAAAATGATTGGGTTTAAGTTTCAGAACTACTTTGCTTATTATTACTCTTAGACCATGAAACTTTAATTTTGGTCTTCAAAATGAAAGAACTGTCGTATAACTTTAAAATACTTACTTGTAATGATACAGGAAAGAAAATGTTTGATTTTTTTTCTTCTTTATTAAAACTTAAGTTGTTTAGGATGTTGACATTGTTAAGTTTTGTTTTGTTTTTTCCATATGCCTAATATCTTCTGAAGACTGAAAGCATCTTAAAATTTGAAATTCATTTGGGTTATTTCAATGCATTTGTCCTTACTAGAGCATGTTATAACAAATGCTCTTTGAATATTTGAATTTTAATAGATAATGATATATTGATTTTTTTAGGCCATATGGCCCCAAACATGTTTTAGGGTCTAAAATTGATTATTTTATAAAAGAATGATCCTTAGTACCCTTCCTGTTTAACCATGTGAATTAGGAAAGAATGTACATTGCCATTACTCAAGCAGGAGCAGAACAGCTACATTTAAACTGAACAGTAAGACATAATTTAGAATCAGGACACTTCCATTACAGTCTGTTTACTATTTATAGCCTTTGCTTTATTAAATAATTACAGAGTTTTATATAAAAGCATTATGCATTCTAATTGTATACCTTTTGGATAAAGATATAGGAATTTTAATAAGTGATCTGACTTTCTGTGAAATGCCTGAAATATGATTATGTAGGAAAGCTTTTCTGTTTGCCTTTTTTTTTTTTTCCATGTCATTTCAACCTGGCTGATCATAAGAATTGGGTCAGGCTGCCAGTAACTTAGGTTTGTGAAGGGAATGGAACAGCTTTTCCAGTGACAAAGAGAAATGAAATCACTTTCAATGAAAAAAAGATGCCTCATTATAGTCACCAACAGCAGTTATTGACAGCCACACTTCCTATTAACGAGGAGCATTTAACTAAGAGTTTGGCTGTTGGATCTTTGGACTTGATCTAATTTGCTAGCATTAATTAGTTTCTTTTGAGCACAGACACTTGGTGCTCACAGCTATAGATTTGGAGGGCTAATTAGGATAGAAAATTGAACAGAATGGGGTAAGGCATTAACCTTCCACCATTACCAGCTGGGACACTGATAAAGACCACAGCGTCCAAATGCTCCCTTTTGATGTGAAGAGTATCCTAATGAATATCAATTTCAGCCAGGTTGCTATATTCTTACTAGTTCTCTCTTCATTATAAGTTTTAACCAGCTTCCATGTACCTTCATTATCTGTATATCCACTCTTGGTTTTTACTGTACACTGATTTAGTCCGAGTTGCACATTTCACCTTATGTTTAGATACAATTAAATTTGTCTTAACTTAGTAGATAACATTTAGAATGTTTCATCATTGTATCCCCTAAGACTTATAAAATTTCATATCTATAATTACATGATTCTAATTCTACTGTTAGCTTTTATAAAGTCACAGTAATTTCACCATTTCAATATAATGAAAATTATAACCTGCAGCAAGGAAATTATGGCTTTTGGGTGACAGTTAAGCAGTTTTTGTATTAACGTGATGTCAACTGGGGAATCTTTGTCTTTATAAAGTAGACTTTTTGGTTTCTTTTTGAAGAGAAAAAGAATGCTCATCATCTTTTCCTTTGGAACGTAATTTTGATTTGATGAGTTAAGATGGCTCAACTTGGAGATTTCACACAGAATTGAGAATCCTGGTCTTAACTCTTGCATAAGCTTTCCCAAGTTTATAAACTCTATTGGTAGAGCATATATTAGAAAGGCAGTTGAACAGATGATTTAAATGGAAAACTGAATTTTATAGTATTCTTTTGCCAGTGGCATCAATGGCAGTGACTAGAGCCGCTGAAATAAATGGCCAGAGTAGCATAGTAAGTCCTGAATACACTGGATTGGAACTGAAGAAAACTTCTAGAATGACTGTCTCTGGCTTTCTCCTTCTGTCTCCCCGCTTCCCAAAAACCAAAGCAGAAATCCCCTTCCATTTCCTGGATCTGGGATTTACCAACTAGTGGTTTTTAGGAAGATGGTTTGATGACCTCTGAAGGTTATTTTCCTCTCTGTGACTTTTTCCATGTGTTTGACTCTTCACTAATTTAATGATTTATATTTTCTGTGTTAGTAGTATAGTTTAAAATACGGGTTGTTGTATACTATTGGTAAAGTATGTGTTTTAGAGTTATAATTTTTTTTTTCTTGGAAACAGCCTTCCTAAGAGGAAGAGTCACTGAATTGTAAAAATTCATTATATTTCTTTGCTTTTTTTGAATTGCAGTTGATATGAAGTTTCTGTTTTGAATAATGAAGTTTGCTTTAAAAATAATGAGAGCCTTTTTTTCTTTTTGCTGTGACAGATTAGGACCAAAAAATTACTTTGACATCAGGGATGGCCTGGAACTTTCTTTAACCTGAATTATTTTCTCCTACTCATTGACTCCTTTCATCCCTTGGCCTTTTATCTTATTTCAGTGTTTTTGTTTGTTTGTTTTTTTATGTTAGTGTTTTCTGTCACAGTCTTTTTGACCTATTGGCCAATATGTAGGGTTGGTTCTAAAGGAATTGTATAAAGTATAAGGAAGCATGGGTTGTCTATTTGAAACATCCCAGAACTGTAGTCAAATAACGCAGAAGCTTGATAAAGTGCCCACCCTCTTTATCAGTCTGTTGGGCTGCACTTCTCAGGGCTATAAGGCGTGTACTCTCCCAACTTCAAAACTAAAGGAAGAGCTGGGAGTCAGCAGCAAAGATACCAGTGGTTTAAGGATGGTAGTGGTGGGGGAGATTGCTCACTACAGGGGGAATTGACATCAGGTTGGCTCACTGGTTACCAGGGAAACCAGCGGAGGGTTGAGCCCCTCACCACTGCTTTGATAAGAGCAGTCACTAGTTGGGGTCTGGGGCAAATGCACAGAAAGGTCAGTTCTGTGATCAGGGTATCAGTGAGGCAGGAACTAGTCTTGTAGGGGACATACAGAGAGCAAGAGCACAGCCGTCTGGAGTGGCCTGACCACACAGTCACATACAACTGAAATGAGTTACATTTTCACTAAATTCCAAAGATGGGTGATTTAACAGAAAAAGCCAAATTAAGAATGCTTAGGGTATTATTTAGGATATTTGCAGGCTGAGAACTATCAAAACATCACTCAAACAGATTGGAGGGCCACAGACTGTAAGTGCTCCAAGGAATAAATCTTCTGTCCAACTCGGGTACTGTCCAAAGTTTTTCTTTTTTTAATTTTTTTAATGATTTTTATTTTTTTCCATTATAGTTGGTTTACAGTGTTCTGTCAGTTTTCTACTGTACAGCAAAGTGACCCAGTCATGCATATAGATACATTCTTTTTATATTATCCTCCATCATGTTCCATTACAAGTAACTAGCTATAGTTCCCTGTGCTACACAGCAGGATCCCATTGCTTATCCATTCCAGATGCAATGGTTTGCATCTATTAACCCCAATCTCCCAGTCCATCCCACTCCCTCCCCCTCCCTCGTGGCAACCACAAGTCTGCTGTCCAAGTCCATGAGTTTCTTTTCTGTGGAAAGGTCCATTTGTGCCATATGTTAGATTCCATATTTAAGTGATATCATATGATGTTAGTCTTTCTCTTTTTGACTTACTTCACTTAGTATGAGAGTCTCTAGTTCCATTCACGTTGCTGTAGATGGCATTATTTTGCTCTTTTTTGTGGCTGAGTGGTTTTGTACCTGTGTTATCATGTGTATTTTTTGCCATTTAAGCAGTTCACCAGTGTTAACTAACACTGAAGCAGAAATGCCTCACATCTTCAGTTTGGATATATTAGGAGGATAGTATATAAAGTCACCAAATGTGATGAATATCTGTTATTTATAAAATTATGTTATATATTCTAAGAAATATGAAGAGATTTAGGACATAGTTCCTCTTCTTTGAACCTACACTGTACCCTGTCAGGGTACCTGAGACACCACCCCTGGGTTTGGTGATTTCCTAGAAGACTCATAGTACTAAGTTCTCATGGTACTTAGTCCAGAGGAAACCAGGTTCAAGCCAAGAGTTCCCTCCTATTAGTCACTCAATGTGAGCTTAATTCCTCCGTGGTTGAATTATGGCAACGTGTGAAATGTTGTTTCCAGGGAAACCATTAGAGTTTCAAAGAAGAGGAACTGTGCCTTAAATCTCAGTCCTCAGACTTTTAACTGAGAGTCCGTCACATGGTAACCTCTATAGTGTGTACCAAAACACCGGACTCCTAGAGGAAAGTAGCTATTCACCACAAACCACGTGGTTTATATGGACAGTTTCAGCACAGTGAGTTGCTCTTACCAATTAGGGAATGGTGGGAACACTTGCAAAATCCAGATTCTCATGCCAGCTAAGGGCCAGCCTTGCAGCAGTATCAGGCCTGCCGTGGACACAGTAAAAGTTATTATTTTAACTTTAATCATCTTATAATGCTCGATTAAGTAATTGTGTGTTTAATAAAAGACTTTTGGGCCTGATGTCCTGCCAGTGACAACATGAGTAATAGAACCTCTTTCAATCACAAACACAACTGAATGATTTTTAAAACAACTTAATGAAGTATATAATGGTCATTACTCATTGATTTAGTGGTTTTCAGTTACATTTACTAATTCACACTTCTGTTGTAGGACGTAATGACTTATGATTATCTTCTTTCTGAATAATGGCAATTTTGTAATAAAATTATCTTTGGACATCAGTACTCTTGAGTAAAATGGCTAGTTCTTTTTTCCCAGAGGAAAGTGCAGTATGTTTTAGTTTTAGAAATTAAGTTAAATCTTTTTTTTGTCTTTTTTTTTTTTTTTTTTTTTAGGGCCGCATCTGTGCCATGTGGAGGTTCCTAGGCTAGGGGTCTAATTGGAGCTACAGTTGCTGGCCTACACCAGAGCCACAGCAACTCCAGATCTGAGCCTCTTCTGAGACCTACACCAAAGCTCACAGCAATGCCAGATGCTTAACCCACTGAGCAAGGCCAGGGATCAAACCCACAACCTCATGGTTCCTAGTCGAATTTGTTTCTGATGCACCACAACAGGAAATTAAATTAAATCTATAAATGCTAAAATTTTTTTTATATAGTTAGTTCGTTGTTTAGGGCCACACCCATGGCACATGGAAGTTCCCAGGCTAGGGTCTGCAGCTGCCAGCCATAGCAATGCCAGATCTGACCCACATCTACGACCCACACTATAGCTCACAGCAACTCTGGATCCTTAACTCACTGAGGCCAGGGATCAGTCCTCCATCTGCATGGATACTAGTTGGGTTCATTACCCCTGAGCCACAATGGGAACTCTATAAATGATTATTCTTTAAATGACTAAATTAGGAAATTTTGTCCGGGCAGATGAATTTTAATATTTTAAGCAACTGATTTATACAGCTTATCAGTGAAGGTATAAGAGTGAAAAGTCAGCATTTGAACACAAACAAAAAAATGACATGGCTTGAGACTTAGAAATATTGTTAAAATGGGTAAATATTATTAATATGATATATGAATAATAACTGTTTTATTAGTACTTCATTAACGTTTTTATTATTTTCCTAGATTTCTTAGCTATTCAACTTTTAGTTATTTTGCTGTAATAGACTAAAATCCTTTCATCTTATGAGCAATTAATCCAAAATTAAATGTGATCTTTAAACAGTACCATGCCCTTGTGTATAAAATCTGAGTACAAGATCACACGTCATTTAAGCTACCTGATGATCTTTAAGTTGTGATTGGATTCTTTCCAGATAATCAGAGCCTGTGACGGTAAATTTCTTGTAAATATTCACAGATAATTATACTTTGATTGAATACATTCTTATAGGAATCTTGTATGTCTGTGGAAAAGTAAAGGGGAAGTTTGGTTTGTACAAAAATCTGGTACTCTAGATTGGTAGGTTTGGAGCTCTGAAAAATAAACAGTTCTTTTTGGAATGGGGTTATACTTTGCTTCAAACTGTAATCTGTAAAACAGATAAAAGCAGTATTTTTTGTATTAATACAAATAATTTTGTTAGGGTCAAAAAATGAAAAAAACATTGTATTATTTTCATGAAGCAAATTTTAAATCAGATGTTGTAGATTATAGTTTCAGCCTAGTATGTATTTCCCAGTTCATTTTTGTGGTTTTCTTTTTTGAGGGATGCAGAATATAGAGTAAATCCTAAATCACATAAAGAAAGGAGTTCTAAGTAATGATTTCTTCTAATTTACTCACATTTTCAGAGTATTATTCAACTAAATAGATATAACAAATTTTCTTCTGAGGCCCATGAACAAATTTATCTGGTATGTATGATATCTGGTATCACACATCATTTATTTGGTAGGTAAGATATATGGTATCATACTTAAATATATTGATGTCTCCAAAGTTTTAGTGTTTAATAATACTGTATGCATATGTTTTAGTGTTAGTCCATTATTACATGACTAAAAATATATTTTTTGCAAAGCAGATGCAGAATTTCCAGATTTCCCTTAAGCACTTTCACTTAGGGTTATATGGAACATAATTCTTAAACAATACCTACTGAGGAGTTCCTGTCGTGGCGCAGTGGTTAACGAATCCAACTAGGAACCATGAGGTTGCGGGTTCAATCCCTGGCCTTGCTCAGTGGGTTAAGGATCCGGTGTTGCTGAGAGCTGTGGTGTAGGTTGCAGACGCGGCTTGGATCTCATGTTGCTGTGGCTCTGGTGTAGGCGGGTGGCTACAGCTCCGATTCAACCCCTAGCCTGGGAACTCCATATGCAGCAGGAGTGGCCCAAGAAAATGGCAAAAAGACAAAAAAAAAAAACCTACTGAGTATTTACCATATGCTAGTCACCATTATGTGAATAGTAAAAAACAAACATATTTGCCATTGTAACCGTGACATCTCAGTGAAGGAGTGAGGTAAATATTATAAGTTATTGTAAGTAAATAGAAATGATCTGGAGAATAATGAAGTTGGGTCAGGGTAGTGGGGAAAGTACTGGGGTTAGAAGGGGCTGCAGTTTTTAAGGGGTGGTCAATATAGGTCTCACTGAGACAGTGACATTTGGACAGAATTCTTGAAGGAGGTGAGGGAGGGAGGGAGACTTACAGGTATCTCTGGGAAGAACGATGTGAACGGAAGGAGTAGCGTGTGGAAAGATGCTGCAGCACTGGGTGAGCTGGCATGTTTGAGGAACCCCCAGAGGTCTCTGTGGTTAAAGGGAGAGTTCAGCAGGGCGAAGGGGGCAGAGGTAGAGTCCTGTCAGCACTGAGGAGCCAAGTGAAGGACATCGATGGCTTTGAACAGTGGAATGAAATAGGGTCTGATTTTTGATGTAATAGCATGGCTTGCCACCGTGTTAAGAGTAGTTGGAATAGGGGCAAGGCAAATGAGGGACTCCAAGGTAAGGATGTGACTCTGATAGCCCAGATGACAGGTGACGGTGGATCAGAGGGTGGCAATGATGGAGATGGTGAGGGTGAGCACATCCAGGATATATTTTGAAGACAGAGTTAAGAGAGAAAACAATGAGTCTCTGTTATTTGTCCTGAAATAGTAATGGATGGAGTTGTGGTTAATAGAGATGGGGAAAACTGCGTGTGGAGAAATTTTAGTATTTTATTTTAGTTTTTGGTGATTAATCGATCAGGATTTTAGTTTTAGACATGTTAACATTTTTTAAATCAATTTTTTAAAAAAATTATTAAACTATAGTTGATTTACAAGTTGTATTAAGTCCCTCTGTGTAGCAAAGTGACTCAGTTATACATATATACATTCTTTTTTATAATTTGCATTGATTTACCACAGGTATGGGCTATAGTTCCCTGTGTTGTACCGCAGGGCCTTGTTGTTTAACCATCCTGTATATAATAGTTTGCATCTGCTAATCCCAGACTCCTAATCCTTCTAGCTCCCAACCCCTCCCCCTTGGCAACCACAAGTCTGTTCTCTATGTCTATGAGTCTTTCTATTTTGTGGATAGGTTTATTTGTGTCATATTTTAAATTCCAAATGTAAATGATATCATATGATATTTGTTTTTCTCTTTCTGACTGGCTTCACTCAGTATGATAATCTCTAGAACCATCCATGTTGCTGCATTTTTTATGGCTGAGTAATATTCATATGTATGTGTTTATCATTATTCATTCATCTGTTGGACATTTAGGTTGTTTCTGTGTATTGAATATTGTATATAGTGCTGTAGTGAACATAGGGTTGCATGTATCTTTTCAAATTATAGTTTTATCTGGGTATATGCCCAGGAATGGGATTGTTGGATCATATGGTAATTCTGTTTTATTTTTTCGAAGAACTTTCATACTGTTTTCCACAGTGGGTGCACCTGTTTACATTCCCACCAACTCTGTAAGAGGGTTCCATTTTCTCCACGCCCTTTCCAATTTGTTATATGTAGACCTTTTAATGATGGCCATTTTGACTGGCGTGAGGTGGTACTTCATTGTAGTTTTGATTTGCATTTCTCTAATAATTAGTGCCATTGAGCATGTTTTCATGGGCCTGTTGGCCATCTGTATGTCTTCTTTGGAGAAATGTCTCTTAAAATCTTCTGCCCATTGTGGATTGGGTTATTTGGTTTTTTGTTGTTGTTGTATGGGCTGTTTATGTATTTTGGAAATTAAGCCCTTGTTGGTTGCATCATTTGTAAATAATTTCTCCCAATCTGTACGTTGTGTTTTTGCTTTGTTTCTGGTTTCCTTTTGCTATGCAGAAACTTACAAGTTTGATTAGGTCCCATTTGTTTATTTTTGCTTTTATTTCTGTTGCCTTGGGAGATTGACCTGAGAAAACATGGGTACAGTTTATGTCAGAGAATGTTTTGTGTGTGATCTCTTCTAGGAGTTTCATGTGTTGTGTCTTATATTTATGTCTTAGCATGAAGCCTGTGCCACTGGATCCTTTTTTTTTTTTCTTTTTTTTCTCAGGGCTGCACTCATGGCGTATGGAGGTTCCCAGGCTAGGGGGCTAGGGGTCGAATCAGAACTGTAGCTGCCAGCCTACACCAAGGCCACAGCAATGTCAGATCCAAGCCACGTCTGCGATCTGCACCACAGCTATTGGCAGCACTGAATCCTTAACCCACTGAGCAAGGCTAGGGATTGAACCTGCAACCTCATGGTTCCTAGTCAGATTCGTTTCTGCTGAGCCATGATGGGAACTCCAACAACACTGGATTCTTAACTTACTAAGCCACCAGGAATTTTCCTTTTAGGATCTATGTGGACCACTTCCCTTCTAGAGTAAATCATTACTCCACTGATTTGTTAATTCAGCAGGCTATCAGTCAGTACTGCAGTGTTCGGTTTCTGGGGCTAGGTGCAGAGCAGAGCACAGGGACCTGGTCTCACACTACAGTAATGAAACTGCATTAGGAGTTCCCTTCATGGCTCAGTGGTGAACAAATCCGACTAGGATGTGGGTTCAATCCCTGGCCTCGCTCAGTGGGTTAGGGATCCGCTGTTGCCATGAGCTGTGGTTGCAGATGCGGCTCAGATCCTGCATTGCTGTGGCTGTGGTGTAGGCCAGCAGCTACAGCCCTGATCTGACCCCTAACCTGGGAACCTCCATGTGCCATGGGAGCAGCCCTAAAATAGCAAAAAATAAAACAACCCCCCCCCCAAAAAAAAACTGCATTAGCCATTTGTATCAGATGACTTATTGATGCAACAGCTGAATGTATGAGTTGAAGTTAGAATCAAGGTATCTTAATCCCCAGTCCAGTGCTCTTATCATTATAATATGCCATTTGACCATGTCAGTGACAACAGATGGAGTTCATCTGATCTGACTTCCATCATTTGGAAGTGGCTGCCCAGCCAGCTGTCTGTTGTGAGTGATGGATTTGGTAGGTGATGATATGCTTTGTTTAGTATTTGTCCTTTTGGCCTCTGTGCTAGTTTATTTCTAGTTACTGCTTTTTGGTTAGGGATTGTGTTTTGCTATGTATTATTAACCCCAGACTTCACCAAGATTGAAAAGTTATTTTCTTCCAATAGCCTAAGCAATTTTTATTATTCATTTTCTGGGAACACTTCTAATACTGTTTTCTCTAGCAAACTGTAGACCATTTACTCATTAAAAATGCAGTCATACTGATGTAGCATAACCATTTGAATTACATGTTGAGCTTAAATATTTTATTTTTATAATGTAACAGTATCTTCTTTGATATTTAGTTTTTACTGACATTGAAACTTGATGTTCATTACCTTATTAATCTTATAGAGAATATCACTCAGTATGTAGTAATTAATAGTTGATTTTATGGAGAATCAATAACAAATCTGAACATGTTCATAATGCTAAGGTTAAGAAAAGCATGATATATAGGGAGTTTCCGTTTTAGCTCAGCAGTAATGAAGCTGACTAGGATCCATGACGATGTGAGTTTGATCCCTAGCCCCGCTCAGTGGGTTAAAGATCAGGTGCTGCCATGAGATGTTGTATAGGTCACAGATGCGGCTCGGATCTGGTGTTGCTATGGCTGTGGCGTGGGCTGACAGCTGTAGCTCTGATTTGACCCCTAGCCTGGAAACTTCCATATGCAGCAGATGCAGCCCTAAAAAGCCTATATATATATATAATTATATACATTGTATAATCCTAACAAAGTGAAAGATGTAGATAGGAAAAAAATACATTTAAAATTTAATACTAAGTACTTGGAAAATGGGAAGGAAAAAGGCGGACATTTCTTTTCCTATGTGTAGTTTTTTCATATTCTCCAAAATGAAAACATTACTTTTAAAAAAAATTAAAAAAAGTTATAGTCGGTTTACAGTGTTGTGTCAATTTCTGCTGTATAGCAAAGTGACCCAGTCATTCCTCTTCTTATATTATCTTCTATCATGGTCTTCTCCCAAGAGATTGGCTCTAGCTCCCTGTGCTGTACAGTAGGACCTCATTACTTATTCATTCTAAATGTAATGGTTTGCATCTACTAACCCTAAATTCCATCCTTTCAACTCTCTTCTCCCTCCCCTTTGGCAACCACAAGTCTGTTCTCTGTCTGTGAGTCTGTATATAGGTTTTATTTTGTAGATAGGTTCATTTGTGTCATAGTTTAGATTCCACATATAAGTGGTATCATATGGTATTTGTCTTTCTCTTTCACTTCACTTAGCATAATAATCTCTAGTTGCATCTATATTACTGTAAATGGCATTATTTCGTTCTTTTTATGGCTGAGTAGTATTCCATTATATGTATGTACCACATCTTAAACCATTCATCTGTTGATGAACATTTAGATTAAAACATTACTTTCTTTAAATAAACTTTTTATGTCATTCATGCACAAATTATAAGTATATAGTTTGATAAATTATGTCAGAGTAAACATATTTGTCTAACCACTATTGAGTCATGAAACAGAAATTACCAGAAGCCAGCCTACTTGGTGTTCCCTCTTTGGAGACTGTTGTTTCCCTCCCAAAAGGTAACCACCATCTTGACTGCAAACTGCATAGATTAGTTTGCCTGTTTTTTAATTTAAATGGAATCATATGGTATGACTTCTTTTACTCAACTTTGTGAGATTCATCTGTGTTCTTGCATGTGATAATGGTTCCTTCATTGTTGTTGTCACATAGTACCATCATGTGAGTGTGCTGTAATTTATCCATCCATTCTACTGTGATTGATATTTAGGTCATTCTGGTTTTATGCAAATTAAGACCCCTGTAAATATTCATGTTCATATCCTTTGGTACCCATGTGCATGTATTTTTATTGTTTATATACTTAGAAATGGGATTTCTTGGTCATATAATGTGTATAATTTCAGTTTTAGCATATAATGTTAAGCACACTTCTGAATGACTGAAGTATGTAGAGCCAACTTTTATTTGCCAAGAAATAGCAAAAAGACAAAAAATAAATAAATAAATAAAAATTCATAATGGAGACTTTTTTTTTTGGGTTTTTGGGGCCACACCCGCGGCATGTGGAGGTTCCCAGACTAGGGGTCTAATCAGAGCTACAGCTGCTGGCCTATGCCACAGCCACAGCAACACTAGGTCCGAGCCACATCTGTGACCTACACCACAGCTCACGGCAACGTCAGATGCTTAACCTACTGAGTGAGGCCAGGAATCAACCCCACAACCTCATGGTTCCTAGTCGGATTTGCTTTCCCTGCACCATGACGGAAACTCCTCATAATGGAGACTTTCTGCTTCTGGCATGGCCTAATAGCTCTTATCACACACATCCTTCTGTAGTAAACAACTCTAAACATGAACAAAGCTTAAAAAACAACTACATGAAAGCACTGGAGGGTGAACAAAAGCAGATGGAAATTAAAGGGGAGTTAAGCATTGAAGGATTGAAGTCTCTGCCCTATAGGGTGGTGGAGACTGATCCCCCAAAAAGTTAACAACAGTGCTTTGGTCTTGCTAGTTTGAAGAACTAGGCACATGGTTTGGCATAATGACAGGACCTGGAATCTTTGTATTTGTGTGTGGAGGGGAGGGAAAGTGCATAAATCACAACAGGGATAGAGCCAGAGAAGGGAAGTGTCAAAGTCTGTGCATAAACTCTGCCTATATCTCTGGCCTAGTACTAAACCACATATGGGGCAAATTCCAAGCAGCTCATTTAAGACAAAAAAAAAAAAACTAAACCAAAATTTGAGCTGCTATTCACTATACATTGCCAAGGAAACAGGAGTTCAGCAAGGAAAATTGACTGCTCCAGTGAAAAAGAAAAAAAATTCTTAGGAGAAACAGAACAGAATCCAAACTTTTTACATGGTATCATTCACAGTATTCATGGTCAATGCCAAAGTATTCCTTGTACACAGAAACAGGAAAATAAAGACCAGTTTTCAAAAGAAAGAAGTCAGTGGAGGCTAACTTCAGGATGACTAAGATGTTGGACTCAGCAGGACTCAGCAGACAAGGATTTTATATCAGCTATTTCTAATTGCTTAAGAATGTAAAGGAAAGGAGTTCCCGTTGTGGCTCAGTGGTTAACAAACCCGACTAGCATCCATGAGGACGCGGGTTCAATCCCTGGCCTTGCTCAGTGGGTTAAGGATGGGCGTTGCCATGAGCTGTGGTCTAGGTCACAGGTGAGGCTTAGATTCCGAGTTGCTGTGGCTGTGGCATAGGCCAGCAGCTGTAGCTCCAATTCGACCCCTAGCCTGGGAACCTCCATATGCTTTGTGTGCAGTTCTAAAGAGACAAAAAAAAAAAAAGGTAAAGGAAAATATGATGACAATGAAGAAGAAGGCAAGAGATCCTAATACAATTTGAAACAATAGAATAAGACCCAAAGCAAAATTCTAGAACCGAAAATATGCAATATAAGATGTAAAAATTGTATAATAAAAATGGCAGGAGTTATGAATCTAGAGATATATCAATAGAAATATCCCATCTAAAGAACAGAGAGAACAAAGATTTAAAAAGATGAACAGAATCTCAAGGACCTGTAGGAAAATATCGTAAGGATAATAACCTTTAGGCAATTGGAATTGCATACCTACCAGAATGGCTACAATGAAAACACCGATAGTATTGACTAAACATACACCTGCCCACGGATCTAACAGCTCTGCCTGGAAGAAGTAAAACCTATGTTTCATTTCTATACAATAATACTTACAGTAGCTTATTCATAATAGCCAAAAATTGGAAATAGCCTAGGTATCTCTGAGGAGAAGGGATAGATCGAGGTACACTCATACAGTGGAATACCGGTCAGCAGTAAAATTGAATAAACTAATGTTATACATAATAGCAGAGGTGAATCTCAGAACTGTCATTCTGAGTGAAATGTAAGTTTGAAAGAAATGTAAGAGTACCTACTTTAAAAAATATTATGTTCTAGAATAGGCAGCATTTATATGGTGTTCCTAGAATAGACTGCACTAATCCAAACTGGTTGTACCATTGGGGTGATAGTGGGACGTGTACTGATTGGAAGGGGGCATTAAAGGGACTTTCTGGAGTGGTTTTAATGCTCGGTATTCTGTTGATTTGCGTTGCACAGGTGTATACTTTTGTTGAGTGCTGTATTTAAGATATGTTTATTTCATTTTAGTTAAAAGTCATCTAAGAAGAAAAAGTAAATCTAGAACTCTCATCATGTGCATTATAAAGTGTGGGTAAGAAAATATAGATGATGTATGATGTTGATGAGGTTTTGGAGAAGCAGGTATTGACACAGCTGTTTTGGAATAGAGATTAGAACAATGTCATGAAAGGGATTTGTGAGTATTTTAAAAAATTAACAAAATTCATAATGTGCCTACTCCTTGACCTAGCAGTTCTATGGGTAGGAATGTCTTAAGGAAATGGTTAGAGGTGTAGGGTAACATATGTATTAGTGTCTTCAGCATAGCATTATATATAATGTAAAATATTGCCCCATACTTAGATGTCAACACAGTCTGATTGGTTATAAAAATTATGGTGTTGGAAGTGATGGATATATACATTTGTGATCATAATGATGCATTATTGATATGAGAGGCTAGCATAATGTTTTATTTTCGTCGGGGGGTTTCATCTAGTCTACAGTGGTCAAGTCCTGTCCTCTGCCTGGTTCTGTGTTTTGTTTGGAGCACTGCTATGCCCATTTACTTAAGTGTTGCCTCTGGCCACTTTCATGCTACTGTAGTAGCTGTAGTAGATTTGAGTAGTTGCAATAGAGACCAGATAGCTCATAAAGCCTAAAATATTTACCATATGGCTCCTAACTGAAAAAAGTTCCAGATCCTTATTTAATTACATTGAATTAAATTTTTAAAAATAAAGATGGGCTTACCAAAATTAACTAATTCCATAAATTTTTATGAGCCCTTAGCACATACGAAGCATTGCACTCTGTACCTAAGTGTTCTTCAGGAGTGTAAGGATAGTGGAGAGGGTAGTTATTAAATAAATATTTAAACCAGAATTATCATTGATAGTATGAAGAAAGAGAGTTATTAAGAAATGTTAACAGAATTTGTTTCTAAATGTTGGGAATATTGATGATTTAAAAAATTTGTTCTTTCTCTAAGCTTTCTAGGTTTATTTTTTTATTTTATTTTTTGCATTTGTCAATTACCATTTATTGGATAGAGGTAAAGAAGATTGATAACCAGACATTTGCTTCTTCAGAGATTTTTTTAAAACTTTAAAACTAATATCATTCTTAATTTGAAGAATTAAAAACTAATACTGCTCTTAATTTAAAGAATTAATTTTAGCTGCATTCTTATTAAATATTTATGGAATGCCTATCACATGTTCCACATTGTGAGAAGTGTTGCAGAGACAGAGTAGAAGTGTGAGACTTGCTTTTAAGGGCCTGTTGTCTGGTTGGGAGGCAGACCAGGCATGATTTATAATGAAATACTGTGCGTCATTTTAGAAAAGGGAAAAACCAGAGAGCTCAGGGGAGACTAAATGAAGAGCATGGGTTGGAAGCAGGTCTGGTGACTTGGGTGGGGTAAGGAAGCAGGATAAGCCTTCCAGGCTGAGGTAACACTTGAGATAACCTGGTCTGTCTCTATTGCAGTAAGGAGATTGATCTTGGGAGACTTGGGAAGCATTTGGGGAATAATGACAGATACAAACTGGGAGTCAAGCCTGGCTTTATAGTGCCTAACAAACTTGAGACAGTAGTTTAGACTTGTGTTCTAGTAAGAGATCTGAAGCATTGGAAAGCTCTCCTCCCTCTTTCTCCTGGTGTCCTCTCCCTTTACAGGAGAAGACTTTATATAATAGAATTGAAAGAAGACTAATTCTGCAACAGAATGCAAGACACATGGACAACTTTCTAAAGTTGAGCTTCCTGCATTCTTTAAAACTGGAAGCTGTTGTTTTTTCAAGTGGCTGGCAGGGGTGTGTGTTTGCCAGAGTCGGGGCACCAGTGTCAACCTGCTACAGTCTGTGTACTACCTGCTGTAGCATAGCCCCTGGATTGCTGCCCAGAGTCAGCTGCCTGTGGGTGAGCGTTACTGCAGGGTCTGCCTTCTTAGGGGTGTCCTTGGGCCTGTTATTCATTATTTTTTTCCCTGAGAAACTGATTCATCGCATTTGTCAGATTTTAAAATCTGACATTTTAAGTCCTCAAAGCTAAAAGAAAACCTTCCTTGGTCTAAGGCTGGCTAAATAGCTAGCTAAACAGGTTATTCTTTTAATATAATGGTAGTTGACTTCTGCTTACATAATCTGAAAGTTTGCATTGTCAGGCTGCTTTTTCCCCCCCTAAAATGCAGAGTAGTTTTACTCTGTATTTGAATATAATACATGTCCTTACTTTTAAAATGCATGAATGAATAATTTATTTACAGTGAAATTTTTTATCCCCTCAATTCTTCACCATAACCTTAAAACTGATTTTAGTGATGACCAAACTCAAAAAGCACAGCACCGGTTTAACTCTGAATTAATGTTCTTAGACATTTTCTCTTATTTAAATATCTCTACTAGCAGAACTTCAGAAAGTCTTATAGGATGTGACTTATTGGGACATTCCATCTTTCTGCAAAGTTTCCAGGTCATCACTCCCAAGTTCAGCTTTCTCTTGACTTTCTGAACTTTGTCGTATGTTTATCACAGAGTATTTCCATAGTTCAACTCCATAATTATCCCCCCCCCCCCAGTTTTTGCCAAAGAGCCATATCTTGCATAGAATTTAAGTGATGGGCAGAATGTTTTACATACCATGTTTTCTAATGTCCTTTGTGTAAGAGATTAGGTAATTGACTAGCCTTGGTCATGCCATGAGTCATTATCAAATACATGTTTATTTTTAAATTTTTTTAATTTTTAATTTTTTTAATTTTTAATTTTTTTGCCTTTTCTAGGGCCACACCGGAGGCATATGGAGGTTTCCAGGCTAGGGGTCTAATTGGAGTTATAGCCACCGGCCTACGCCACAGCCACAGCCACAGCCACAGCAACGCGGGATCTGAGCCATGTCTGTGACCTATACCACAGCTCACAGCAACGCCGGATCCTTAACCCACTGAGCAAGGCCAGGGATCAAACCCGCAACCTCATGGTTCCTAGTCAGATTCGTTAACCACTGAGCCATGACAGGAACTCCAAATACATCAGTTTAGAAGCCAGTTCTCTCTGCAGTAATATATTGTCTCTTTTAGTTGTCTTTCAAAGCCTGGTGGATCCTTTAGCTCAGGTGATTTCATTTCCGTTCTGTGCTGTCTAGACAGTGGCTGCTTATTGCTATGGAGGATTCCTTTATCGGATCAGTAGAAGCAATTCTGTTCCACCTGAGTGTGGACAAATGCATTTAGAGCCCTTGTTTACTTTGCTCATTACTCACCTACACGGGCTGAACTAGACCCTGCAGGGTCAGGACTGTATTTGGAAATTTGAAACTCACTTTAAGCTAGATATTCACCGAATCCTAGATTGTGTCAGTACAGGTTACAAACTTACATTTAAGAGATGTTGCATCCTCTTCTTTGCCTGGCATATCTCCCATAGAATTTATTTTATGCCAAGCTCATAAAATTTAAACTTGTGAAAAGTTGAATTTGGGATCATTTTGAAGGTTTTCCTGACCATACTTTTTAATGTAGTACTGTGAGAAATCTGAACTGTTTATTTTTCTCTTATTTTGACCTCAGGAGATCATACAGTTGACTTATATATGGTTGCGTGTATTAACTTTCATGCTGTAGAACTCCATGATTTTCAGATTGGACCTATTTATCCAGTGCCTTAGTGATAAAGGCTTCATACAATTTCTCCTGTGTTATTTTCTTCCACATCTTCCCTGGTCATATCTATTCAGATTACTAAATTCAGCTTATGTGCTTAGAGTAGAACCTCTGCTCTACCCTCTGATTAAAGTGCATTTGGTTTTTCTCTCTCACACATAGGCTAGATTGGGTGTCCTCAACCCTTGTTGTACATCAGAATTATTGGGGAATTAAAAAAAAATACAATGCACAGGCTTCTTCCCACAAAGAAAGGTGTGGGTTTGTTTTTTTTCCCCCTCAAACCTCCCTCAAGATAATTTCAGTGTGCAGGAAAGGTTGAGAAACAAGGGACTAGCCAAAGGCACAGAGTTGCACCTTAAAGCAGCATGTAGTAAGGGGGCACATGGATTTTGCTCCTATCCTCAGCTCACTGGGAATATATTAAAGTTACATACCTCACTGCCCAGGGTTCTCTTTTTCACATTAACTATATAGTTTTTGGTTGTTCTGTTATTGTAACTATTTTTAGTTTCATGTACATGTTTTTCCTTCCTTCCTTCTTCCTTTCTCCCTCCCTCATTCCCTCACCTGTGGCACATAGAAGTTACCAGGTTAGAAGTCAAATTGGAGCTGTAGCTGCCAGCCTACACCACAGTTTACATCACAGCAATGCTGGATCCTTAACCCACTGAGCAAGGCCAAGGATCGAACCCCCATCATGGGTAATATTCGGGTTTGTAACCCTCCCAGCCACAGTGGCAACTTCATTTTCTATTTCTGGAATGTTTATTTCCTTATTTCCATCATGGAGGTTGAGCTTCAGATTATGCAGGCCAGTCTTCTAGTTCTTTTCAAGTTGGCCAAAGAGTCTTAGCAGACTTTTCTTAGGAAATGATGAACCCAAGTGTGCTTTCGCAGTCTTCAACCTCTACCCCCTTTTATCCTGTGAATTATATGGCTCCCCCCTTTCCTTCTTTACTGTTAAGAAAATTACAAAGCTCACGGCATACGAACTTCTCCCTCCTCAGTAGCCTCCACCAGCGTTTCATCAGCACTGTCTTTGGTTTGTCAGATTTCAGATACAGATGCTAATCTAAATGAGCAGAGGTTGACTTATGATCTAAAACAATCCCTGGGTTCATGGGATGTCGTGTGAGTACTTAGTTTACACTTTAGTGAAGACAGTTAGTGTAATGTGGAGATGAGGTCTTTAACTATCCTGGTGATTCTGGCACTGAGCACAGCAGATCAGGAGTCTCTGGTGACTGCCCTTCTGGGGAGGAAGGCCTTACGTGGTGACCATTTACACTCAAATGCTGCTGCAGATTAAGTTAAAATGAGTATGTATACCAGATGAGAGTTGGTCCTTTAAAAGTCTTACTTGGAATAAAAACAAAAAACAAAAACAAACACATGCTCCTGACTTATCAAGTTACTGAGTCAGTATTGTAATCCTGTGTACTGTCTGGATAAATTCTCAGTTTATTCTGTAATGTTACTCTGGTCATGTATCTATGTTAGACTTGCCTTCTTTCTTTTTTTTTTTTTTTGTCTTTTTGCTATTTCTTTGGGCCGCTCCCGAGGCATATGGAGGTTCCCAGGCTAGGGGTCGAATCAGAGCTGTAGCCACTGGCCTACCCCAGAGCCATGGCAACGCGGGATCCGAGCCGCATCTGCAACCTACACCACAGCTCACGGCAACGCCGGATCGTTAACCCACTGAGCAAGGGCAGGGACCGAACCTACAACCTCATGGTTCCTAGTCGGATTCGTTAACCACTGCACCACGATGGGAACTCCGTGACTTGCCTTATTTCTGAGTTCCACAAAAAAAAAAAAAGGCTGAGTCAAATATACCAATATACCATTGTTGAGTTTTACAGGTTAATGTCCTTGATAGCTGATTTTCTTTTGGTATTGAGATAGAAGCTTTTTTTTTTTTTGCTACATCAGTATTTTGAGTGGGCCAGTTTGAGTATCAACACTTGTGCCTTGTGATACAGAGTTAGCTTAGATGGGCAGTCAGGAAACCTCTTCATGTTTTTGACCTTGAAGGAATGTGGTTTTCCTGTAGTGGGTTGTACTGGGTAGTTTATGGGGTTAATTGTTACTGAGGTTGGATTCTTCACCTTTTTTTCCCTATACATTTTAACATGCCCTTTAATGAATGTAAAGTTATGCAAAGCATTTATATTAAATAGACTTGTTAAGTATGTCTTTCCTATCTGCTACATGGTTCCTATTGAGAGTGTTAATATTCAAATATTTGTGTATGAAATGTGTTGTTCAGGAATATGCCTAATAAGAATAGACCATATTCTTCATCCTTGAGTTATCACTGTTAAGAATATGTTCCATAGTGATGTTTTTCATTAGTGGGCGGAATATCTCAGTTTTCTTCTTTCTATTTCCCTTTTGTTTTGAAGAAAAAGTTGCATGGTATAAGGAAATAGGTCATGGCATCTCTAAACTGGTTGGGAATTGAAGTATATTCTGAAGCAAAAATTGAAGCTGAGTTGCCCTCTAGGGGTTCAGTTTTAACACAGCACATGTCGAAATATCGTAATGAGATCTTTGGGTGCAGGGTCCATCTGCTGAACAGGGGAACTCTTCATTTTCTGTTAGATTGTGAGTCAAAGCAAGCTGAGTTTGCTTGCAAATGAGACTATCCCAATTTTGTAACCTATGGACAGTTTAATTAAACATTCTTTTGGGCATTTTTTTGGATTTGTTCTTAAAGTCTGAGTATGTGTGCCAAAATAATCCAGCCATCAACATATTTTTAAGAATTGCTTGGCAGTTGATCTACTGATTCTTTTCTGATGCTCTTTTGCCTCCTCAGTGTTACCTCTATAGCATTTTTAGGTCACCTCCCCTCCTCTTCTGCCCAGACCCAGTTCAGACTGACCGCAGTGAGGTGGTTTAATCATCAGTCTTCATGCTTTCAGGATGTGCTGATAGATTTGAGTGCCGTCTTTGTGGACTGGCTTCCCAGCCTAAATGGTGCCCAGCTTTGCATTGCTTGAGGCCCGCTTATTCTGTTTGGACTGCCTCTGGCACAAAGTGCTCTACTTTCTAATTGCAGACTTAGCTTCTTTACTATTTAATAAGATGGGGCAATTTTTTTTTCATTATTGAAAATGTTAACTGAACTTAGACACAAGTAAACAGTAAATACGGAGTTTACTTTGTGTGCAGATATTTAAATGTATATTTAAGTACATTTCTATATAAAATATAAAATTCACATAGTTATGGATGCATTTTTAAAAGATTAGTGTATATTGTGTGTGTTTAATAATGCTCTTTGATTCCCTTCAAAGGGTGCTAAAAAACTACTTCTTTGAGTACACATTCTTTTAACTTCTGTGATTATACTGAGCTTTTCCATTCTTTTTCTCATGGTTACGGAAACACATTATTATTAATTGTCAGACCATATTTTTTATCATTAATTTTTTTTTTTTTTTGTCTTTAAGGCTGCACCCGCGGCATATGGAGGTTCCCAAGCTAGGGGTCCAGTGGGAGCTGTAGCTGCCAGCCTATGCCACAGCTACGCCAGATCCAAGCCTTGTCTGCAACCTACACCACAGCTCACAGGAACATCAGATCCCTAACCACTGAGCAAGGCCAGGGATTGAACCCACATCCTCATGATACTAGTTGGGTTCATTAACCACTGAGCCATGACGGGAACTCCATTTTGTAATGATTTTTAAGGTTCGAATTTTATCAATTAATTATTTTAATAACCCAAAAACTCATTGGATTTTGATATGTATTAAAATATTAAGTTCGCTGTGGTATATAGATTAGTGCTGTCCATTTTGTTAGTCACTAGTCACAGTAGCTCTCCATTTTTCTTAATGTCACTGCATACATTTCTCATGCTCATTGGCCATGTGTGGCCTTGGCTGCCATATTGGATAATCCAGATACTAATCATTTCTGCCACTGCAGAAAGGTATGGGACTGCAGTGAGACATATGAATCATCTTCTTCAGATATTTTTAAAAACATCTTAATACTGGTAGTTCCATATATAAAATGAATTGAAACATGTAAGCATTGTATGTCTTTGTATTTTCTTCTTTTTATCAAAAGAATATTTTGGAAATAACTGTAATTGGATTGATCACATATCAGCACATATTCCTGATTACAAGCAAAGTGATATCAAATGCCATAATAAAAATTATATATATTTTTAAAATATGTGAATATGTCTGCTTTATCTCCATCTTGCGGTAGAAATATGTGGAAATCCTGTTCTCAAGAATATAAACTTTACATTGACTTACCTTGCTCTTTCCCATCACCGTAAATATAACATTAATTGTTGTGTTTATTAATGTTTTGAGGTCTTATTCAAGGAGCCAGAAATAATCTTAGGAAGTTCCCACTGCAGCTCAGCACTAGTATCCATGAGGTTGCAGGTTTGATCCCTGGCCTCGCTCAGTAGATTAAGGATCTGGCATTGCCATGAGCTGTGGTGTAGGATGCAGACATGGCTCAGATCCCACGTTGCTCTGGCTGTGGTGTCGGCTTGCAGCTGTAGCTCTTGATTTGACCCCTAGTCTTGGAATTTCCACGTGCTGCAGGCACAGCCCTAAAAAGCAAAAAAACAAAAAAAACACATAACTTAGATTTTATAATTACTATTAAGGGGGAAATCCAGAACTGGAACTGCCATTTGAATATGTCAGAATATTAAAACAAGAAATATAAACATTTTAGTCATGATTGAGAGAACAATAGATAAGAAAGCTTTAGTTGCTTAATTGCAAGTGTAGTTTTTTGTTTTAAAGAGGATTATGATGAATATGTTTCTGTGATAATTCTCAAGTTTCATGAGTTGTTTCTTGACAGTTTGTAAAAATAATTTTGATTTTTATAGGTTCTAGTTTTTGAATGTACGCACAATCCTTTTGTGGTTAATTATCATTGTAAAATTATTTTGGGAAGAAAATTAAAAAATGAGTGTTAAGGAATTACTGTTGTGGCTTTAGTGGGCTAAGGATCCAATGTTGGTGGAAGCTGTGGAATAGGCTGCAGCTGCAGCTCTAATTTGATGACCCTTGACCCAGGAACTTCCAAATGCTGCAGGTGCAGCCCTAAAAAGAAAAAAAAATCATTAAAACAAATTGTAAGCTATAGCCTTCTATGTAAATGCATAAAATTATCTTTTTAAATCTTAGTATGAAATATCAGAGATTTAAGAATATACTTCAAATCAGATTTATTTGAATCAGATTTATTTAAAAAATTTTTTAATTGAAAAATTTTAAATTTTTTCAATGAATTATATTTAATATTCTTAATTTTTATATTCTTTTAGGTTGTTTAAAAATTTTTTTTGTTTCATTGACTAATACAATTTATAAAGAATTTTTATGCAGCAGATAGTCTTTTTAGCTAGGTTAGATTTAGATAACCTTTTTTTTTTTTTAACTGTTTAACTTTTGGGGAAGAAATAGCTAATAAATGGTAACCTTTAAACCTATTTAGAAGATATCCTGAATAAGAATTAAAACATGAAAGCTGAATATAATGCAAGGTATTGGTAGGACAGTGAGCAGAAATTAGCCTAGCTTAGGGCCCTGTTTTGGTGTTCCTTGGAAGTCTAGACCAAACAAAATCTGCACCTAATATAATAGAAGACAGGTATTTCCATATAGCAAAGATTTTTAAGAAGCTCCATGATCTTGGAAAATTAGCATTAGGTGGAGCTTTTGAGCTTAACTGGTCCCAGTTCAGGAATCTTTCTGACAATATGTGAGACCTTCCTTTTTCCATACCTCTGCCCCATTCAGACTTTTATTATTTATTTCTTCCTGCATCTGATTGTTCACTTTTTAGAAAATATAATTTTTTAATAAAAATTACAAATCTCAATTTATGTAATATGAGAAATATAGAACATATGAAACTCCTTCCAAAAATTACCCTGAATATTAACATGGACAAATTCAAGTATCTCTCTGTGAACATATGCAGAAGGGATTACATAAAATACATGATTTTTAAAAGTAGAATTTAGCAAAACAAAACTAAAACTAAACTAAAAGATTTGCTGATGTTCACTTTAAATTTTCTTGATTAAAAAGGATATTCTAAATGTGCCTCAGATCTTAAGAAAAGATATATGAAAGCCATTAATAAGTTTGAATCGTTGTGTTTTTTAACTTCATATTCTAATTTTGGACAGTATTGAAAGTATTGTTATATTTCCCCCACATCTTGTCATTAAGGGTCCCAGTTTTTATAAGTTGTGTTTTTTCCTGGTCACAATTTATTATATTTATATTCCTTTCTATACCATGAATAGAGTGCTTACCACATCTCTTTTTATTTCTTTGTTTTGATCCATTGATTGCTTGATTGGCTGGATTTCACTGTTACATAGTTTATTTATGAAGAATCTGGGTTATAGAATACTTACCATTATCATGTTTGGAAATGACTACTTGTTGCTATTCCACATGTATGACATATAGGGTGAATATAAAATAGTTAGGTGAAGAAGTTCCCATTGTGCCTCAGCTGGTTAAGATCCTGATGTGGTATCATGAGGCCTCGCTCAGTGGGTTGAGGATCTGGCATCGCTGCAAACTGTGGCATAGGGCCCAGATGCGACTCAGATCCGGTATTGCCATGGGTGTGGTTTAGGCTGGCAACTACAGCTCTGATTTGACCCTTAGCCTGGGAACTTCCATATGCTGTAGGTGCTGCCCTAAAAAAAAAAAAAAAGTTAAAAAAAATCATTGTGTCAGAACTTTGTACCCATTGTATTACTGTTTCATGACATTGAATATTGCGCTGGGAAGTCTGAGGCCAGCTTGACCTTGCCTCACCTGCAGCCACCTTGCCATATGATTTGATTTTTCTGCTTGAATGGTAGAAAAATTCTTTCTTTATCTCTGAGTTTGATAACTTGGGTGTTGATTGCTCTGTGTCAGTTCTTTCTGGAATAGACCATGTCCTTTTGATTTGTAGATTCATGTTTTCATGCCAGAAAACTTTTCTTAAATTGGATTTCAAATATTTTTTTTTTCTTTTCCTTTTTTTGAAATCTCTACCTCAAAGGTGCCACTCATCCTTGGAACTTTGAAATGGGATTAACCCTTGATGATATTTGCTGCATAATAAATTATCTCCAAACAGCGCACACTTATCATCTCACAGTTTCTGTGGGTCAGAACTCAACACACTGGAATGGCTCCTCTGCTTCAGTCTCTCACAGGCTGCAGCTTGGTGACAGGGTGACACCTCCGTTCATCTGAGGCCTCAACCTGAAGGGTCTGCCTGAATGTAGCACCCCCCCCCCACTCCCCGGGTGTGATGCTGACAGCCACTCCTTGCCACGTGAGCCTCTCCCACAGGGCAGTTTTCTTCTTCAAAATGTGTGAGCTGGGAAGTATCTGCTGACAGGACAGAGGTCGTGATCTTTTGTAACTATCACAAAAGTGGCATCCAGTTCACATTGCCACCTTCTTTAACTAAAAAGGGATTGCTAGGTTAGTTTTCCCTCCAGAGGTGTGCCTTAAAGGGCTTGGCTACCTGGAGGCTGGGATCCCTCCAGGCCACCTCAGAAGCTGCCTACCATGCCTGGATTTCTCTACCTTTGCATTACCTTTTAAAATACTTGCTTGTATTTACCAGGATTATCCTAAGTCATTCTTATAAAATCTCTCACTTGAACTTTACCCGTCTACTCAATTCCTTATATATTTCTAATATATTTATTACCACTATTATGGATTTGTTTTGGTCTGCAGTTGACATTTTTTATCTCCTCTTTCATCTCACTCTATTTTATCAACTGTTCCTTGAAATATAGCTTTCTTGAATCTGTGTTTCTATTAAGTGCTTATACAGTGTGACATTTGAGATGAATTTTCTTTTCCTGAGGGTGTTTGTAGAATTGCCCTGCTGTTTCTCTGAAAAATTGTGGGTTAATCCTCTCTAGCACTCCTGCCACCTCTTTCTGATATTTGTTGTCCCTTGTGGGGTGCAGTGTAAGGGCTCAGGTGTTCTTCTGTGTCCTCTCCTGAAGCCTGGAGGCAAGGGAGAAGGGCTGGAGGTTTGGTTTTGTTTTTTCCTTTACTCTAAGACTCCTGTTTATGCCCTCAGTCTCGAGAATGAGGGGTGCCGTTTTTGGAATTCTCAGGACTTTTTTAGCTCATTTTCTGTGCTCCGTGTGTTCCGGGGATGGATTGGGGATTGGGGCTGTGTCGAGCTTTCCAGAATCTTTCCTGACCATTCCTATTTAAAGTTTATGATACAATACTGCGTGTATACCTCTTTTCTTGTATTGTGGAAGCTAGTCAATTTTTCTTTTCTTTTTTTGAACTTTTTGTTGATTTTATTGAGGAAAAGTTTATGAGCTTGAAATATCGTGCAATTTTTTAGCCAGAACTCTCCTTAGTATGTTGCCTGAATTGTTTTATTAGCATATAGACTAGCTTTCCCTATCTAGAAAATTTCTTTTCCTTCCTCTTCTCTAACTGTACCCTAAATGTTGTTGCTAGGTAGAGCTTTCTGAAGTCTGTGGGTTTATTTAATTCATGTCATTTCCCATTGCCTGTAGGATCAAACCTAAACTCTTACATGCAAGGTTTTCCAGCATTTTATTTAAGCCTATTTTACTGATCATAGACTTGCTCCTTTTTGGCTAAATTTAAATCTTTTCAAGTTTTCCTTACGTACCAAGATGTGGCCAGTCCAAAATATGGCACGTTTTTATTTAGACTTCCCGGTCTTTTGATCCTTTTCTGTAGGAACATGCCTGTTTGTCAAGACCCATCTCAATGTGTGGTCCCCAGAGAAGAGCACAGAGGCCGTGAGCTGCCACTCTGATTGTGACACTGATACTGAGATGGTCTAGGTGACCTGTCATATTTTATATCATCCCATCACATTGACTTTATCTGTCATTCTATTCTGAAATTTGGAAGGTTTTTTTTTTTTTTTTTAATGTAAATGAATGGATTTGCATTTATCCCAGGGAGATTTCACCTTCCATCAGGGGAAGCATTAGCAGGACTTGGTGATCAAAGAGACCTCTGAAGAGAGAAGCCTGTTGATGCCCAAAGTTTGGTTTCAAATGATTTGCTGATTTGCCAGAGCCATGAACTCTGGACACCTTAGGTTTGAGGTAGATGGTTGTGAGATAGCCAGGAAGATACCCAACTTTTAATAAAAATCTGTTTTTTTAGTCATTGATTTCTAATGTCAGGTGTGCTATTAATAAGGTTTTAAAATAACACATATATCTTTTTCAAGTATTCTTTAAATCTGTGTTAATTTTATCCCTAATACTTTTATATTTTATATGTATGATTAAATTTGAACTGAATGGATTTCAAACAAGGAAAGAAAATAATTATTTCTTGAAGAACTTATTTTAATTGGGTAAAATAGATGTAAAGTGAGTGATTTTTTTTTTTTAAAGGGCTTTGTGATAGTAATGCCTACGTAGGTGAAATGCTGTCCCAAGAGTTTCCTAGTTGCCATAATATGATGCATGCCCTGTAAGGATACCTGTCAGGGCCGGCTGTGGGAAGATTACATAAATGAATTCCATCAAAAAGGTTATGGAACTAGCAAAATAATTTTGAGAGCCTTGCTCCAGTATTGATGACTGCAAAAAGAGACCTGCTTTTTTCCCACTGATGTACAGACATTTCTATAATTGACTTCTTACAGGATGGCTTTCTAAGGAGATGCACATAAGGAGTTAAGTAGCAAAACCTGAGGATTGTGTTTTTTTTTTTCTTTTTTTTCCTTTTTGGCTGTTCTGCAGCATATGGAGTTCCCAGGCCAGGGGACAAATCCAAGCCACAGCTGTGACTTATACTACTGCAGCAGCGTCAGATCCTTAACACACTGTACTGGACTGGGGATCGGAACCTGTGTCCTGCTGCTGCAGAAACACTGCCAATCCCATTGCACCACAACAGGAATTCCCCTATTTTATTTTTCTTACATGAAATAAATTTCTTCCTTCTACACTATAGGATAAATAAACTTTCATTAACCATGTCAGATGGGTTCAGAAATTGCATAGGCTTTTACAAAGTAAGATGAAGCATTTCCATGGCTACATGAACATTTGTGAATATCAGAAGTTAACTATTATACTGCTCATTATTTCATAAATAAAAGGAAATAAAACTGTAGTTCCAAGTTAAAAAACTAATGGGAGCTAATACAGATAAGTTAAAGTCAACATACAGTAATAATACCAGAACATACAGTAATAATACCAGAAATCCTAAGTTTGTTTATGCTACTTCAGTCACTTTTATGAATTAAAAACAATCATTTTATTCTGACATCCTTTCATCTTATTTTATTTTCATATTCTCTTCAGGAAATCTGTTCCCTTTCATTGACTTATACAAAAATAGAGGACTTATGTTTAGTGTGTGGTAATAGAGTTACACCTAAATTTCTCATTTCAAAACATCAGCCAATACTCATGTTCCCTGTTACTCAGGGTACAAGTTATATTAGAAATCAGGCTTGAGTTAGTTAGCCACATATATTTCTTCATTCTTTTGTAATCTTGGTAGAAGTTGCAGAGGTGCTTAGTTTTAAATTATTGATTTTTTAGAAAAATAAAGAATCTATAGACTCTAAAAGGAGTAGAAAATGCTGTTTTCACACTTTGCTGCCCTAGAAATAACTGTGTTTTTTCGATAGATTTCTTTTAATAAGCTCATTTTGCTTTAAGATTTTTAATTGCTTTTTATGTATTTCTTTTGTCTTCAGTCTTTACTTTCATTTTAGTGATATCTTAAAAGTTAAGCCCTGGTGGTTTGTTGGAGGGGCCACCTGCATTTGCTTTGGAATTCAGTTCTGAAAATTTAGTCTTATCTGTGGTTATTTCCTCATGTCCATTTTCCTTATATTTTCTGATCTGTCATGTGTGGAATTAGAAACTGAAGTATTTGTATTAGATGATCATTGGGTATAAAAATGATATTGATTCCTTCACTTCCTTTAAGTGTCGTGCAAATTCTCAGAGGGTCCTACTTAGACCTACATAAAATGCACCCTACTTTTCTACCCTTTCATAATCGCCTTTTCCACTCTTCTTTACCTGTAGCTTTCCCCACGTTCTAACATGTTATATATATTACTGTATTTTCCAATGGCCTCATTCTTTTGAATAAAGCTTCATAAGGACAAAGAGCCTGGTTGGTTTTACTTATTTAGTCCAAATACCTGGAATAGTACTTCTCATATAGAAATGGTAAATATTTAACAAAGGAATTATGTCATAATAAGTTGTTTGAGTTGCTTTTCTACTGTTATAGAGGATAAGAATTAGCATGCACCAAGGCCAATGGTTTTGACAGGTTTTTTTCACGTGGCCTATGATAAGAAATTCACCCAATTTCTTATCAACCCAGTATGTACATAACTATGCCCTTTTGTGTATATGTGTGCATTTATGTAAATTAAGTGTACAGTATGTTATTTCCTATTCTCCTTCATTTTTAAAACAAATGTTGTTCACAGTCTACTAAATTTTCATGTTCTTCCAAAAGAAGTACAGACTGCAATAGATAAACATAAATTTTTTTTTTTTTTTTAATGGAAATAGAACTTGTTTTTCCCTTTGTCTTGTGTGACTATTTGGAAATGTTTTGTTTTAATTCCAAATGGATTTTTTTTTATGTCTTTTTGCCTTTTCTAGTGCTGCTCCTGCAGCATATAGAGGTTTCCAGGCTAGGGGTCGAATCGGAGCTGTAGCTGCCGGCCTACGCCAGAGCCGCAGCAACGCAGGATCCGAGCCGCGTCTGCAACCTACACCACAGCTTATGGCAACACCCGATCCTTAACCCACTGAGCAAGGCCAGGGACGAACCCGCAACCTCATCGTTCCTAGTCGGATTCGTTAACCACTGTGCCACAACGGGAACTGCTTAAATGGATCTTTGAGAGTTTTTTTCAGGTTTCTATTTTAGCTGCTGTTTTGAGAAGCTGATTCTCACCAAAACTGTGGATAAATTCTTTAGTAGAAATGAACTTAATTTGCAATATATGCATTTTCTCTCAAGTGTGTGTATTTAAGTTTAGGTTCATTTTTCTTTGAGGAAGAAGAGTTTGTTCCCAATAAATGGGCAGCTAGTTAAGACAGAAATGAAACTGCTGTGGAGAAAAGGCAGCCATAAGATTGATTTTGAGATCTGAATAAAATCCAGGACCAAGTGGGTTGGGAACAGATTGTTAGAAATCTGAATTCCTATCTCACCCAGCTGTTATAAGACTTAACAGGCTAGGAATTATGCATATATTCAGTTAACCAAAATGTGACATACACATACCATGAAAGATGTAACACAGAGATGCCTTAAATGGTTGTCTACTTACCCTTGTAACCTTGTAATACTTTATACTAAAACTAGAAGACCCAAGAAATAACTATGTGACATTAAAAAATATGATGATTCTCTAGTTTTAAAGTTTGTAGATTTTGAGAAAGCTCTTTTTAGCTTAATGTCAGCAAAGCAGCTGCTGTTTGAATTTACTTTGTAAAACACTGAATTATTCATTTCCATAAACAAAACTTCCTTAGTAATTATTTAGCATTAATTTATTTCTCTTTATTTCAGTCAACCCTGTTGACATTCTGTTTTAAAATTAAAAATATTCTTTGTGGAATCTAACAAATAAGACTTTGTGACAGCCACTTTCTCTACTTTCTTCTGTTCCTATGACCGGGAATTCCAAATCCCTTTTTTTTTTAAATATTTCAAATATTTTCTGTTTTAATTTTTATTATTTATATTATTTTAATGAAAGTTACTGATAAGATATAGACCAAAAGTAAAATTCTTATTTAGCAGTGCCTTATATAAAGTAGTTTCCTAAGACCAAGCTCCCTGTTTTTTGACCTGTTAGATTTTGCTGTAATGCTTTATGCATAAAAATAATTAACAGGTATTATATTGGATTCTGAGAATGTAAAATTATTAGAAATATTTTAAATAATTGTTCATTTCATCACCCATACCCACTGATTGTTTAAAAGACTACTTAGGAGAAGAAAGGTAGAGAATGTATTTTGATGTTTCTTGGGCCTCTTCCATTCGTCTTTGCAAATGTGGGAACAGTCCTTTAAATTTCCTACTTCCTTTCTGTTAGCCCATGTGAGCCCTCCCACCTTCAGACTCTAATTATCTTCACTGCACTTGCCTTCTGGCCCATCAGTTTCCCACTGCCATGTGACATTTGTTGTCATTTTTCCATAATTGCTGTCCAGTTATACATATTGTTGCTCTGTTGCTCTGTCAGAAACTTCTGGAGGACAGCAAACAGGCTACTTGTTAGCTTATTACTAAATGCCTGTCTGGTAATTTAATAGAAGAGGAAAAGAAACCCCTTATGTATTTTATAAAGTAGCATCCATCCAAATGAAGCACCCTTCTTAGCTTGGGTGCTTCTTGGAGCACACTTTGAGAGAGGTTCCGCAACTAACGCATAATACATCTGGCTTGAAGGAAACATAGACCTGCAGTTAAAGACCCATTTTGACTCGCCGTTGTTGGGTTCTGAGAGAAAGTAAACGAATTCTGTGCATCATGATGAGGTAGCCTTGCAGGACCATGAAAAGATTGAGGCTTGTGGAATTGGAGGTCAGAGGTTAAAGATGAGAGGTCTCCACTGAATTCCTCTGCTTCTAGGGCTATGATGCTCTTTAACATAAATATGAGACTTCTGGAGTTCCCGTTGTGGCACAGCAGAAATGAATCTGACTAGGAACCATGAGGTTCCATCCCTGGCCTCACTCAGTGGGTTAAGGATCCAGCATTGCTATGAGCTGTGGTGTAGGTTGCAGACCCGGCTCAGATCTTGTGTTTCTGTGTCTGTGGGCTGGCAGCTATAGCTCCGATTAAAACCCTAGCCTGGTAACTTCCATATTCCCTGGGTACAGCCCTAAAAAGCAAAAAAAAAAAAAAAAAAAAAGACCTCTGCTTTAGTAGTTGTCAAATGAGTGATAGTAGGTTTTGAAGGGATTACCACCTGTGTGTAATTATTCTAGAGTTGAAGCATTTAAGAGAGCCTGTCAAGCTGATGACACAGACCATCAGCCTTTAGCCAGGAGCCATTATGCAAACATAACATATTTTGTATTTTGTAAAGTATACCTGGTGTCTTGGAAAACAAAGTTAACTAAACTACTTAAAATTGTTAGATTTTTATGTAAAACAAAGGTTCTAGCTTTTTAAAAAAACATGAATCCTCAGATCTGGCAGTGCTCTTTTCATTCCTGCAAAATAGTATCTGGAATAAAGTAATAGCTGTATCTTTAAACACGGGCATATGCCCTGGTTCAGCATCTTTGTGCTTGCACTGTGGTTTATTATATATATAAAATATTTTATAAGTACTTTATACATATGTAATATATTATATAATGTTTATATTAGACAGATACTTTTCTGAAAATATTCTTCAGTCATAAGAAAATCAAACTTAGATGTCTGTGTGTTTCAAGAAAAATAGGACAGAATCTTTCATGAAAGTAAAGATTATCTTTTTGTGTATAACAACTTCCGCATTGCACCACTAGCCCCAGCTTCAGATTCTACAAGTGTTTGGAGAGTATCATATATTAACAGACTTTGATTTTCAAGCCCTTAGGGTCTGTAAGTAACTTCTTTGGCTATTTCTCTTGGGATATGAATTTTGGAAATAAAAATTTTCAGGTTAATTTACTTCATTCTGTGGTGCCTCATATTCTTTTCTATGAAATGATGTATCTAAGACATCAGAGAAGGCACATCTAAGGTAAGTAACACCTGTGAACTATTTAGTACCCCGTAACAACCTACTTTGTGAGGTTTAAAAATAATATACAATAAGCTCTACTTCATATATTTTATGTAAAATGTATCTTTAAAATACTTTATATATTGTATATTATATATAATAAATACATGTAATGAGCAATGTTTGGCATATATTAATACTCTAAATTGTGTTATTTTCAGTTCTAATAGTACAATTAGCTGTGATTTTTTGCTTTCTTAAATGTATTGTTGAAAATTTGAAAATTTTTTGTCATTTTTCATCTGAATTGTTGAGTGTGCTAACAAGCAAAACAATGCTTTCTGTTCAGTTAACCCAGCAAATCATCTAATCTGGCTTTCCTCTCCTCCCCCATCTTGGATTGAAAGAGTATTAAGGGATGAAAAGGGGGAAGATCCATTTGGTGTTCTCTTTAGTATTGTAAGTTACAAATATGTAGGCACTTTGTAATTCTAGGATTCACTAATTTTTACCCTGCTTTTTCCTGGAAAAGTCGTAGAAGTAATTAGGTTGTTTTCAGCTATGTGCATGCTTTTTGGAGGTGGCAGTTGTGGCAAGAGGATGACCTGAAAAGAACTGTTTCTTTTCATTGCCCACCTTGTAAATATCTGTGCCTGAAACAAGACTCTTCTCCCAGGGTAATCAATCAGTCTTTAACAAAAGCGCATTCTTAACTGCTTGAGCTGATAAATAGTGAAGTTTGTTTTAAAGAAGTCAAGTTTATTTTATGTCAATTTTCTATTTGCCCCCGTATAAGGTATATTTAATTACTTTATTCCATCTCTGTGTTCAAATTAATCAGATTCTGCTACATATTGGTGCTCAAATTAGAATAATTCTTTAATCAACTGTGTTATCCATGCTATGGTAGACTAGAATAGAAAAGCTACTTTTGGCATATTGAAGATGTGTGCATTTTATTTTCTATTGTAATTTAAAAGTAAAATCAGAAATATTGATTTCTACTTGACTGGAGAGATGATTTAGTTTGAATATCAGTCTGATCTTAATCAGGTGAGAATTAATTGAGTTGGAGGTATTAGATATTCAGTGATGTTAACTGAACCATGGTCAATCTAGAGAGAAGCTTTCTTTTGTACTGTGTTAGAATTATCAAATAGCTCATGCACCACTATGTAAAATAATCTTTTCATGTTCATCCTTCTACCTTCTTGTCTCATTAAATGCACCACTAAATTCATTCTATATACAGTCTAATCTTTAAAGTAGCAGGCTAATAAGTCACAATTTAATAGAAAATTAAAAGCATAATAATTTTGTCATAAAATGCTATTGTTGTCAGAATTTTCTAAGGATATATTTTCTAGTACCTAATTTTGAAACCAAGTGATAAAACCTATGCTTTTCAAGTATACCTGGGACTTAAAAAAATTCTTATTTTTATTTTTTTAATGTTCAACATTATGAGAATAAAGTGAGCAATACAGAATTATTTTAATGTTTATTCCCAGAAATAAATGTAAAGTATGTAGCATTATATTGGTCTGCAACATGGCATGGGCTTTTTATTTATTTTAAGAGTGTGATAGCAATATCATAAGTGTTGTGAAAATATAAATGGTGAGATAACACCTCCATAGGACTTGCTCTTAAGTAGTAAAATTGTAAAGTCTTTAAATAAACTGCAGCCAGAACTGAAAGGATGGATTTGCCTTGTTAACTGGGGATACTACACTTATTAAATGTCTAATTAAATTTAGCATAACATGCCTTTTAGTTTTTTTTTTTCTCTTTAAAACTGAGAATTTGGACCTATTTATTAGCAAGGGAGCACGTGTTATCATTGTCAGATTTCTTCCATTTTGGCAGTTGGTGTGACCGTGTTAAATTAAAAGAAAGCCAGTAGTGTGACTTTTGATGGTGTCATTTTACCTTGGGATAGTGCTTCCCTTGGCACGGGTAGAATGGTAATAGTAGGATCTCTGCAGCTCTATATTTTGGGAAAAGCAATGTCCAAATTTATATTTGATAGCAGTTAGCGTTTAATGAAATTAAGCCCTCCATGCAGAATACCTCTAGAGTGTGATGAATGGGGTGGCTTTATTGTAATAAAGAGGGGATTCCCCACCTTGTTGCCAGGCAGCAATTTAGGGAAAAGGGAAACAGGCTGCTCAAGAAAAACTGGAGAGAGAAGACGGTCCACTCTGCTCATCAAAGCCAGAGCTTCTCTTTCCTGGGCTCTACTGTCCTGTCTCCTCCACCCACAGATGTTACTTTCTTTTCTTTCTTTCTTTTTTAAAAATTACACTTTGTGAGGTTGACATATGGACGAACTCCCAAAACATGGTAGAAAAGTGTTTCTTCAGTGCTTATCCCCAGACCCCCAGTTTTCCTCCTGAGACAACCACAGTTACCAGTTTCTTCCATAATTCCTCCACAGAGGTGCTGTGCTTACATGAGCCTCTGTCTGTATCGATGCACATAAATACACCTATGTGTGTGTGCATATGTCTCCTTGCTATTTTTGCTATGAGTCTTGGAGATCATCCCTTATCAGTGTTCTTTCTGTAGTGGCTGGATAGTGTTTTGTGGTTCAGTATTTCTACTCTGGCTGTGGTGGTGTTACATTAAGAGAAAGCTGATAAGTGGCTTTTAATGGTGTCAAAGGCTAGTTTTTACTTAAAAATATTTTGCTTCACCTAAGAGAAGATAGAATGAGAAATGGCTGGTCATATGTCATTTTCTTAATGATTCTCTACCAATGGTTTTTGTTATATATTTATTTATTTTTAAATTACTTAATGAATTTTATTACATTTATAGGTGTATAACAATCATTACAACCATATATTTATTTTTGTTAAGAAAGGCATGGCCACTGTTATTTATATATTTGAATTGCTTGCTATGTTTGGATATAAAGAACTGACTGTCTTTTTGATTGCTGTTTTTTAAGGGAAATATCAAGTGATTTTAGATCCTTTTTGGAGCAAGCAAGATGTTAGATACCGAAGTAAATTTGACAAACCAACAGATTATGAGAAAGGCACCCAGATTTTGTCAGTAGTCTGGAAATCATATCCATCAAGGAGTGGGAAGCAGGTATTCACATTGGTTCTGACCCAGGAGAAGGGGAAGATGGGAATGTGCTTGCTTGCCTGTAGTATTTTATGAGAAGGCAGCAGGAGACTTACTCTAGTTTTTTTCAGGCTATAAATTACCCTCATCCCAACCCCATCATATCTGCATGCACACACACACAGACACACACACACACTATCCCCAAAAGGATAGTCATCTATAGCTTTTATTTATTTTTATATTTAAAAACCGTATTCAGAACTTCTCTCCTAAAAACAACGAAATTCACAACTAAAGGCTGAGCAGTTGCTACCCAAATGGACTGGAAACCTTAAAAAAGATACCCTACTCCAGACGAAAAAGAGGAGGCCACATCAACAGGTAGGAGGGGTGATTTCGAGATGTAAACAACCTCATACCTCCTGGGTGGGAAGCTCCACAGACTGGAAACTAACTGGTTGACAGAGGTGCACCCACAGGAGTGAGAGTTCTGAGCCCCACATCAAACCCTCACATGCAGGATCCGGCACTGGGAGAAAGAGCCCCTGGAGCATCTGGCATTGAAGGCCAGTGGGGCTTGTGCGCAGGAGCTCCACAGGACTGGGGGAAACGGAGACCCCATTCCTAAAAGGCGCACACGGACTTTCACGTGCACTGGGTCCCAGGGCAGAGTGAGGTCTCCATCGGAATCTGGGTCAAACCTGACTGCAGTTCTTGGAGGACATCCTGGGAAAACAGGGGTGAATGTGGCTTGTTGTGAGGGAGGGACATTGAAGGCAAAGCTCTTGGGAATATTCAGCAGCTGCCTTTCTCTGGAGGTGGCCATTTTGGGAAAATCTGGCCCCACCCATCAGTCAGTCAGTCAGCACTGAGAAGCCCCAGGGCAAACAACAACCCAGGTGGGACAACAGCACTGCTGCCCCTCAGTAAACAGGCTACCTAAAGACCCCTCAGGCACACAGCTGCCTCTAATCCCATCCAGAGACTAAGCCCCACCCAACAGAGGGGTTGGAATCAGCTGCTCCCATCAGGAAGCCTACAGCAAGCCCCCCATACTGACTTCAGCCACATGGGGGGGGGGCAGACACCAGAAGGAAGAGAGGCTATAATTCTATTATCTATAAAAAGGTCACCACACCAAAAACCTGTACAAATGAAAAGACAGAGAACTATAACTCAGATGAGGGAGAAAGGAAAATCCCAGAAAATCAGCTAAGCAATGAGGAGATTCTTAGCCTCCAGGAAAAAGATTTTAGATTGTTGGTGCTGAAGATGATGCAAGACATTGGAAATAAACTGGAGGCAAAGATGGATAACTTACAGGAAACACTGAGCAAAGAGATACAAAATATAAAACTTAAACAAGAAGAGATGCAAAATACAAAAACTGAAATAAAAAATTCACTAGAGGCAGCTAACAGCAGAATACAGGAGGCAGAAGAATGAATAAGTGAGGTGGAGGACAGATTAGTGGAAATCACAGATATGGAACAGAAAAGAGAAAAAAGATTGAAAACAAATGAAGAGAGTCTCAGAAAACTCTGGGACAATGTGAAACACACCAACATCTGTATTATAGGGGTGCCAGAAGGAGAAGAGAGAGAGAAGGGGACAGAAAAAATATTCCAAGAGATAATAGCCGAAAACTTCCCTAACATGGGAAAGGAACCACTCAATCAAATCCAGGAAGCACAACGAGTACCATATAAAATAAACCCAAGGAGGAATATACTGAGACGCATATTAATCAAACTAACCAAAATTCAAGACAAAGAGAAAATCTTGAAAGCATCTAGGGAAAAGAAACAAGTAATATACAAGGGAACCCCAATAAGGTTTTCAGCAGATTTTTCAGCAGAAACTCTGCAGGCCAGAAGGGAGTGGCATGATATACTTAAGGTAATGAAAGGAAGACACCTCCAACCAAGATTACTTTACCCAGCAAGGCTCTCATTCAGATTTGAAGGAGATATCAAAACCTTCACAGATAAGCAAAAGCTGAGAGAATTCAGCAACACTAAACCAGCCTTACAACAAATACTGAAGGAACTTCCCTAGGCGGAAAAGAAAAGACAGCAACAGGAAACAAAAATTCCACAAATGACAAGGCTCACCAGTAAAGGTATGTATACAGTAAAGATACAAAATCATCCATGCACAATTATACCACCAAAGTCAGAAATCATGAGAAGAGGTGGGTACAAACGCAGGACACTGGAGATGAACTTGCAATTAAGAGAACAACAACTTAAAACAATCTCATATACATATAGACTCTTATATCAAAACTTCAGAATAACTGCAAACCAAAAATCTACAATTGACAAACAAGGAATCTCTGGAGAAGAAATATATCTCATAGTAAATAAGTGCATAATCCACCATGAAGGGGGTCATTTGACATCATTCTTGGAATGCTGAAGTCTTCTTAGATCTGATTCTGATTTCTTCTCCATCGAAGAATTTATGATAATTATAATTAAATAATGCAACTGTACAATTAAATAGTACAGTTATACAATTGTGTTATTAATAACCATTTCTCTCCATGGTACAATGTAAGGTCTATAATGTCTTGTTTATCACATCACCTAAAATGGTGTAATGCTTATATTGAAGAATCAGTAAGATGTAACAAATTGTGAGGACATATTTATATAGTTACACTGTTTTTTAACCAATTTATGCATTTTATATTTTCCTTATTTTCAGAGGGTGTATTATTTTTGTTATTCTTACCAGTTAATTTATTCTTTTTGTTATGCTATATAAACTATTTAATGGTATATAAGGCTTTCTTCTTTATAAATTTTAGTTGTATAATATGACAATTTTAATATGCTAATTTTTAAAGAAAAATTGAAATGTAATGATAATACTAAATAGTAAGGATGAAAGCCATACAAAATGGGATAAAGTATAGAATAAATTTCCTGTTTGTCTCAGCATATTTTCCATTCCACTTCAGCAGAGGGAGTCACTTAATCTGTTTCTTAAGATCCATGATATAATAATTTGTGTGAATATAATTGTGTTTAAATGTATGTATTTTATTCTGTAAAAAATAAAAATAAAATTTCAGAATGAAAAAAAAAGAAAAAAAAACCATATTCAAAATAATTTACAAAAGAGCAAAGGGATAGTGACCTTAGAAATTTTAATAATAATTTAACACAGCAAGTACAGATTTTTATTCCATCAACCTGGAACACATCTGTCCTGTCCTGTCCTGTTCTACATTCCAAGCGCACCTCCACTTGGTCCCATGGCACCAGCAATGATGGCTCTTCTTATACCTGCATCCATAAAATAATCTTTCTTTTTTTCTTTTTTTTTGGCTGCCCCATGGCATATGGAGCTCCTGGGCCAGGGATCAGATCCAAGCCCCAGCTGCGGCAACACCGGATCCTTAACCCACTATTCCTGGTCAGGAATTGAACCCGCATCCCAATGCTCCCAAGATGCTGCCAATCCTGTTGTGCCCCAGTAGGAGTTCCCATAAAATAAATTTTTGAAAATGTTGATGGCTATTTTTTGTTTGTTGTTGTTGTTTTTTGAAGAGAGGATGGTCATCTTTTTTGCTCCATAATTAAACATTTTGATTTTTTTCGACCTATTTCTACCATAAATATTATTTCCTTCTCATCATCTTTGTTTAAAGCCAGCCTTAGGCATTTGGGTCAAGTGCCCAAGTGTAGAAGGTGGGAGGACACTGCTGTCTGTTCCCTTAGCACATAGGCTGTACGGGTTCTTCGTACATAAAGCCTTGTGTCTGAGTAGTCTGTCTTCTCCAATGACTGATGGGATAAGAATGCCTTGTTTCCTTTTTGTCCTTCACAATATGTTCTTTTCTCATGGGTTCCTGACTTAAAGAAAGTTCATCTGGGATATTGTCATCTGCAAACCCTTGGTCTTCAGTTGTGTTCATACCATCCATTCTGCAATCATCATTAGCGTCTGCAGGCTGCTTTCAGTTTCTCTGCATTCATCTTCTGATTCATCTAACATGTGCCCTTTTCAGCTTCTAGAGGCCCATCTTTGCCATCACAAGCTGCTTTAACAAAAGTGCTGTAAACAAGATGGCTAATAAACAACCAAACTTCATTCCCCACAGATTTAGAAGCTGGAAGTCCTGGAGTAGGATGCCAGAATGGTTGGGTTCCCGTGATAGACCTCTTCCAGGTTGCAGACTTGTGTCCTCACCTGGCGGAGAGCAGAGAAGCAAAAAAACCTCTCTTTTAACTTGTGTTTGTAAGGCCTCCACCCCTGTGACCTGCTGTCATCCTGGCTACCTCCCAAAGAGCACACCTCCTAATACCATTGTACAGCAGAGTAGTGGGGGGCTGTAGGGTTTCAACATAGGGATTTTGTGGGGACAAGTCACCCCTGTTTTTTTTTCCATCTTTGAAGCTGGCAAGATAAAATCTCTCTGACCCTGCTTCTATCACCATGGCTCTTTCTTAATCTTGTGCCTCCCTCTTATACCTTTTTTTTTGGTCTGATCCCATGGCATGCAGAAGTTCCTGGGCCTGGGATCAAACCCATGCCACAGCAGCAACCTGAGCTATAGCAGTGACAATGCCGGATCCTTAACCCACTGAAGCTTCCAAGGAATTTCCCTATTCCCCTTTAAGGGACTCTTTCAGTGTTACTTTGGGCCCACCTGGATGGTCCAGGATAATCTCCTTATTTGAAGGTCAGCTGATTAGCAACCTTAATTCCCCTTTCCCAAGTAACCTAACAACATTCGCAGGCTCCAGGGATTAGGATGTTTCTATCTTTGGGGGTTATTGTTCTACTTAATAATCAGTAAAAAAAAAATCTCAAATCTCAGATGTGTTCAAGGAAAGCAAAAAGCAAAAAATTAAGTGATGCAGTCCACTAGGAAGTACAGTAAGAAAACTGATAATGAAAGCGTGTTTCACTATTGCATCATTTTTCTAGGTGATTCTGTCATTTTGTTTTCATATTATTTTAGTCATTTTTAACATAGTTGGGAATAATTTATGAGTCATGATGAAATAAGTCCCAGGATAATACAGTAAAAATGTTTCAAAATGTAGGAAGAATAAAATCAGTAAGAGTCTGTATTGTGTCTTAGCTTTATACAAAGATCCAATGAACCTAACATGATAACGGCAAGACAGAAATGAGTTTTATTGTATTACAAACTATGTGTTTTCTTTGGTTTTTTGGAAGACCTCTAAGAAAAAATAAAAATCATGAAATATCAACCTTGAAATAGAACTACTCATAAAAGATACTCCAAAATTAAATTGGATCCAGTGGACCCTGCAGAGGGTCAGCACTTGGCTTCGTGGCCTCATGGGAGAACTCATAGTCCCCACCCCCCCCCACCCCCCCGCCCCCCGCATTCCTGTCTTCTCTTTCTACTGGACCTTTACATATTGGGAGCCCAGGCTTGCCCAGGGCCTCTTTTCTCTTCGTTATTTTTAATAATATGTTACTGCCATCAAAACAACATCTTCAGACTTGCTTCCAACCCATATAGTCGAATGCTTTCTGGACAACTCTGCTCAGATGTGTCACAGGCCCCCAGTTGCTCATCATCCTCTTTGGGCTCTGACCAGAACAGAACAGCATCACATGTGTTCCTTTCCTGGTGTTTTTGAGTCATAGAATTGCGCTGTTTTGTTATCCCTGACTCCTTCGTCTGTCACCCTCAAGATTGACACTTAGCATCTGCTCCTCTCTGTAGCTGCTGCCTCTGTCTCTTACCTCCTTGCCATCTCTTGCATGGATTATTGTACCAACTTCTTAACTACTTTCCCTGTTAACGCCCACCCTGGCCTCCCTGCCTGCTTTTCTAGGTTTCTGCAGGAGAAAATCTCATTGTGCCATTATGGTGTGTGAAACCCTTCTGAGGATTCCCACTGCCCCCAGGACAAAGCCTAAACACTAACACTGCCTGCTGGTCATAGCTGATCCATTCCTTTCCTCCCCTTCAGCAGACACTCACGTGCACACAGCCCAGTACCCTGAAACGTCCCAGCCCTTTTGCAGCCTGTCCTGCCTCCTCACTTTCAGATCTGCTCCTGCTCTCTTCCCTTCTTACTCCTCTTCAGCTCACTCAATGCGGGACTGAACTCAGGTTCAGCCACTCGCTGCTCATAAGCCATGAGGCAAGTGTCGGTAGAAAGGAAAGGTGCTTGAATCAGAAAAGGCAGCAATCTGGGGAGAAGATGGCTTGTGTGCAGAGACCAAATCCAGAGATTCTGCTCATCCTCAACAGTGTTTATAGGAAAAGAGGGGGAGAATCTCGGTGAATCATTGAGGCAGGAGGAGGCAGGAGGTTGGATTCTGCATCCTTGTCCGTGGCACGCAGACTGACTGACCCTCTCTTCAGATGTTATCTTGCCCAAGTGATCTGCCTTCAGGATTGCTAAAGGGGCTCTTGGGGCTAGAGAGCTTATTATGTTTTAACTGCTTAATTCTTTTTTTTTTTTGGCCACATCTGTGGCATGTAGAAGTTCCCAGGCCAGGGATTGAACCCGTGCCCAAGCCAAGCCATAGCAGTGACAACGCTAGACCTTAACCACTGGGCCACCAGGAAACTCCAGCTGCTTAATTCTTCATTGTTCTTTTAATCTAGGAAAAGAATCAACAGGTTTTAGACAAGGCATGGTGTACATTCAGGGAAGCGTAAATCAGGAGTTAGGTTAAATTGCCTCATGATCTTTTAAAGTTGAATGGGGAACAGAAATGAGCAAATAGGAAAGGGGCAAAGAGCTGTTTTCAAGTGTAGAACATAGTTTAAAAGTATGACAAGCCCCTCTTGGGTAGGTTTGGAGTCCCAGTTCTGGGCCTCCACAGTGCCCTCCCTGCCCCACCTCATAACAGTCAGAGCAGGTATCCAACTCAACTGTTAACATTTTAAAATTATTTCCTGTCTCATTTGGTATGGAAACCCCAGAACCTAGCACAATGCTAGGCCTATAGCAAGTACTTGGAAAGTGTTTGAATGAATGAATGAATGAGTGATATTTTATGAGCCTGTAAATCATTACTGAAAGAATATATGAGAAAAATTAAAAATCTGAATTTACTGTATCAGTCAATACCTATGAAAGCCTGGTACATAGTACATACAGGTGTTAGCTGTTGTTGTTATGATATGAAGACAGGAATGTAAGCAACTTTTTTCTTCTTCTACTCTGATAATTTAAGAAGAAATATTTACAGTTGGATCTCTTCTTAAACATTAAGGTGACAGCACGATTTGAAGATTTCCCAACTGCAGTATTTTAGGTTTGTCTTTGGAAACTGAAACATTTTTGAAGATATGAGTGCAGTGAAGAAGCCACTGTTAGTGAATGTGTCTCAGAAAAGAAGAGGTCGCTTTTGCATGTTATAATTTTTCATTGAATATTTTATAGATCTTTTGAAAAATTGTGGAATTTTGTTGTTTTTAGAATGTTTGCTGGCAAATATTCACAGGTACACTTTTTGCAACTGAATTGAACTTGTCCTAATTAGCTTCTCGCCGAATCTACCACTGTTTATTATATTAGATTTTGTTTGTAGGTTGGATTAGAATGACTTCTTTGTGAAAGTCATACTACTAGAATCATTCACGCAAAGGTTGCAAAGAGATCTGCAGTGTCATTACTAAACTTTATAAACAAATGTTCATAAATCAGAAGTGTAGGAATTCCTGTTGTGGTGTAGCGGAAACGAATCCAACTAGTATCCATGAGGATGCGGGTTCGATCCCTGGCCTCACTCAGTGGGTTGGGGACCTGGTGTTGCTGTGAGCTGTGGTGTAGGTCGCAGACGTGGCTTGGATCCTGCATTGCTGTGGTTGTAGCTCTGATTTCCACCCCTAGCCTGGGAACTTCCACATGCTGCAGGTGCGGCCCTAAAAAGCAAAAAAACAAAAACAAAAAAAATAAGAACTGTTTACAGAATATTGCACATGAACTTCAGTTACAGAATATTGCACATGAACTTCATGAAATACTGTTGCAGTTGCAGTTATCAGTATTACACACATCATGTGCTTTGTGGCCTTGTAGCCTTGGCTTCCTTCAGCTGAGCCATCAGTAGGGAGGAGAGGACATACTGTCTGTGTTATCTCTGCCTTGGTTTGGGCCTTCATCCCTGTACATGAGCCTAGTGAGCGCAGAACCTAGGATCCCATTCCCACACAGCTTCCGGGGGCTCTGCACGTAGGTCTTGTCTGCAGGGACTCAGGTCTTCACTTAAAAGATAGTTTCTCCTAGGAAAATTACTTTTAGATTTTAATTTCCATTCTAAATCTAAAACTTTCAGACAAATCACCTGAAGCAAAATATTACTAAAAGTTGATGCATACCTTCACTCTTCCCGAATTGTATCATGTAAAAACCTCTTCTGATTCAATAACTGGTCAAAGGTTCATTTATGCGTTGTCTAAAGTACATCTCTGTTTTTATTCTTATCCAGTTCTGTATAAGGAAGCAGCTAAGAGTTCCATGTAGAGTTGATGATATATTTTGAATTGAGAGGGATTTAAAAATCTGCCTTAATACATTTCTTTAATAAGCAAGATCTCCTAAATGTCTTTCATTTAGATTAAATTGAAGTTCCAGGTTTAAAAATGAAATGATGAAGATGATGGGGTAGTCATGGAAATGTAACACAGTTTATATGTTAAAATTCTAAATTACATTGGTATACTTTATTAGTACTTTACTGATTAAGGAAATAAAGAAATAGAAAGTTACAAGTAAGTGCTGTGTCTAAAGATGGTTGTGTAAAAATCATAGGCTTAAGAGTTTTTAAAAAATAATAAATTAATGGAGTTATAAAAGGGGTGGTTCTAGTCAGAGACATGAAACAGTGGGGATGACTTCTTTTAATTTGGTATGTTTTTAAATTGTCATCTCTCACTGAATGCTTTAGTTCTAACTGGATGACTGTGTTTGCAAAATAATATGTTGCTTGAAACTGACTGAATGAAAAGTGTAAAAGGTCAAGTGCCCAGTGGTTCTGCTCCCACGCACAGTTGTTACTTCATCTTGGCTTTTAATCTGGAAGCCCTATTATTGGAGATTATTTAAATATTAAAATACATTAGAAAATTCCATAAATTAAATGAGTGAAAAGCAGTTTAAACTACCTCTTTTCTCTTACTGCTTTTATACAGAGGTTCCCAAGAAGTTTACTTGTTTGTTTTTAAATGCAGTAGCTGCGGCAATGCCAGATCCCTTACCCCACTGCACTGGGCCAGGGATCAAACCCATGCTTCTGCAGTGACCTGAGCCACTGCAGTCGGATTCTTATCCCACTGCGCCACATGGGATCTTCAAGTTTGTTCTTATATAAACTGGAAGTTATATAGACTACTTGTACTTAATTGCAACATGGTTATTTTGCCTCTTATCTTACGCTAAAGATAGAAGACTTTATCTCTTTCCATTTTCCTAGATTTACTTGATCCAAGTGTTATGCCCAAAGGATGTTTTTACCAATAGTTTATTATATCAAATAGTTTCTTTCAGAGAAATGAGGGTTTACAAAAGAGAGAACTTCATGTTCTTGATACCTAAAAGAATGTCTTAAATGCTACCTTTAAAGTTTGGGGTAGCTTTTAATTTCTCTCCTCTCACTGCTTATTGATATTTATTTGCATTACTTTAAGATATACTTAAGTGAAAGAAAGTTTATTTTCATAGTTTTCAGTGGTGATCAAATTATTTACATACAGGCGTACAAGCTCTTTTAACATTTAATGTAACATTGAGAGACAGAAGTGAGTTAAATTGGGCTTGTTTCAGAATACCATTGCAGAAATCAGCTGTATTAGCAACGTCACCATAATGTGAGTATACGCTAATGTGATATGAAAGAAGGATCCTCATTAAAACCTTGTTGCTAAACAAGTGACAAAAACCTTACAAACAGCTTGAGGCTTCAGGCCAGTCACAGTTATTCCTGAAGAGATTTGGACAAGTGTGAAAATACATAGGCTGTGCCTTTATTGTCACCAGAACACGTAAATGCTACCTGGAATCAATCCTACTAAGGACATTTTCAGTCCTATTAGGGAAAACAGATCTTAAAATAATTCAGTGCCTGAGCATTCTGTTGTGAATTCCTCATATGGAAAACTACTGGGTTTGTTAAATTCAGAAACTACTCTTGGTAATAAATTGCCATCATATTTGTGTTTTCCAGAAGAGGCCTGGGGTTTGGTCAACTTGCATATTTTCACGAGGTAAAATCCGTGATGCTAACAGTCTTCATTCATTTAGATGTTATCTCAGTGAGCTGGTACAGGGCTCTGAGTTACCCTGAGGCTGCGGCCCATGGCCCCATCCCTTTGAGGACTGCTCATGTCTCAGATTCCATCTAGGATCATACTTCTTGCCTCTAGAAAGGCAGCTCTTAATGTCCATCATACTGTCAGTAGAATAGTTAACGTAAAGGCATGCTAGCAGCCTTCCAGAGTGGGAGTTAATGGACTTTCTCTTTTTTATCTTCTGTCTTTTTAGGGCTGTGCCCGTGGCATATGTAAGCTCCCAGGCTAGGGGTTGAATCAGAGCTGCAGCTGCTAGCCTACGCCACAGCCACAGCAATGCAGGATCCGAGCTGCATCTGTGACCTCCACCACAGCACATGGCAAAGCCAGACCCTTAACCCACTGAGCGAGGCCAAGGGTCAAACCATGTCCTCATGTATACTAGTCAAGTTCGTTGCTGCTGCACCACCACAGGGGAACATAGTAGACTTTCCATAGTCTCGCAGCCTCCCCTCAGCATCTCCCATGACAGCAGGCTGATTATAAGTCTGCCCTGCCTTGTTGGGTTGTGGGGAGTTCTCATTAGGACACAGAGGAAGTCCCCTTGCTCTGATCTGGCCCCACCCGCTGCCCAGCTCCTGTCTCAGAGAACGGGGACTTCTGTTGCTAAATAAAGGAGCATGTGGTGGAAGTGATGAGACCGAGGCCTCTAAGTGAAGCTTTCTCCCTGTCCCTGCACAGCCCCTCTGACAAGTGTCTCATGCATTTACACATCTCAATCCTTTTCATTTTGCCTGTGGTTTGAAACTACTTTTCTTACATACAGTGTGTCTTCATGGAGACTCTGAAAATTACCTGCTTGCTTTCAAATCGTTATAAATGAGGTTCCTTAGTCACTGAAAGGGTAGCATATAGCTCAGGAAAAGAAGGGAATCCTGGTAATTTTGAACCAGAGGAGTTGGAAAAGCTGTCCCGTAGCTGTTTTGTGATGACGACGTGTTTTAACGTCTGACATGGAAATGGTTGGCTACATACAGCAGATGGGACTAGACTAGAGAAGGAAGGACCAGAATCGTGGAGGAGAGAAGCTGCTAGAGGATGGGGCCATGCACACCGTCCCGAGCAAGGGCTGCGGGCCCTGGCTTGACCCAGAGCAGACATAGCAGAGCAGCAAGGCTGCTCTGGGTTGGTGGTCCTGAGAAAGCAGGATGCCAAGGGGGCCAGTGCAGTTTAATAGGCAAACTACCAGAATGGAAATGTGATAGAAAGCCATTTGAATTTTCTGGGCCATTTAAGAGTAGACTCAGGAATAGAATGGGAGCTCTGTCATCAGAAGTTAAGGACCATGGCAGGGTTGTCTTAAAGAAAGGTGATGCCTTGATGCCATCAGAAGACATATGGAAACTGGACTCCAAAAGTTTTTGTCTGGACGCAACTCCCCTTTCACTCTTCCTACTCTTTTTTTTTTTTTTTTTTTTTTTTTTGAGAATATACTCTTTTTTCTCTATGTGCAAACCTTGGAGATATTGCAGGTTTGGTTCCAAACCATCACAACACAGTGAATATCACAAAAAGCGAGTCACCCAAATTCTTTGGTTTCCAAGTGCATGTAAAAATTATGTTCATACTTTATTGTAGTCTGTTAAGGGTCCAGTGGTAGCATTGTCTAAAAAAACAATGTGCATACCTTAATTAAAAATACTTTATTGGCGTTCCCATCCTGGCTCAGTGGAAATGAATCTGACTAGCATCCATGAGGACGCAGGTTTGATCCCTGGTCTCACTCAGTGGGTTAAGGGTCTGGCTTTGCTATGAGCTGTCGTGTAGGTCGCAGATGTAGCTCGGATCTAGTGTTGCCATGGCTGTGGTGTAGGCCAGAGGCTACAGCTCTGATTGGACCCCTAGCCCAGGAATCTCCATATACTGTGGGCGAGGCCCTGAAAAGACAACCCCCACAAAACTTTATTCATAAAAATGCTGACTGTCACCTGAGCCTTCAGCCAGTCATAATATTTTTGCTGGTGGAGGGTCTTGCTTCGATGCTGATGGCTGCTGACTGATCAGGGTGTTGGTTGCTGAAGACTGGGGAGAATTTCTTAAACTAGAACAACAGCGAAGTTTGTCTCATCCATTGACTCTTCCTTTCGGTAACCTTTTCTCTATAGGATGCAATACTTTTTGATAGCATTTTACCCATTGTAGAACTCCTTTCAAAGTTGGAGTCAACCCTTTCAAACTCTCAACTAAGTTTATCCTAAATCCTTTGTGGTCATTTCAGCAAGCTTCACAGCATCTTCACGAGAAAAAATTCCACCTGACCACTCTCTTTTGTCATCCATAAGAAGAACTTCTTATCTGTTCAAGTTTTATCATGAGATGGCAGCAATTCATTCCTGTCTTCAGGCACCACTTCTCATTCTAGTTCTTTTTCTATTTTCTCCATGTCTGCAGTTAAAATAGTAACAGCAAAGATTGTTGATCACAGATTACCGTAACAAATATAATACTGAAAAAGTTCGACATATGGAAGAATTACCAAAATACGACACGGGAGTTCCTGCTGTGGCACAGTGGGTTAAGGGACACAGAAACATGAAGTGAGCAATGCTTTTGGAAAAATGGTGCCAACAGACTTGCTTGACAGAGGGTTGCCATACACCAACAATTTGTAAAAACGCAGTATCTTCAAAGTGCAATAAAATGAAGTATATCTGAATGAGAAATCTGCATGTCCCTGTAAAGCAACCTCACTCTTTATCTCAGAGGTCCCCTCTTCCCTCCTTTCAGATCTACAAAGTCAGTGACTTTTATTCTGCCTTTGATTCATGTGTGTGTTTTTTGTGGACCATGTACTTACTATGTGCCTCGCACAGTACATATTATGTACTATGAAATAAGCACAGATCTAGTATCTAGGTAATAGATGTTGAATGAATGTTTTAGAGCTGTTGGAAATTATATTGATGTAATTCGAGGTCATTTTTTTCTTCCAAATTTTTAATTTCAGATTTCACTAAATGTTGCAAGGACTCTGGAATCCTTATGGTAGTAAAATGCCGGAAAGAAAATTCTGCATTGAAAGACTGTCTAACTGCTTAGTAAGTAGTTACCTTAGTGTTTTTGCTGCTGCTGCTGCTGCTGGTGTGTGTGTGTGTGTGAGAGAGAGAGAGAGAGAGAGAGAGAGGTGTTCTAGGTAAGAGCATAGTATTTAACTCATTACATGTAATATATTCTGTACTTCTTCCCCCACCAAATTCATCATACTGTTGCTAAGTCTAAAACTGTAATTTGTCAAAGATTGTTCTAAAAAAAAAAAAGGCAATCTCACATATTCACGAAGGGTCTTTTCAGTTTACACGTATTTGTCAGCATTTTATCTGATTAAAATTCTAGGTCTGGACTTCCCTGGTGGCTCAGTGGGTTAAGGATCCAGTGTTGTCACTGCTGTGGCTGAGGTCACTATTATGGTGCGGGTTTGGTGCCTGGCCTGGGAACCTGTGTGTACCACAAGCACAGCCAAAACATAAAAGTGCTTCTTATATATAAGGTTCACTGATGTTTTATTGAATGCAGGTGCTCTCTGCTCATTTCCTCACTCATTGTATTACCCACGTTGTTGGTATTGCAGAGTGTGGTCCTTCAGCGAGTAGTTAGTTGGTAGTCGTCAGTAAGACCTCACGTTTGGAAGGCCCTTCTTCGTTCCGTGTTCTCCTCCCCTGGCCTGCGAACCATCTATATCAGGATGGTTTGACACTTGTTAGGCAGTTAGGTAAAAAGAAAGTTGTAACTATCTGAATCTTATATTTGTTTTCTTTTTTGATGAGGAATAATGTACATGTTAAGTTTACAGACAATTTTAGAATACTGGCTTGGAAGACCTTAGAGATTATTTAAACTAATCCCCGCATTTATACATGAGAAAACATATTCTAAATCCACATATCTTTTCTCCAGTAAATAAGAGATTAAAAACAATTCTAACAGCTGCTCTTTTTTATGAGCCCGGACCTGCACTAAGCACTTAACTGGAGAAGTACGAGTTTTGATCCCTGGAGCTTCCAAGAGATGTTTGTTGACTAGAAGCTATTCAGCTGGTGCCAGTCATCATCATCAGCTATGCCTCTTGGTTGGGGTGGGCAGCCCTGGGGCAAAGGGCCCAGGAATGTGGCCAGGAGGGCGGCCAGGCTCGTGTCCTCTGGGTCCCCCAGAGCACAGCACCACCTCCACGACACTTGCTGCAGGATACCTGGAGGCCCCCATATGCACACATCGCCCCAGCACAGGGTGCCCAGTAAATGTCAGCTCTGTTTTTCAGTTTGTATTTGTTATTTATTGACTGTTGTTATCTGCATCATAATCATTTGAATGTCCTTCCTTCTCTTGCCCCATGGAGATAGGAAGGTAAAAATGATAGGTTCTGGCCCATCCTGGGAGATGGCTGGGAACGCAGAGGGGAGGCCTCCACTTAGGTGGGAAGCAGGCAAGGCAGCAGGCCATGACTGACATTTGCTGAAATTGAACAGAGGGCTGTTCCCAGAGAATGTGTTATTTGACCTTCATTCTCAACATATGCTAAGAGATGCTCTGCTGTATTTACTGTTGCCATCCCATGGACGCGCTCCTACCCTCTCATCTCTTCAGTGACCTCTTGAAACACTGATGGTTTGTGTTCTCTTATGTCCCCCGTCTCATCCTCATTTGTTCCTCGGTAAACTGCAGTCTGACTTCTGCCCTCACCCCCGTGTAAGCTGCTCTTCCTAAAGCTTCTAGTAGGTATCCTCCCCATCCTTTCTAAACTCGACCTCTCTGGAAACCCCTAAGATGCTCTTCAACCTGGCTTCCCTCATTACACTCTTTTCTCTTCCCTCAACATCTCTATCTTTCTCTTCTGGACCTTTTCTTCCTCTCCTCTTCCTTCATGTCGGTCTGCCAGATCTTCTCCTCATTGTCAAATATGACAAAGTTCAGTTTACATCCACGGAATCCAGCTCCTTCCTGTCAATCGTGGATTCATTTCTTGGCATTCTTCTTCAGGCCCCATACTGGACTTGGCCCTTTGACTCTTGCATCCTGTGTCTTTGTAAATTTCACTCATCTAGAATCCAGAATCTTCCTGGGCTCCTAATTGTTCATTTCATCTCCTGAGTTACCCCCCAGAGCGATTTCACCCTTCTCATCAGGATGTGCCTCCCTGTGCTCAGGCCTTCTTTGCATCTTGTCTGGGTTATGGTCCTGGTTTATTTATTGGACACTGCTCTCACCTTGCTGGCCTTTTGCCACAAGTTGTCAGACTTATTCAAGACACAGAATTGATCTCACAGCTGTCATATTAATAGTGCCCATTCGGATAGATCTGACTTATTAGAGGGGCATGAATGGATCATCATGACCGGGCCTCTGCCATTCTGGCTTCACCTCAGCCCCTTCTTCTGTTGAGAAACTGCTATGCTGGTACAAGTGTACATATAGCTCTTCGCCCGTCATTGTTTCCTCATCTGTGGGCTTTTCCACATGTGCCTTCTATGTGCATTTTTGTTGGTCCTTCAGAATGTGGTTCAAATATCCCTGGACAGTGTCCTTCTCCTGCTGCTCCCTCGTTTCCATGGTGCGCTGGGCCACGCCTCTGTCTCCCACCCATATGCATCACTGTGACACAGGCCTTGTCTTCTCTGACATCTTGGACTCCTGAGGATGGTGCCGAGCTTCCTGTTTCTCTCTCCTGGCTATTCAGAAAAAAAAACCTATTAGGTCTTTTTTTTTTTTTTTTCTCCCTTTAATTTGGTAGCTGAATGTTTACAACAAATTTGACCATTATTAAAAATCTGCTACTAAAGATTGTGTCTGATGAACTGGATGTCTGAATGTATTGTGAAAGGGAGCTTATATTATATGCTTGCAAAGTAATTCACTTTAAAAGTTTTTTGTTTCTTTCTTATAGCTATAATGATCCAGCCTTTTATGAAGAATGCAAAATGGAATATCTGAAGGAAAGGGAAGAATTCAGAAAAACTGGGATTCCTACCAAGAAAAGACTACAGAAGCTTCCCACAAGCATGTAGGCGAAGTCAAATGATACTCAGGAACCCTAATATCCATGGAAATCACAGTCACCTGAAATAATGGACTTAAGGAAGTGTTTGCTTTACCCTTAATTACGGAAATAATTTTATCTGAAATAAAGTTCTTGTAAACTTCAAAGTTAAGTTTATTAAATAGGATAGGAGTAAGTAGTGAAATGGGATGTGGTCTGCTTGGTCATTATGGATTTTTCATTAACTTTTGCACAGCTGTGGTTCTGTAACAGTGACAGCTGATTTCTTAGGTTTCCACATGACTCTTACCTTACTCTCCTCATGTGGCCAGCATTTACTAAAGCAAAGCAGGAATGGACAGCCTTCAGAGGTGTAGTAACTTGGCAGTATAGCGTAATGGTTATGAATCTACCATTTATTAGTTAAGCAACTGTGGATATGTCTCATAGTTACCATGAGTATTAACCAAGTATTGCAGGTAAGTAGAGTAGGTAGGACAGTGCCTTGCACATGGTAAGTGCTCTTTGTAGTTATTATCAGTAGTAGTATGAGTATAGTATTTTTAATGGCCACATCTGCAGCATGTGGAAGTTCCTGGACTAGGGGTTGAATCAGAACTGCAGCTGAGGCCTATGCCACAGCCGCAGCAACACCAGATCCGAGCTGCATTTATGACCTACAGAACCTTAACCCACTGAGCAAGGCCAGGGATCAAACCCACATCCTCAGGGAGAGTCAGGTCCTTAACCTGCTGAGCCACAGCAGAAACTCCTTTATGGTTATCATTAGTAATGAAGGCTTATTTGGAAATATAGATGAATTAGTTTTACTTATGTCTTTAATGGAAATTTTCCTAAAATGGATTATTATATTCCTGGAGTTCCTGTCGTGGCTCAGTGGAAATGAACCTAACTAGTATCCATGAGGATGCTTGCTCGATCTCTGGCCTCGCTCAGTGGGTTAAGGATCCGGCACTGTTGCGAGCTGTGGTGTAGGTCACAGGCATGGCTCAGATGCCGAGTTGCTGTGGCTGTGTTGTAAGCCAGCAGCTGTAGCTCTGATTCGACCCTAGCCTGGGAGCTTCCATATACCGTGCATGTGGCCCTAAAAAGCAAAAAGAAGTATCATTACATTCCTTTACCTGTTAATTTGGCTACCAGAAGTATTTTAAACTGTTTATCTATATCCTTTTAAAAGTCTTCTTTATAAGTATGAATGACTGTTTTGGTACATAGTAATGGTCTCAAGAACTAGTGTAAAAAATTTCTGTCCCAATGTGGTAATTTGGTCCCAGGTTAAGCTTTTATATTAAAAGTTGCTTTTTTTTTTTTCCTCCTATGAGTTGTTAACACTTCACTATAGCCATTGCAACTAGTTTCCAGGTAAGTGAAATTTATATATATTTACATAGCTCATTAAAATTGCAAATAGAAATCCCTACCTACTAGGACAAGATTTAACTGTGGCCTTAATCCTATGAAATAAACCTAAGATCTAAAAGCAAATAGGACCCTAAATATATGTTCAAGTTCAACACTTTCAAGTGGACCACTCAAAGAATTATTTTATTCTTTTTTGAAACCTAAAGAGGCCACATATTCCAGGTACACAGATTGAAAGGAGAAGACAATGGGAGCAGACCAAAGCAACACAAATGCAGCACCCCAGAGACCAGATAGCATGAAGGTGAAGTCAGCATTCCTGTTGGCCTTTTGCTACTGGCCTTTCCTAGAGCATAGGAATTGGTTTTTACTGCCATAAGCAAAGAAAGTGGTTAAAAAGCTAGTAAAACATACAATCTAGGGCTGTTTTGTCATTTTAATTTGAATCAGACGGACCAGCTTAGTTTTATGTGGAAAATTCACTTAGGTAGATGCCACTTCCTCACAGTGCTAGACATACTAGGTTATATAGTATAAAAATACGCTCATACTTTCACACTACCTGGGCCTGCCTGCTGGGCCCTCCTCTGACCAGTGCCCTGCACCCTTACGCACGCCCCTGCTGATACTTTGTTGTTAAGTGACCATCCATAATCTTGCTACCTTCTCCAGATAGCTTTTCTGGATGAGGTCACTGTTTTCACATGGTTTAGACCTTTAGTGCTTTAAGTCTGAATCTAGGTTTTCTCCTGTTTCCCATGGGTTGTCTTTGCTCTACTTGAATTAGGTTCCATTTTGGCAGAACCTCTGTTTTCTCTTTGAGGTGTAAACTTCTCTTTTAGCTCTTGGGGAATCAAGAGGCTTTTGTTGTCTGTCTCTTCATTCGTGTTATGTGCCGAATTGGGTTCTCCTTATAAAATTTGAAGATTATAAAGAAATTTTCACGGGAAGCTCTTTGGAGCAAATTTCAGCTAGTGTGAAAAAAAAGTCAACACAATTTTCCATTTTAATAGATTATAAGCTACAGCCAGGCCATTCTCTCACATCACTTTGAATCTTACCAATAACAGAGATGACCACAAAGTGTACATTTACAAATTTTTGATTGGGAAAATTCTTTTGGTTAATCTTTCCTAAATAAAAGAGTTTTCCATCACTTGTTTAGCACTTTAAACTGTCAAGAACATGAACCACTGACTTCTCTGGCATATCAGTTTGAAGACTGCCTTATTGTTGAGATCCAAAAGCATTGTCTCCATTTAGAAGTTGGTTTAACAAGACAAATGTCTGTTAGATGAATCAAATTAACTAATTAGTATGTGACACCTTGGAATATTTAGGCAAGTACAATATTTCACATCCACTTCGATTTCAAGCAAAAATAATTTATTTTAATTAAACAATGTCTTGGCATTGTTCAAAACATTAATCAAGCTGTTATGTCATATGACCTATTTTCTTTACAAAGGAAAATTTCCAATCTTGGTTTTATAAAAGGCAAACCAGTAAGCTACATTAGAGATTAGATTATCATATACAGCCTATGCAGCCACACAAGCAGTAGTTTCTGCTGCTTTATTATTACACAGGTAGTTGCTTCCTTCAGCTAAAGCCTGGAGTCTCCTATGTGTTTTACGCATATTGGGTTTTGTTCTATTACTTGGCAGGAGATGGCAGTCCCCTGAGTCAGCTGTGTTCATTGGTCAGAATAAATTCCAGCATCTGACACCAACTCCATTAATCACAGACAAGCTTGAATAAGTGAGTAAGATAATAGAAAGACAAAAATATCTGGTGAACAGTGAACAGTTTATATATGTATGATGTTCAGTTAATACAGAGATCTGAAATACTCTTTTGAGTCCAAGGTGTTTGAAACTCCATCAAAAAGGATAAGGGCCTTCTGCATGGAACCCTTCATCTCGGGCAAAAGATGAAGGAACTGAGAAACATTACTAATAATACGCCCCCCAAAAGAAGAGAGAAATGAGCATGTGAAGCCACCCTTGTTTTCACTTTACTTGTTTATAAATGATAGGCCACTTAGAATCAAAGGATTTGGGGACATTTCATGATTGTACTTTATCATATATCAATACTGCACAGAATTTAGTTTCTAGAATTTCTAATCCGATTAGTAAAAAGCCAGTTAAAAAAAATTCCTTTCTCAATAAGTAAATCATTACATTTCAAAACAAAGTCTAACCAGTTTAACAAGTGGGTATAGACCTTCTGAAGAAAATGACTTTATATATAGTTACACATTTAGATTTTCATTAAAGAGTACTGAAGAGACAGATTAGACTGAGACCTTTGTGATGCTGTTCCTACTTCTAACTGCATAACCTATAGGTATAATAGTTCATTCACACGGGTGGTTTTTCAACCATTTGATCGCTCTTTTTCAATTAGGACTTGAGGGATGTACTGGGACAGAGTTGGTTTCAATGATTAAGTTATTTCAAGTCTTAAAATTCAAATTGCAACTTCAAATTTTTAACAACATTGTGATTAAAAAAATTTAAGTCTCAAACTTAGACACAATAGCACATAAAGATGGAGTAACCCAGACACTGTTGTTGCACTATAATTTTCAAATTTGTATACATTATAAAGTTAACAGAAATATAACCTATTCACATTGCCATTTCTTTATGCAGCTTAAAGAAACTTATATGATTTTTCTGATATAATGGTCTCCTTTATTTTCATAAATGGATATTCAGGCATTTCACATGCTTTGTAAAAACCATGTCTGAAAACTTTCATTTCCCTTCCTCGTGTGAGGCAGAAATTTATAATTATCATCAAAGGTAGAACTGTCATTTTGAAACATTTTATTAATTTATTATTAGCAGCATATATCATCTGATTCGGAGCCAGAATATGGAGCCAGAGGGTATTCTTTCACACTGAAAAATCAACTACATAATATGGTACATTATGTACAAATGTAAATACTGAAGAACTCTGCAAAAGTTGAATGAGAATCTGCTTTCAGTTTGTTAATGATTTCTTAAGAAAACCACAGAGATAATGGCAACCTCAGGACCAAACCGTGACCCTCTTCAGAATTAACTTTTATACTGGCAGTTTTGATTACGTTGATCCAAGTAATGCAGTGGTGGCAGGTTGGGTAAAGGCAAAGTTTTATTTTTAGCTTCCCCAAATGGTGTCTCACTTGATTTAGGAGGGCTTGGGAATACCCAAGAATTATCTTCCAGAGAATTTCTGCCGTAAGAGTTGTGTTCCTGAAAGTCTGTACTGTCATGAAGAATGGTTTGCTCATTATCTGTCCATGACTGGAGAATGGCTCTCTCTGATAAAACCTTTGTGTCTCCTGGTAAAGGGGAAGGTGTGGCCTGACAAAGGGCTCTGCTGTTTGGTGAGAGAGGAGGCTGTCTTCTGTACGCTGCAGTGAGATTTGTCAAGTGCAGTTTTGTGCTCTCTTTCCCGAGGTCTTCTGTGTATGCTGCTGGGGTGCCAGCTGAAAAGAAAGCACAGGCAAGACATCAGTTGACACAGCATTTATGGTCAGAAAGTAGCAAACACTTCATTAATTGGGTTGAGTCTAGAACTAGAAATAGAATGAACACTTCCAAGTGAGTGTGAGCACTGCGGGTACTGTGGCTTGCACACAGGTGACAGGTGATCTTGGGTCTAATTCTCCTGGCTGTTTACTGACACGGGGACACTCACTTGCTCTGGGCGTCCCTTCTTTCATCTGCAAAATGGACACAGTAGTCTTTTTCCGCCTGTGTCATAATGAAGATGAAGAAATATCTATTTTAAAAAGTTGGAAACCAATTAAGTTAAAATGCAAGTCCCTGTTCTTGGCTCTTAATGTGGCTACAAAAGGCTTTTAGAATGTTTATGTGTCAGTGGAGACTAAGAAAGGTATCCTTGAGTTTTAGGAGTTTTGTTAATCTTTCTTATAAAACACATACATGTAAATGTAAATTCTGGTCACAATATAATATAAAAATGTAAAAAAAGCAAAAAAAAATGTTTAGTGACATGTAATGGCTTAGAAGACAGACTGTTGTTAAGCCACCACCAACCGCAATGGGAGTGTGCACCTCCCCCTCTCCACTCAACCTGCCAGTGCAGGAAAAGACTAACAATTCATTCTAAGCCCGAGCAGGATGCAAAGTACAACTAACGCTCAACTCTGTAAGCAGCAGCTGAACCACGTCATAAAATATATTCACTGCCTTTTTTGTAGGAGAAGGTGACATGCAGCTCTAGAGAAAAGGTGATCCAGCTTCATCTCTGTCTCCATAGAGCATTGCATTTTGTGGTGAGGAGCAGTGCACGAGCCAGCCACTGTCATAGGGAATGTGCTAGAAAAGGTTCAAAGCACCAAAGAACTTATCATTCATCAGCTCAAAAGGGACACAACAGTGAGCCATTCCAAATAATGAAAGAGAGTTTCTTCTTTATTATTTTTTGGAAGTTCTATTTAGTATAGAAGAGCCACACAGAAGACTCACAGAAAAATTACTCACTGAATCATTTCTGTCAACTTAAAGTTGTCTCTTACATAACTCTGAGGCCACTAAAGAATTTAGCACAAAATGAACCAAAAATTAAGCTAGGGCCTGCCAAAGCACCTTACTGTTTTGCCCGATTCATAAGTAACTAACCCTAGAATTCTGGATTTAGCTTTCCATTCCCTGTGCAACACTCTCCCCCCAGTAAACATTACTGCGAACTATTTATAAAATAATTTTCTGTCCTTTAGGGACAATCTGAGGTGCACTAACAGTTTTAAATTAATGATTGTTTTTCTCTTTTTCTGGCCCCGCCTGTGGCATACAGAAGTTCCCAGGCCAGAGATCCAACCTATGCCACAGCAGTAATCAGAGCTATAGCAGTGACACCAGACCCTTAACCTACTGAGTCACCGGGGAACTCCCAAATTGATGATTTTTTTAAAAAAATTAAGTCACATTTCATCCCTGTAAAATAAATTTTAGGGCATTCAAATTTGTATCACACAACTTTATAGAACTATCACTAGTGTTAATAAAAGGTACAAATGCACTGGTTTTCCTCTGAGGCATAAAAACAGCTTTGGCAAAGTAGCCACTAGTAATTAACACAAAACTCAAAAGGTTTAGACTCAGCCAAGCAGTAAAATATGAAAAGCAGAGGGGTAAAGATTTTTGCTTGGTTGGAAGGGATAACTGAATAGCACCTAGTCCCCATTCTAAACAGCCTATCCTTTATGGAAGGAAAAACCTCAGTTTACAAAAAATGAAAAATGGATCAGAGTTACCTTTTTAAAAATAACTTAGAGCTAGGTCTTTGGTGTATTCTGTAGCACTGAAATAAAAAATAGCTTTTGGTGTCTTAGTGTCTTTTTTTTTTTAAATATATGAAGTAGTTGTGGTAAAAGGTCAACTAGAGCAAACTTAACACCTCAGCCTTAAACACATAAGCAACACTTGGCTGAGAAAAAAGCCACAAGGGGAAAAGAATACAGTACTGAAGAAAACACACATCAGCAACACCTTTATGTGTGAAGTTGACCAGTATAAGCCTGAAGCCAGAGCAGAGAAAGGGTGGCTGTGAATATACTACATATACTCTGGCTTATCAAACTCATTTGATGAGATTTCGATAAGATACGATAGCTGTTTGCTCTTCAAGCAGTTTGGCTGGAATCAGTGGTTTCCGGCAAACACTGACTTGCCTTTCTTGATTGCAGTTGGGGTTTTCAGCTTTCTTAGTAGCTCAGCTTGTACTTGAGTCACCAGATGCAAATTAGACATTTCTCTCTTTAGTTCCCAGTATGCATTTTGCATATTATCACTGAAATACAGGATTTAAAAAAAAAAAAAGGTTAATGCTTATCATTCTCTTTGTGAAGAGAAGGTTATAACTTCAAAATACAAGTAAGCTGATCTGTATTTCTGCTTAAATTAGTTTTGAAATAGTATAAATTAAACTCCCTCATTAAATTACTGAAATATTTAATTAGGACATTATAACAAGTGAAAAAAAATCTTAATTCATAATAACACTGACCTAAGTATTTAGCAACTAAGTGAAGTGTATTAAACAGAGGAGGATATTATAAAAAGTATTCTAAACAATGAGTTTAATGGCTGTCTTCTCAGAATTGAGATTTCATCAATTCTATGATGTGCAGTTGTGTTGATAGATTTAATAGTAAGGAATATGTTCTTCATTTGCAAATCTGATCAAGAATAAAGTGAGATTCATTCATGTATGGATTTCAAATCTGTATTTATCTTTTGATTACTCTTTAGATGTTGTGAACTGAAATGTTGTTATCAACCACTGAATGTATACCCAAGTCCACATTACAATAAAATTTAGGTTTCATGCACTCCATTCTTTTATGTGTGACTGGGCTGTCTCATATTGTTGGTTCTAAACCAATGTGACATGACAGCACAGGACATGAAGAGCCAGATGATTTCCTGGAAGAAAAGAAGCTAGAGAGAGAGGATTATGTGAAACAGAAATAAAAACTTAATAAATACCTCTCATTCTTATAATTAAAAGTGTTTCACCTCATTTGCCGAGAAGTTATAAATCAGTTATTTTAAACCTAATTTTATTGAGTTTCATCTTCTATTAAGCATTCTTATTTGGATATTGAAGATTTTTTTCTTTTTTAGGTTTTTAATTGCCAACTAAGTAAATCAAAATCTTCAACACATATTCTTATTTGCTGTATGAAAATACACAAAATATTCAATATAAGAACAATGGATCTCATGGAGTTCAATCATTATTGCCTCTTAAAGACATTAGTGTAATTTTAGTAATAATGAAATCAAAGTAGCCCAACACATTACTTCATACTTAGTCTTTGTCTAGATAGAAACAAAAACCTTTAAACTGTAAGGATAATGCTATTCATATCTAAATCTAATATCCCATTCTAATTTTGGAAACAAAGATATATTAAATAGTTACTGTGAATTATGTAAGGTTACGTATCATCAAAATATTCCCATTCTATTCAGAGTACCATTCCTTCAATAGAAGCAGAATAAACCTTACGCTGCTTTTGAGAAAAATCTACTTGTTCTAGTATGTCGTAAATAGCATTTGTTAACCAGCAGTATATTTAAAAAAACGCAGGGACTTTGCAAGTTTTTGACAGGTGTGAAGTAAGTGCTTCACAAAAATTAGTTAACCACCTCTGCTTCAGCAGTCAACATCTAATATGTGTCCTACCATAAATGTTGCACATAGGAACTCTCTTTAAGTGTGAAGGGAGTCGGTGGGTTCCCTGGTGCAATTCTGGGCCTTCAGTACACTTCCCAAAAAGAATCACTCACATTACATAGCAGTTAAGTGTAAACACTGTGCATGTGCTAATTCATGCAGTCATGGTATGAATAACATGGGTTAAAAATAGTGTTTTAGTATTCACATAAGATGGTAAATCGGCACCTGACTTGGAGGAAAAAAAAGCAAATATTCAAGACAGCATTTGGATACTGGAATATCAAACACATTCTATCATTCAAAATAACTAACCATGTTAAATAAAAACAATTGTAACAGAGGTCTTAAAGCAGTATCTGATATACATTTTCTAATTCAAATTAATGGAGACTATTTATAAATGAGGTTAAACTAAAACCTAGGTCACCAACTTTAATATATATCATCTAATCTTTTTCTTTTGCCCTTAATGTCACTTGAAAACTGCAGACATAAAATCTAAAATTTTTACTAAGTATAAGCTCTCCCTCTTGTGGATAACAAAGAAATGGCAGTTTAAAGTATTACAGTCTTCAAAGTGTGTTAACATTTTAAAAATTCTAAGTGAATAAAATGTTTAAATCAGTCCTTAAGTGAGACTGGGAAGTTGTCATCCACCAATCTTTAGCAGAGTTCCAGCTAACCTTTACTTTTGAGACTATAAACTTCTTCTAGCTCCCAACAACTGGGAGTATAAGTTACTTTTGCTATATATTTAATATATATGATGATATATATAGTTGTCTACGAAGACTTATAAAACTACTTGAACACTGAGATGCAACAGCAAAGCATCCACTGGGAATCCTAACAAATAAATGACATGAAAAGACAGTGGTGGCTGAGCATTTATTTTGCTAGAGAGGCACCTCACCCCCAGTCTCACACCCACTTGGCAACCTGGGGAACTCACCCCCCACACTTGAGGAAATGGGTGCAGAGGACTTCCTCCATCTAACATGGGGCTGTTCAAAGCTGCCATATAGTATCCAGTTGTGTGATCGCTGCCCTCTGTGGATAACATGTTCCTATTGTCATCACCTTCATCTTCATCACACACTTACCAACCACCCCAGTATACCAACTGCCAACATAACCTTGACACTAGTATAAAAATTCCATACCCCTAAGTTTTAAATGCAATGAAACCAGCTTATCCACTGTTCAAGAAAGGGACAGATGTCCAGCTTACATGGTAAAATTATCTAAAACCTCAGTTTTCTGTTTTTGTTTTTTTTGGCCATGCCAGAGGAATATGGAGGTTCCTGGGCCAGAAATCAAACCTGTGCCACAGCAGCAACCTGAGCTGGACCAGTGACAATGCCAGATCCTTAACATGCTGAGCCATACAGGAACGCCAAACCTGTTTTCTTAATTGACACTATACTATGAATTCTTTAATGCTGAAATGAATGTTCCTTGTATAAGAAAAATCCACTTAACTGAGTTTTTACTTCAGCCATGTTTTTTCTTTAGATTTAAAAAACTGACTGGAGTTCCTGTCGTGGCGCAGTGGTTACCGAATCCGACCAGGAACCATGAGGTTGGGGGTTCGGTCCTTGGCCTTGCTCAGTGGGTTAAGGATCCGGTGTTGCCATGAGCTGTGGTGTAGGTTGCAGACACGGCTTGGATCCCGTGTTGCTGTGGCTCTGGCGTAGGCCGGCGGCTGTAGCTCCGATTCGACCCCTAGCCTGGGAACCTCCATATGCCGTGGGAGCGGCCCAAGAAATGGCAAAAAGACAAAAAAATTTGACATATTGCATTCCCCAAGGAATTAAACTGAAAGTATGGGACAGTCTTAGCCAAGAACTGGAGACTTAGAAATGTATATTTTGACAACTGTGGTTTCCTCAAACAAGCATCTTTCAAATATTTTTTTATTGTAAGGCACACCAGGCAATCATTTTACACTGCAAACCATACACACTCATGTTCTATCCTGTTTCATTCCTTTTTTAAATTTTATGGCCACACCCATGGCATATGGCAGTTCCCAGGCCAAGAGTTGAATCCAAGCCACACCAGCAACCTACCGTGACAGCTAGGGCAATACTGGATCCTTTGATCCACTGCACCAGGCTAGCGACTGAACCAAAACTTCCACAGTGACCTGAGCGGTGCAGCTGGATTCTTAATCCACTGTGCCACAGCACGAACTCCTGTTCTTATTTTAAAAATGCTTGTCTTAATTCACAAAATTTGATGATCACTAAGGCAACAAAGCACAGTGTGAAAAATACTAATCTGATCCCTATTTTCTAAACAAAGAATTTTCACTTGAAGAAGTTAACCCACACCCAGACCTGGTTTAACAACTGAGGGCAACCACCTAAGTCACCACCAACTAGTACACACTGGCAGAACACTGGCCAAGCTTCTCATGGGCAGAGCTGTTACTGTTAAAATGTTGTATACCATGAGGACCATAGTAAAGGTCTTCAGTAATTAAAAGGTTTACTCAGGAAACAATGTAGCACCACCTCATTTGCCTGGCAATGTGATGGGAGGAAATGCAAAAAAAAAGGGGGAAGGGGATGTTCCAAAAAAGTGCTTTCCAAATAACTTGAAAATAATTCTTAAAAAACACCTAAACTTATTCTTAGTTAACAGTTTTATGGAAACATTCCTGCATACTTTTCTCATAGTATAGTAAACAATTTAGCATCTGAATTGTTTCATCTAAAAGTGGATGGGGTAACTTACAAAGATTAAGAAATCAAGAATATGAACTGCAAATAGATATAAATGATAAAGGCAAGGAAAAACAAGATAAAATGCAGTTAGCAATGAGACTAACATAAAAATGCTGGTTACCAAGGGTAAGCCACAAATTTGGTAATTAGTTTCCTAGCTGCTAACCAGAAGAGGGAAGAACTAGTCAGTTCTGCAGTCCACAATGCTTATGTAAGATAAATGCACACCAGTTTACAAAAACACATTTTTTTCTTTTTTTTTTGGCACTTGGTAGGCATCAGGACCTGCTTTAATTACGCATTTCTTTAGCATACGGTATTTTTTATTTTATTTTACTTTATTTTATTTTTGGTCTTTTTGCCATTTCTTGGGCCGCTCCCGCGGCATATGGAGGTTCCCAGGCTAGGGGTTGAATCAGAGCTATAGTTGCTGGCCTACACCACAGCCACAGCAACACGGGATCCGAGCCGTGTCTGCAACCTACACCACAGCTCACGGCAATGCCAGATCCTTAACCCAGTGAACAAGGCCAGAGATGGAACTTGCAACTTCCTGGTTCTTAGTCAGATTCACTGACCACTGAGCCACGACGAGAACTCCGAGCATCCGGTATTTTTAAGACCGAACTTAATTCTTTCCAAAATTTGTCTCTCAGTTGTATCCCTGAATTAATAGTGAGCCTTAGAGAATTTAAAACTGCATTTGGAAGCCACAACTCTGTAGTTCTAATAGCCTCAAATATCAGACTCGCCTCCTGGGGCCTTCCTCCCATTCCAAATCCTGGCTTAGATCCTTCACCATCTTGTTATATGATGCCTTCAACACTGTTTGTTTGTTTGTTTAGTAGCTGGGGGATAACTTTTCAAGTGATTCTCAGAAGTGATCCAAATTAGGTAACACTGCCCATGGAAGCAGAAGTCCCATTCTATAGCGTGTACTTCTAATAAACTATATAAGCCATTTCATTTGACCTACTCTGATTCTAACATGCTTCTTTCCAGAAATGGTTTAAAGAGGCTTATAAAAATGAAAAATACAAGAGATTAGTAAGGGGAAACCTAGGTTGACAGGAAAAAAGGGAACTCTGAAAAATAATTTCCAAGGACACTATACTAGATAACACGTATTAAAAAAAGGAAGAACTTCCTTGCTGTAAATTGAGATGAAAGTTGAAGGCATAAGTGAGTACTATTTGAATGGCAGGGTTGAGTAGCTGCAACAGAGACAGCTATAATCCTCACTGCTGGCCCTTCACTCGGGAGTGCCTACCCCTGGATCTGGAAGAGGGCTACATGGACTTTCCTCAAATGTTTTCCCTAATTGATCATTCCTCTCCAATAGGTTTTAGATAAGAATAAGTATGAGATAATAAACATTATTTACTCTGGAAGCCAAATGATCAAACAATGAAGGTCGTATGAGTATTTTTCATTGGACAATGTATCCATGTAGAGAGGGGATGAACAAAAATTATCGGATATATATTTGAGGAAAAAAAGGCTGAAGTAACATATGTAAACTCTGATAGTTAATTTTATCAGACCCCAAGAGGATAGTTTTCTTAAAATTCATGTCATGGAGTTCCTTTTGTGGCTCAGTATAAATGAACCCGACTAGTATCCATGAGGATGTGGGTTAAGGATCTGGCATTGCCGTGAGTTGTGGTCTAGGTCATAGACCTGGCTCAGATCCTGTGTTGCTGTGGCTGTTGCATAGGCTGGCAGCTGCAGCTCCAATTCGACCCCTAGCCTGGAACTTCCATATGCTGTGGGTGCAGCCCTAAAAATTTAAAAAAAAAAAAATCATGTCATATTAAAGCCTAAGATTGTCCAAGTTTGCCCTTAAGTGTTACTGCTGTGTATAGAAATGCCTAATTCTTCATGTAAAATACATAATTTATTACACAATATTTCTACACAGCTAGCTCCCTAAAATCTTATCTTAAACATTAGTGAATGTTCAAAAATTTTATCTAAGGCACCACAATATACGTCTTTCTACTAAAGTTCAAGCCTATTTATTATTAACGGATTTAAATATTTTTATAAGTATATTTGTGATCAAAATTACATATAGTACCCAAATAGTATCAATCTGTTCTCAAGGTTAAATCAAAACAGAAATGTAGGCACCTATACAAAGTGGCCTACAGAACAAGAATATATTCTTTGTAAATGCTGAAGAATGTTCATACCTTGAAGTGCTTAGTCTTTGGAGATCTCTGCTCTTCAGACTGTCTTCCTGAGGAGGATCCTGTCATTGTTTAAAAAAAGGTTTAAAAGTTGTAATTTTTATCTTCTATTTATTCTCAGTACTTTATTATCCTAGGCATGTTTCAGCTTTTACAGAATACACCTGTTGTACAACATAAAACTAGGTCATATATACAATTTTAATAAAATAACTCAGAAATTTCCAAATCACTTCCAATTATTTAAAGTCATCAATGCTTTAATTTTCTTTAAAAAATACTTGCTCTCATACAAAAGAACTTGGAGTCTTAAAAATGTTTCTGAAGACCAATTTGAAGTCTATATTCAAAAAAGGGTAACAAACATCAAAATATTATTTCTTCAAGGTATAACTGAGTGAATTCTATCAGAAAAAATGGGTATTTTTGGTATTTCACTTTTTGGTATTATTGCAAAATGTACCTAAATTTAACAGGTTACTGTTCAAAAAGATCACATAAATTTCCTTTTTCCACAGGAAAATGATAAGGTAAGGACTTCATAAAGTCCTTATATACTTCAAGTGTTATTAGTTTACATTATAGATGACAGGGAAAAAGAATCTATAAAAGATATTTAAAAGGGGGACTTAATATGTTTAAGGCAACTCTGTAACACACTTGTTTGAAAGCATTTCATTTCAGGGTCTGTAACAATAAAAATGATTGTCACAGGCACTAATTCTTTTGGTAGAAAATGGCTAGTATAAACTTAAAGAACAGAATTTAATTTTACCATTTCTTATTTATGTAATCTAAATGATATGTTTTAAAGTGGACCACTAAAAAAATACAGAAGGACTTCATGAGTCCTCTGAACATAGGAGTCTAAAATATCAAAATATAGTACAGAAGATAAAACGTCTTTGGATCTTGGTGTTCAGAAAACACCAACTAAATACTGTCCAAATTAGTTGCATCTTGGAGAATGCTATGGAGAGGGAAAACAGAGCTGGCGCACAAGTCAGAAGAAGTCTGACCACTGATAAAGCATATGACCTTGGACACTTTCCTTTCCTGTTCCTCACAGGAAATGAAGGAATCAGACCAAGTCACTTGCAGTTTCTCTGTATAATTAGTTAAAAATATACGTTTTAATTACTATATATTTATACATATATGAACAATGGAAACCTTCCTAATTTTTAAAGACAATGATATTAAAAAAGAACCTAACAGTCTGGGTTAGCAAAGTATTTCTCCAGCTACCACCAAACAATTCAAAAAATATAATAGCAAAAAGCCCAAAGCAAATGTCTCTAATACTCAAAGACTTGGCTTCTGGCCAGCCATCAGTTTGCCATGTTCTAAAGGCAGTAACGGATGTTTCCCAACTAATGCCATCTGATGGCAGTTTCAAATAAACAGGAGCCCACAGCTACAAAATCCTGGGAAAACACTGTTCTCGTTAACCAGGTTCCTATATAGACTTCGGGACTGCTCAGAACCTCCCCTACTCCACGGCACAATGTGAATCTCTTATGTATTGACAGCAACCCCATTTTACTTAGTGTTTCCTACATTTCAGCGCCAGTGCCTGTTTTTCTTAAAGGATCAACTGTTCTGAATATAAATGGCTGGAAAATTGGAGGATACGGGAAATAAAAATGCCAATAGTGGAAATGACCCTGGAACCTTGACCTCATTAAAACTAAACATTTACTCAACCAAGTTCACTAAGTACTTTAAAAAAAAAAAAAAAAGCAAAACCCCTCAAACCCCACTATTGGGTCCATGTAGGATACTAATTCACACTTCAGAAGGTATCACAAAATACGTTTCACAGAAAGTGCCGTCTTAAAAATTTGTGTAAATATTGCAATAATAGATTTAAGAAAGATTATTAATATGAACGAACATACATTTCTCTCCTTGGTTTACCCTTTGACTCCCATATCCAAGAAGACTTTGATCAGCTTTGTAACAACACTTAAATGTACTTCCTACAATATCAAGATTTAAACTTGGAACCCTTGATAAAATGATAAATTTCCACTCCACCTTTTCTTGGTTCATATCTTTAAATTAGTTGTGAGCATTTTTCACTTTAAATATCCCTCCTGTGGCCAAATAAATTCCTAGAAAGAAGGGACTCCGTCTTAAAATCTTTTTTTTTTTTTTAAACTCCTTCCTTATCTCACCTTCAACTCTTAAAGTTTCTCGGTCTCTCAGATTCAATTTCATCAACAATAAAAGAAGTTATTTCTAAAGTTTCTTCTACCTTCAAAAGTCTGTTTTCTGTGATTTATAAAAGATGAATTAAATCAAAAGGCAAAATTATCCCCTAGCACCATCTAGTGGAAAATATTAAAAGAACTGAAGTGTAACACACATGCATCTATACCCCTAAAAGGACTGCTTTTCTGGATGACCCTAATTAATTTTTTTTGAAACACATTCACTTATTGATAATAGACCCTATGTACTGGGCACCATGTTAACTGCTTTACATATGACCTGATTTAATCTTTATAAAAAAATAGATATTTAATGTCAGCTTCATAGGAAAAAGTTCAGAATAGTTAAATGACTTTCCTGATGTTACAGTTAATAAACAACACAATTATGAACCAAGTTTTTATGATTCCATGGTATTGCCTCCTCCATATATGGAAATATCCATCATTTTATAAAAGCTATCAAATTATTTCAATAATGGATAATGAGAATTCAGAGCTTCAAGATGCAGATCTTTCCTTGCAAGCACATCTTTTTAAAAGAAGCCTCTTGAGGGCTATGACAACTAAGCTTGCAGGACAGGATGCTAGAAGCCTCTGAAAGAACTATGCATGTGCATATAGGTTCAAAGCTAGGAAAATCAACTCCAGATGTCAAGCAGGGGAAAAAAAAACACTATGGCTCTAACAGGAATTGACAGTAGTATTATTATTTGCTTTTTAGGGCCACACCTGTGGCATATAGACGTTCCCAAGCTAGGGGGTCAAATCGGAACTACAGCTGCCAGCCATAGCCACAGCCGCAGCCACAGCAATGGAAGATCCAAGCTGCATCTGTGACCTACACTACAGCTCACCGCAACACTGGATTCTTAACCCACCAAGCGACAACATGGATTGAACCCACAACCTCATGGCAACTATTCAGATTCGTTTCTACTGAGCCACTATAAGAACTCCTTGTTTTTTTTTTTTTTTTTTCTAATGGTAATTTTTGTAGTCGGTGTTTCCCTTTCATCAGGCCTGGGGGCTCCAAATCAAGTTTTCACTGTCCAGTTCAGAAGAATTCATTTGGTAAAGGCCAAGGCAAAATTCTTTATTATTTTTAATGTCTGTCTCAGTCTTAACCAGTGGTCACCTTCAGTAAAGACCACATTATAGGAGAGGCCTGTCAGCTTGTCTAAGGACACCTGGGACTCGGGCAGCATGCTAGCTGGCAGGAGTGTGGAAGGAGCTCCTCTCAGTTAGTGGCAGCCCAGAAGAACCTGCAAGAGGGACACGGCTCCTCAGTAGTGCTCAATACTGTGATGGGCAAAATGCTTGACCTGAGAAATAATTATCTAAGTGGCTACCTTAGTTTGAAATACAGGAGTGTATAGAGACTGTATATAATGGCTACTGAGCTTTTCAATTTATTGTAAATAACTATATTAAACTTTGCATTTGGAGTAATGCTCCTATACTGTTCTGCTTCTCTATCATTTCTTCTTTTTATTTTCAGCACTGTTATGATATCTGAAAACATGTATCCAAATTTTCTAAAACTAATGTAAAATATGGTTGTCCCTTGATATCCATGGGGGACTGGTTCCAGGATCCTCAGTAGGTACCAAATGGATGCTCAAGTCCCCAAGTTGGCCCTCCGTATCCTTGGGTCAGCATCCAGAGTCAACCAACAATGGACAGCATAGTGTACAAGCTATGGCTGGCTCAATCCATGGATGTGGAACCCGCAAATACTGAGGGCCAACTGTGTATTTACCGAGAAAAAAAAATCCTCGTATAAGTGAACCTCCATGGTCAAATTCACATTGTTCAAAGGTCACTGTATTAGGATACAGACTCTTAGTGAGGATCTGAGAGGCATCTTGCATTTCAGTGAATGACTACAGGCTGACCATACTTCAGCAGCAAGGCAGGGATTTGTTTTGCACCCCCCCCACAACCAATTCTTGAATTCACAGCTATATCCTAAAAATTAAAGTTGCTCCAAAAGTATTATACTTCTGAAAATTAGTGAATGCTATAAAGTTTGGTTTTGTTTTGTTTACTAAAAGTCAAGTCCCTTGTCATGTAGAAATTAATCAAATTATTAAGTTAAATAAAATGGCAAACTTAAAACCTGAGTTCTCTTTCAACTAACTTTACAGAGAAAAAAGTGACTTAAGGGAACGGAAAGAAAGGAAAATTAATAAGTAAACTAGTGAAGTTTTTCAAAATTAGATTTTAAAGAACAAAATTATATAATTCTGGAATTAAGCTAAAATTTGATAGATTAAAATTAAGCTAAAATGATTAAAGAGGAAAATAAGGGCAGATTTTCAGAGAAGATAACTAAGTAGTTACAATTTATTTCAACCCTATGATTCGGTAATTGGTTATAATCCTACATATGATATACACAGCATACTGAATTTCTCAATTTAATAGTTTTGTAGTACCGTTTGTTTGGCTTTCTGCAGCTCTATTTTGAGATCTCTACATTCCTTCTTCATTAGTTCCAGTTCTTGTTCTAAACCATGGATCTTCAGGTCACAGCTTAACTTTTCCACCTCCCAGTTTGATGATGGTGGATTTAAATTCCTTATCACTACAAAAAGGATGGACATTAAAATTGTTATTTCTGCCTTATACATTGGCTGCAATTCAAAAAAAGATTATGCTAGTAAAATGTAAAAGAAAAATCAATACATAAAATGCACAAATAGTAAGTTTTTCAAAAACAGTAATTACTTTCAAATATCTATGCTAATGAGAATTAGGAAATCTAGTTATCTTGTTTTTAGAATGTATTAATCACCCCAGCCCTGATTTTCTATTTAAGTTAAAGAGCAAATACATCTGAAACTTAAAAATATACAACACTAATCAAGCAAATGCTAAAATTATAGATAGATCAATAATCTATATGTGTCAAGGTTAAGGCAGTGATAAGAAGCAAAAGGAGTTAACTGAGGATCACCCAGCTAATCACTCCATCTAGTCAGTCCCTTTAGAAGAGTATAAAGTCCATCCATCAGGCCTAGAGTATAACCTCAAAACAATTTTATTCATAAACATTCCAATACATACACAATACAACTGGATACTGACTAACCCTTGACTCAGTTCCTTAACTCTCCATATATAAAGTGCCTGAATCAGCCACCGTAAGATCTCATTTCTACCTCCTATCAAAAGGTCTCTCAGAGGGAGGCCTGCTCTTGAGTTTGCCTCAGCAGAGTGAACATTTACAGGAACAGGCTAATACCCATAACCCCAGACCTAACTTTTTAGGACAGCATCTCACCTGCAAATTTTAATCTTCAGAAATTTAAAAAAAAAAAAAAAGCAATTGTAATTACTCCATGACACTCTAAGAGTAGACAAGAGGCTTTGAAAAAGATCTACTTTATCACAAACTAGCCCTGAATAAAAACCATCAAATTTTCTCTAGGAAAAGTGCAATTTACATCTAAGGAAAAGTTGAAAAGAGTTGAGATCTTGTAAAAGCATAACAGAGAAATTAAAATAAGCCTAAAATTTAAAAAAAGAAGGCCTCAGTATAAAGATATAAAAAACTGATTATGGATATAACACATGAATGAAAAATAGATTAATTGCATTAGAATACTTATAACAAATAAGTGGCCTACCCTGCTGAGTTTCCACCTCTGTCCTTAGCTGGAGGAGTTCTACTTCTTTAGATTGTAGCTGTTCATTCAATACTTTCAAAGATTCAGAGTTGTCTTTATTCTAGTTAAGTAGGGAAAATGCCAAATTACATTCAATAAAATCTATAGGTTGGTATTATATATTAATTTTCAGGCAAAGTTGTAAAAACCAATTTATTTCAGCCTTTTAAAAGCAAGGTGGGCAAATGAACTCAGATTTTCACTAATCTCTTTTTCTAACTTGACATATTTTTTTCACTTGCTTTTTTTAAAAACATAATGACAAACCCTACCAAGTCATGATTTTTCAAATAAGTTAGTGGGTTAGATGTACTTAAAACCTAAACATCATTACATACTGAGTATTTATTTTGTATAGAACTAACTTATAATTATTCCTATTAAAAGTTTCTGTTTTGGGGGATTCCCACTGTGGCACAGCATAAATGAATCTGACTAGTATCCATGAGGATGAGGGTTTGATCCCTGGCCTCACTCAGTAGGTTAAGGATCCAGCACTGCCATGAGCTGTGGTGTAGGTCACAGAAGCAGCTCAGATCCCGCGTTGCTGTGGCTGTGGTGTGGGCCAGCAGCTGTAGCTCTGATTAGACCCCTAGCTTGAGAACTTCCATATGCCTCAGGTGCAGCCCTAAAAAGAAAACAAATTCTGTTTTTGTTTTGAGCATGCATATTTTCAATTTTTCACTTACTGAACATAAATATCTCACATTTCTAATTTCACACCTCTTGAAGGAGAAAACTCATTTGCAATATACAGATAGCCATTCTTTTCAAACAAACTTACAATTTTATCCAATTTGCTCTTCAAATTATCTCTATCAATGCAAACCTCTCGATATGCATGATAGGCCTTATTTACTTGTTCTCGTCCCACAGAACTTGTTTCTTCATCCTTTCGAGCTCCTAAAAGCTAATGGTATAAAATTAGAAGAGAAAACTTAAGAGAATATTTCACATAAGAAAATAAATCAGTCTTCTGATGGCTCCACATATTACTCTAATTACCCTAATGCACGGGAATAAAGCCCGGACTACAATTAAGTGAACATTTCACCTCCACACAAACTTTACTAATTAAAAAAGCAAAAAGCACAGAAGAAATATTTTAAAAAGTCCTCTTTTATGATATTAATCAGTACTTTATACTTTGTAGTATTTATTTTATAATATATTAATCCATTATACCAAAACACACTATATCATTCTTTAATGGTGCTTACCTATTTTTTTCAAGCCAGCACACAAGTATTTAATCTCCATCATCAGAAAAGTATCAAGTTAATGTGTATCTGATATTTTAAGGGAATAGATGTTTTAGTTCAGTAAATCTTATATCATTTTAGATAGAAATTAATAGGATTGCTGGTCACAAAGGACAGAAATATTTCCAATGTTAATTATGCTAAATTGGATTTTTCTATTGGTTTTTAAAATAATCTTAACTACAAGCTCCAAAATGTTACCTTTTTTACTCTATTCCAGTATGTCACAAGTTTATTTAATAATCATTAAAAAAATCCATATGAATACAAATAAGTTGATTATTTTTACAACTAACTCCCCTTTTATTTCTTTTTTTTGTGTGTGTGTTTTTTGCCATTTCTTGGGCTGCTCCCATGGCATATGGAGGTTCCCAGGCTAGGGGTCGAATTGGAGCTGTAGCCGCCGGCCTACGCCAGAGCCACAGCAACGTGGGATCCGAGCTGTGTCTGCGACCTACACCACAGCTCATGGCAACACCGGACCCTTAACCCACTGAGCTAGGCCAGGGATAGAACCTGCCACCTCATGGTTCCTAGTTGGATTCGTTAACCACTAAGCCACGACAGGAACTCCTAACTCTCCTTTTCTTACTTCTTCAAAATGAATCTAATTCTACCAAGACCTATCCTCAATTTTTTTCAACTAGATCACTTCCTTCCCCTTTGTGGAAGCTGCTATTTGTAAATATGAATACAGTGAAGAGCTGAAGACCATAAACTATGATCTGAAAAACATGAACTAAGTTAAACCTTGAAACTTAAAAATAAATGGATGAGTGAGGAAGATTTCCCAGTACACAAGCCATCTAGGTCTGATTCATAATTGAACCAGCTACCTTGCTTATATACTCTATAACATTTAGGAGTGTCCAGTTTCTGCAGAAAGAGGTATAAACAGAAGACATCAGTTAAAAAGCATTCCTAATATGTGTGTTCAAGAACAAAAGAGAATTCTGAGGTAAAGATGTCAGTCCTCGTGAAATTTCAGTCCTGATGAAAACATTGCTAAATATATTGGAACAATGTTTCAGGAGCTTCTTCAACATTTAATTTCTTTTGTTGGTATATAATTTTTCTGCACAGATGTAAAATCTTGAATAAAATACATACAGCTATGAAGGTAAGGCAATCTAAAAAAAGGTAAAAACATCTGAAAATTAATCCCTTCATGTTGTTAAATCCTGTTTTCGAAACATTCACCAAGCATTATGATGTGAAATACAGTAGGCTAAGTAAAAGCCCAGGGTTTTGAGATTAGCAGTGAGTTATCCTTGGAAATTTGGTACACTTTTGGAAGAGAGGGCAGACAAATACAAAACATTTCAAACACTCTTAATTAAGTCATAAGACATAATGAAATAGGTAATTTACCTTTTCTTCCAAAAATCTTATTCTTTTTTTTAAGAAAGAGTTCTCTTTCTCTGAATCCTTAAGTCGTTTTTTGATGTCTTCATATGCAGTGACAAGAGCAAAATGTGAAGCAACAGATTCATCTGAATATATTGAGACTGGAGTCACTGTATCTCTCCTATGGGCTTTTTCATGATCCAGAATGCAGATATCATCTTCTATCAGTGCCTCCATGACAGCTATTTAAAAATAAAAACATAAAATACAAATGTCTCATTTTAAAAAATGAGCAGAAAAAAGAAAATATATTTAGAGTAATGTGAATATTAAGGCAGTGCTCAAAAACTGCTACTTAATTTTTTATTGAGGTACAGTTGATATATAAGTTTCAGGTATACAACATAGTGATTCCCAGTTTTCAAAGATTATATTCCACTTAAAGTTACAAAATACTGGCTATATTCCCTGTGCTGTAATGTATATCCTTGTACCTTATTTATTTTATACATAGTAGTTTGTACCTCTTAACCTCCTATCCCTATCCAGCCCCTCCTGCATCCCCTCTCCCCAATGGTAACCACTAATTTGTTCTCTATACCTATGAGTCTGTCTCTTTTTGTTAAATTCACTAGTTTTATTTTTTAGATTCCACATAAAAGTGATATCATACAGTATTTGTCTTTCACTCTCTGACTTATTTCACTAAGCATAATACCTTCCAAATCCATGTGTTGTGACAAATGGCAAAATGTCATTCTATTTATGGCCGAATAGTATTCCACTGTATATATGCACCACATCTTCTTTATTCATACATCTGCTGATGAACATTTAGGTTGCCTCCATATCTTGGCTATTGTAAATAATGCTATGAACACTGTGAGGCATGTACTTTTCTGAATTTGAGTTTCACTTTTTTTGGAAACTGAGGAGTGGACTTGCTGGGGCATTCTAAAGGTAATTCCACTTCTAGTTTTTTGAGAAACTCGTATACTGTTTTCCACAATGGCTGCAAAATTTAATTGCACAGAGTTTCCCTTTTCTTCATATCCTTGCAAACGTTATTTGTGTTCTTTTTGATGACAGCCATTCCAACAGATGTGAGATGATATCTTATTGTAGCTTGAATTTAAATATCCCTAATGATTACTGATATTGAGCATCTTTTCATGTGTATATTAGCCATCTGTATGACTTCTTTGAAAAATGTCTACTCAGGTCGTCTACCCATTTTTAATTTTTTGTTGTTGTTGTTTTTTTGTTTGTTTTTGATGTTGAGTTCTATAAGCTGTTCATATATTTTGGATACTAACCCCTTACTGGTTATATCTGCAAATATTTTCTTCCATTCAGTAGGTTTTCTTTTCTTTTTGTGGGTGGTTTCCTTTTTAATTAGGTACCATCGGTTTATTTTTGCTTTTGTTTCCTTTGCTTTAAGAGACAAATCCAAAAATATCCTGCTACAATTTATGTCAAAGAGTGTTCTGCTGTTTTCTTCTAGGAGTTTTATACTACTTGGACTTACATTTAGGTCTTTGAGTTTATGTCTATATGTGGTATTACAGAATGTCCTAATTTGATGTGCAGTGAGACTCAGCACAAAGCAATTACTCCTCAGAAGCCTAGGCTAGACCTACCTACCAGTCTTGGAGGGTCTCCTGGGGAGGTGGGGGTCAGCTATGGCACACTGTCGGGGCTGGACACTGTAGGTGGAGGCCCCAGGAAATAATTATCAGTATGAGCTACCCTAGAGGTCATGATTTTGGCACCAAGACCAGCCCCTACCCACAGCCTACAAATTCTAGTGTTGGGATACCTCAGGCCAAACAACCAAGAGGGTAGAAACACAGCCCCACCCATCAGCAGACAGGCTCCCTAAAGTCATCCTAGGTACACAGCTGCCTAAACACACTTCTTGATACGGCCTTGCCTAACAGAGGGACAAGACCCAGCTTTACCCACCAGTGAGCAGGCACCAGTCCCTCCCACAGGAAGCCTGCACAAGCCCTGGATCAATTTCATGCACCAGGAAGCAAACAACAGAAGCAAAAGGGGTTACAACCCTGCAGCCTGCAAAAAGGAGACTATAGGCACAGCGACAGCAGAGAAATATGTTTCAGATGAAGGAGTAAGACAAAACCCCAGAAGAACTAAGTGAAATAGAGATAGGCAATTTACCTGAAAAATAATTCAGAGTAATGATAGTAAAAGATGATACATGCTCTTGGGAAAAAAGCAGAGTCACAGAATGAGAAATTATAAGAAATGTTTAACAGGAATTCCCATTGTAGCTTAGCAATTTAAGAACCTGACAAAGTGTTTGAGAGGATGTGGGTTCGATCCCTGGCCTCACTCAGAGGGTTAAGGATCGGGTGTTGCCACAAGCTGCAATCATAGGCTGCAGATGTGGCTCAGAGCTGGTGTTACTGTGGCCAGAAGCTGCAGCTCCAATTCTACCTCTAGCCCAGGACCTTCCATATGCCATAGGTACAACTCTAAAAAGAAAAATAAATATTTAACAAACAGCTACAAGATTCAAAGAATAAAGATTAACAATAACTAAAATGAAAAATATACTAGAAAGAAATAATAGCAGAATACATGAGACAGAAGAACAAATAAGTGAGATGGAAGCCAGATTAGTGGAAATCACTGCAGTGAAATAAAATAAAAACAAGAATTAAAAGAAATAAGAAGTCTCAAAGAGCTCTGAGACAACATTAAATGCACCAACATTTGCATTACAGGGGTCCCTGAAGGAGAAAAGAGAGAGAGAGAACAGCCAGAAAAATATCTGAAGAGATAATAGCTGAAAACTTCTCTAATATAGGAAAGGAAACATTCACACAAGTCCAGGAAGCACAGAGTCCCATACAAGATAAATCCAAGGAAGAACACACTGAGACACATTAGTAACCAAATTGACAAAAATTAAAGACAGAGAAAAAATAATAAAAGCAACAAGGGAAATGCAACAAATAACAGACAAGGGAATCCCCATAAGGTTATAAGCTGATTTTTCAGCAGAAACTCAGTACAACAGAAGGGAGTGGTACAATATATTTAAAGTGATGAAAAGAAAAAAGAAAACCTATAACCAAAATACCTACCCAGCAAGGCTCTTGTTCAGATTTGACAAAGAAGCCAAAAGCTTACAAAGAAGCAAAAGCTAAGAAAATTCAGCACTACCAAGGTGGCTTTACAACAAAAGCTAAAGGAATTTCTCTAGGTGGAAAAGAAAAGATTCCAACTCTAAAAAGGAAACTTATGAAGGGAAAAATCTCACTAGTAAAGGAAAACAAATAGTACAGGTAGGAAATCATTCACACAGAAGTATGTCAAAACCAGCAATTGTGTAAGAGGAGCACAAATGCAGGATACTGAAATGGATTTGAAATTAAGATAATGGAAACTTAAAACAATCACATATAGAAGTTCCTGTTGCGACTCAATGGGTTAAGAACCCAACATTGTGTCTGTGAAAATGCAGGTTCAATTCCTGACCTCATTCAATGGGATAAGGATCCAGCATTGCAGCATGCTATGGAATATATCACAGATGCAGTTTGGATCCAGTATTGATGTGGCTATGGTAAAGGCCTGCAGCTGCAGTTCTGATTCAGTCCCAAGCCCAGCAGTTTCCATATGCTGCAGGTACAACCATAAAAAAATAAAATAAAATTTTTAAAAATTTTAAGAAACAATCACACATATACCTACACAACTGCCTCTCTCCCTAGTCTATATATGTATATACAAATGTGCATATATGTATATATACAGATATATATATATAGAGACTGCCCATCAAAGCCTAACAGTAACTGCAAACCAAAAATCTACAATAGATACATAAAAAAGAAAAAGCAACCCAAACACAATACTAAAGATAATCACAAAACCACAAGAGAACAAAAGGGGAAAAAAAAAAGACCTACAAGAACAAATCCAAAACAATTAACTAAATGGCAATAAGAACATACATAGCAATAATGACCTTAAATGTAAACGGATTAAATGCTCCAACTAAAACACAAAGACTGGCTAAATGGATACAAAACCAAGATGCTGTCTACAAGAGACCCACTTCAGATCTAGGGATACATACAGAATGAAAGTGAGCCTATGGAAAAAGGTATCCCATGCAAATGGATATCGAAAGAAAGCTGGAATAGCAGTATTCATACCAGAGGAAAAAAAGACTTTAGATTTAACAATTGCAAATATATATGCACTCAACACAAGAGCATCTCAATATATAAAGCAAATGGTAGGAACCACAAAAGGAGAAGTTGACAGTAAGACAATAATAGTGGGGGACTTTATCACCTCACTTACATAAATGGACAGATCACCCAGACATAAAATCAATAAGGAAGCATGAGCCTTAAATTACACATTAGACCAGATGGACTTTATACTTACATAACATTAGCAGAATACACATTCTTCTCAAGTATACATGGAACATTCTCCAAGAGAGATTACACATGCCGGGCCATGAATCAAATTTCAGTAAACTTAAGAAAACTGAAATCATATCAAGCATCTTTTCCAACTACAAATCTGAGACTAGAAATCAACTACAAGAAAAAAAACTGCAAAAAAACACTAAACAATATGCTACTAAACAAATGGCTCACTGAAGAAATCAAAGAAGAAATTTAAAAAATCTAGAGACAAAGGAGAACACAATGATCCAAAAAGTATGGGACACAGCAAAAGCGGTTCTAAGAGGGAAGTTTAGAGTGATACAATCTTACCTCGGGAAACAAGAGAAATCTCAAATAAACAACTTAACCTTACACCTTAAGCAACAAGGGAAAGAAGAAAAAACAAAACCCAGAGTTAGTAGAAGGAAAGAAATCACAAATATCAAAACAGAAATAAACGAGATAGAGGCAAAGAAAATAAGATCAATCAAACTAAAAGCTGGTTCTTTGAAAAAAAAAAAAAAATCAAGAAAATTGATAAACTTTTGGCCAGACTCATCAAGAAAAAAAAAGGCTCAAATCAATAAAATCAGAAGTGAAAAAGGAGAAGTTACAACTCATACCACAGAAATAAAAAGGATCATAAAATACACTGCTAAATGGACAAATTCTTAGAAAGATACAACCTTTCAAGACTGAACCAGAAAGAAATAGAAAACATGAAAAGACCAGCCACAAATATTGAAATGTAACATGATTAAAAACTTCCAACAATCAAAAGTCCAGGAGTAAATGGGTTCACAAGTGAATTCTACCAAACATTTAGAAAAGAGTTAATGCATATCCTTCTGAAACTCTTCTAAAAAACTGCAGAGGAAGGAACATTCTGAAGCTTATTCTATAAGGCCACCTTTACCTTGAAACCAAAACCAGACAAAGATACCACTAAAAAGGGGGGAAAAAAGGCCAATATTACTGATGAACATATAAGCAAAAATCCTCAACAAAATGCTAGCAAACCAAATCCAACATTTTAAAAAAGGATCATACACCATGATCAAGTGGGATTTATCCCAGAAATGCAAGGAATTTTTCAATACATGCAAGTCAATCAGTGTGATACACCACATGAACAAACTGAAGAATAAAACCCATATGGTCACCTCGATAGATGTAGAAAAAACTTTTGACAAAATTCAACACGCATTTATGATAAACGCTCCAGAAAGCGGGCACACAAGGGACCTACTTCAACATAAAAAAGGCCATATATGACAAACCCATAGCTAACATCATTCTAATGGTGAAAAGTTGAAAGAATTTCCTCTAAAATGAGAGGCCCACTCACACCACTTTTCTTTATGTTCACTCTTACTGCTTTTATTTAACATAGCTTTGCAAGTACTAACCATGGCAGTTAAAGAAAAAAAATAAAAGGAATCCAAATTTTTTTTTTATTTTAAAATTTTATGGCCATACCTGTGGCATATGCAAGTTCCCAGGACAGGGAATGAATCTGAGCCACAGCTGCCACCTACTCCACAGCTGCAGCAATGCAGGACACTTTAACCCTCTGTGCCTCATCAGGGATCAAAACCAAACCTCTACAGTGACCTGAGCCACTGCAGTGGGATTTTTAACCCACTGCACGACAATGGGAACTGCAAGGAATCCAAATTGAAAAAGAAGTAAAACTGTCACTGTTTGCAGATTACATGATAAATAGAAATTCCTAAAGATTACACAGAAATTCCTAAAGATGCTACCAGAAAATACTAGAGCTTATCATGAATTTGGTAAAGCAGTAGGACAAAATTAATACAGAGAAATCTGTTGCATTGCTATAATACAGAAAGAGAAATTAAGGAAACAATCCCATTTACCATCCCATCAAAAAGAATAAAATATCTACGTATAATCCTAGCTAATGAGGCAAAAGGCCTGTATTTCACAAACTATGAGACACTGATGAAAGAAATCAAATACGACACAAACAGATGGAAAGATACACCATGCTCTTGGACTGGAAGAATCAATAATGCCAAAATGACTATACTACCCAATGCAATCTACAGATTAATGCAATTCCTATCAAATAACCAATGGCATTCTTCACAGACATAAGAGCAAAAATTTTTGAATTTGTATGGAAATACAAAAATACCTCAAAGAGCCAAAGCACTCCTGGCGGAGGGGGGGGGGGAGGGAGTGGAATCATACCCAATATATAATTCAGTTAGCGCCCCAAGATGTACTCAGTATCAGATACACACTATGAAAAATCCCACTTTCATTTTTACAATCTTCACTGAGTTATCTTACTGTCTTGTTATCACTTTGTATGGCCAAGAAATCATAACACTCTTTCTGGGTTAGCATAGGTATGAAGAGCCATTACTTCTTTTCATTCCTTTTGTATAGTAATACATCTCAATGCAATTGGGCATCTTTACACAATGTTACTACTACTAGCATTAATTATTCTGTAACAGTGATAAAACAACTAGACTTTAATCCAGAATATACATACCAAAAGGAAATAAAAAAAAGTTACATGGGTTTTATCCTACTTCAAGGACGATAAAGTACTTCAACACATCATTTTATTTAATAATCATGACAATGTTCTGTGTTGGTATATCAGGCAGCGCGTTTTTACTATTAGGGAAACTATCTCACTTATTCTTCACAATTATTCATTAAATCTATGTAAAATCTACAAAGTGAGTAAGAAGTTCCACACATCACAGAGCAATTAAAACAGTGAGAACCAATCATGAAAAAAACGGCTAGCTGACTCTAGAGTCAGGGAACTCTTGGAAACTATGCTCTGCTGTTTTGGAGAGGAAGCATTCCAATTTTAGAGATAAAGAACAGGAAGAGATTTGATCTCTTATTCAGTGTCAAGTGAATAAGTGGAAAATTCAGCACTCAGATTCTGAGTTAATGTTCTGACTTAATCCAGCGCATTTCCCATTTCACTACAACGTCTCTTTAATATTAAAACCTTACATTTGTTTACAACTTCTCATTTTACAAGATGGCATTAAAATTTAACAATCCTTTGAAGGATGCACCATTCCTAACTTACAGGCAATGTAAGGAGTGATCACAACAGGTGAGTAAATGAGATATGGCAAGTTTAGACAAGAAGAATTTAAATTATGCCTTGAGATCTTGCTCAATCCAATTTACAATTTCAAAAGTAAAAAAGCAAGCGTCTTCTATGTTTAAGAGGCTTGGGTCAATTTCAATCCTGGTATGTCACTGTCCTTGATCATCTCAGCAAATCTCCAATACATCCTGGAGCCATGTTTTCATCTGTGTTACAGTTATTGCATTTTCTCTCACATTCCAATATTTGAGTTCCTTGTTTGTAGGGAGGAAGGACTCCTCCTCCCCGGCACGGAGTAGCCACTCAACAAATGATCGAAACCATAGGGAATACATCGGTTAGATAACGGAAAAACAACTACCTGCTGTGAACCCTCGATAATGTACAAGGTGGGTGATTACATTACCCAAGGCAGTACCGTCCTAGACACACTTCCCTCTTTCGTTTCCGATTTAAATGGAGTCCCAATGAATGAAGTAAAACTGAAGGCAGCCCAGTACACCAGAGTCCGGAAGGAAAATAAGTACTAGGTAGAACTGAAGACCAAGTGGGGCCTGGCACGGCTCCAGCGCGAGGTGAAGGGGTAGGGGATGCCAGGAGGGCCGCTCCCTAGCCAAAGGTCTGCGAGAAAATGACGTATCTCTTCGGACCGGAATCGGCCTCGGAGATGGTCCCGTCTCTGCCAGTACCCCAGGCCCAGCCAAAGCCAGTCACTCACCGCGAGGCCGGGCTCCTTGGGGCCGCCCCTAGGGCCGCCGAGTTACGATTCCCCAGTGTTTGGAAATGGATCGAAAACAAACCGGGTCGCCAGGGGTCACCGCGGGCTTCCGGTTTCCTCGAAGACACCGCCGCTTCCCCAGCGAAGGCAGCCGCTCCGGGGATGCCGCGGAAGGACTCCCATTTCTCTTGCCTCAGCAGCGCCAACGTCGGAAGTTCTGGAAGGACAGCTAGGCGAGGCCGAGGGCCCAGCGGCCACCAGAGAAGGCCCGTTACCCAGCAACACGCACGCGCGCGGGGCTCCGGCCCGCCGGAGCAGGCCAGTCAGAGCCCGCACCCGGCAGGGCCGCGAAGGGGGAGCGCCGCTGGACAGCTGAACAGAAGGACGATTGGCTCACGGCCGGAAGAAGGGGTTCCCGTGGTCCGCACCTAGGCGCCGGGGACGCTAGAGCAAACCGGAAGTCAGGCCCGAGGGAGTGGGGCGACAATCTGCGAAGCCCGTACGGGGGGTTGCGGGTGGGGTGAGGAGGGAGAAGGTGGGCGTTGCGTACTTGTCCCGTAAGCCTCCGCGGCGGGGAGGGGCCGCAGCGTACTATGCTTCCCGTGAGCCTCCGCGGTGGGACGGGCGGGGCCGCGGCGACGCGAGAGGCGGGAGCAGAGGCGGAGTGGGTAAGACGTCAACCGCCTGGGTGGCGGTTGGACCGGTGTCTTTCTTCAGTGGTGTCTTTTTTTACTGGCGTCCGCTTGGGGGTTCCCAAGTGTTGTGGCGCGTGTTGGCTCCTCTTGGTTGCGCTCATGCAGGTTCCCAGCGCCTTGGAGGAGGAACTGGGGAACCCATGACGCTGAGCGCTTGCTGAGGGGTGGTAAACGCCTGCCTCTGTTTTTTGGGGGGATGGGGTAGTTGTAACTCTAGGCCCCGTAGTTATTTAGCACACCTCTGTTTCTGAAAAAGTGAAATCTGCTGACCTGAGGGCAGAGCTTTGGGATCTGAAAGTTCAACCCGGCTGAACCAGTTTCTCCCACCCTTGGTTGTTTCTAGAAGGTGGGCCATCCCGAGTTGTGGAGTCAGGAGGTGAATTCGTTGTTGTCCGTTGTCCTCCTTGGGAGTCGCAGCAGCCGGGTGGAACCCATTAAACTCTGGGCATGTTTCTGGTTAAGAGGATAACCGAGAAAACGCTCATTATAGGGCATTTATCCTTACCAACTGCCGATTAGCAATCAGGTCGCCTCCTCTCCACCCCTTTAGTAATACTTGTAAACTGAGGGTTTAAATAGCGTTGGAGTCGGTATTTGGAAGCGTGTTTTTAATTCATCAGCTCATCAAAGATGGATTTGGCTATAGGGTTTACTTTAACATAGATTTCTCTTATTGTTAAGCCTCTCTTTTTGCTTTAGATTTAAGTGAAAATTCACAGTTGTTATGAGCAATGATTATAACTTAAAGTTAACTTGACATTTAAAAAATGTTTTATTAGAGGAGTTCCCGTAGTGGCTCAGTGGTTAGCGAATCCGACCAGAAACCATGAGGTTACAGATCCGATCCCTGGCCTTGCTCAGTGGGTTAAGGATCCGGTGTTGCCATGAGCTGTGGTGTAGGTTGCAGACACGGGTCGGATCCCGCGTTGCTGTGGTTCTGGCGTAGGCAGGCGGCTGCAGGTCCAATTGGACCCCTATCCTGGGAACCTCCATATGCCGCGGGAAATGGCAAAAAAGACAAAAAAAAAAAAAGAAAAAATCTTTAAAAATGTTTTATTAGATCCCTGACCTTGCTCAGTCGGTTAAGGAAAAGGCGTTTTCGGCAGCTACAGCTCAGATTTGACCCCCAGCCTGGGAAATTCTATATGCTGTGGGTGCAGCCCGACAAAAAGTTTTAAAAATCTGTAATAAAGGAATCATTTAGAAAGATCTGTTAACTCCAGTTTATCAGGCTGGACCTAAGAGCAGGCTTTTTAATAATTTTTACAAAAATCATCCCTTTTCTGTTGCCTGGGTAATGAGCTTTACAAAGGAAAACCAAACCACCAAGTCGTGTGTTTTAGCTAGTAGTTGTTGAAGAATGTTAGAAAAATTGGTTAGGCACCCCAAACTATCAAAAGTATAGTAATCTGGTTTCTGATTTGTGTATCTTGAAGTTTTTCTGTTGCTTCATCATTTACAATTTAGAATAATTCGAGACTTGTTAAAAAGAAAGGAAGCTGATTTTGTCTTTTCTGAGTAAATAAGATGACTTAGCTAAGTATTTTAGTTTATCTGATGAGTCTATTTTTAATATACACACCTCCCTATTATAATTATGGAAAAAGTGTTTTTGTTTTTGTTTAGAATGCATACGGCTATCAGTTTAGTCAAGGGAAACATCTTTTTTTTTTTTTTTTTGCATGGGTGGGTGTGTGTGTGGAAGGGGTAGGGGGAGAGTGGTACCCCCTGCTAGACTGTATCAAAATATAATCCAAGTATTCATTAAATTAAGCTGGACATGGTCACTTTCTATCCATTTATGGATCTGCTTTAATTAACTTTAGGAAAGACATTATTAAAGAAAACCTGGCACAGTTTAGTTATAAGCATATATTATAAGTTTTATTACAATATTGCTGCCAAGAAAAAGACCTCTGATAAGTCAAGTAAAAGACACAGTCTTGGGGCATTTTACAGGAAAAGAAAATGATTAGATAATCATCATTAAACTAGATAACAGAAAAGAGAATTTAGGGATCATTGGATTCTTAACTAATAGCAGCTTAGTTGAGTGGATGGTTTCCCAGAGTATGTCCTAATTCCATTAAAGTTTATTGGAAGCTTGCTTAGGTATCCCCCAACCCCTACCCCAGGAATCTTCAGTTCATCCCAGGAGGGAGTTGTGAGTTACAGTCATCCAAAAAAAAAAAAAAATTTATACCAGGCCAGGTTTAGGACAATGTTTTTCATTATTACATCTTCTGTAAGTATAAATGCAGTCTGAAATTTTAAAAACAATTCACACCTTTAAAATATATGTACTTGTTACAAAATGGCCATTTTGGAGTGAGTGCAACACTCTTGACACAAGGCACTTTTTTAGGATGTCCTGTTTACAAGCTGTGGTAAACAAATGATGGATATCACAAGAGATCTTTTTCCCCACCTTTTCCCACCTCCTCCAATCACCAGGGTCCTGATGTTTGCTGTCAAGAGCTGCTGGCAAAGAACAGAGTTGAGGACTGGCTGCACTTTCCTTTTTCACTGGGGTAGGTTGGACTTCAAAACAATATCTAAGCAAAGAATGAAGGCCCTGGCACAATTCCTAACTGGCTCAGTCTGCTTCTCTTATTTTTAGGCCATCTGAATTTTTAAGACTGCTTCAAATCTTATTTTTGTTTAATCAGTATGTTAAAACAATGAAAAAGGGTTTTAAATGGGAGCTATGTATTTCAAAGCTGTGACAAATATATACTGTTAGAGGAAAGGAAATGTACCTTTTGAGGGACATTTGTAAAGTGAATTTTGGGTTAGAGATTTAAATTGTATATTAATTTGATTTGATTAAAATCATACATTCCTAGGCATCATGTTTTCCGTGTCTGCCCTGTGTTCTGTGAGCACTGTGTAGGTGTGGCTCTTACGTGTCACAGAACAGAAGATGTTAAAACCTTTAAGCTGAAATAGCAGGGTCCTTTCTTTTTTTTTTTTTTTTTCCTTTTTACAGGCACACCTGTGGCATATTTTGTTCTTAGGCTAGGGGTAGAATTGGAGAATGCTGCTGCTGGCCAGTGCCACAGCTACAGCAACAGGATCTGAGCTGTGTCTGTGAGCTACATTGTAGCTTGCGGCAATGCCAGGTCCTTAACCCACTGAGTGAGGCCAGGGATCAAACCCACATCCTCACATAGTTGGTAATATGTTTCTTATTTGATCAGTAGCACTCTTATAATTTAATAACACAATCCTGAGGACAAGTTTTAAAATATTCTCAAGAGTTTTAAAATATACTTTCAATGTAGAAAAATGTGATATATTGACCAATTTAAAGTATTTTCAAGCACTAAAATATGTTTGAATAAACTTATGTGGGGGAAGTGAGATAAAAATATGAATTCAAGGAGAAAAGGAATATCAGTGTCCTAACTATGGAAGGAGATTTTGTTCATGTGCTTTTCAAGTGGATGGATTGATAGTAGATAGCAAATCTTTATGACTTTTACATTCCATTTATAAAAGAGTTATATACTACTATCTCTAGAAGCTAGCCTTGTCTGGTACATACAGTTTGCGCTTTATAATAACTTTTTGATTTGAAATGCTTTGCAGTCAGTAGGAATTAGCTTTTGACAGCTTTCACTTTTTAAAAAATAAACATGAGTGACATAATTGTATGCATGGTAAGTAAATGCAGTAACTTTCTTTTGGAAACATATGTAGGTGAAAAAAAATTTAGTAGTCTTAGCCTTTGATGTGAGGAGTAAGGAGAATATCAGACGAGCTAACAGGAGAATAGCAGCAGAGAAATCAGGATGTGGTTGGTAGATTGTATAGAGAAGGAAAAAAGATCCAGTAAGGGGAATCCTGAACTACTTATTAAATGAAGGAAGAGTAACCCTTCTCTAAGGCTTGATACTCTTAACTGTTTGAGGTATGAGTTCATTAATTTATTCAATACTTTAATATTTATTCAGCAACTACCATGTGTCATTATTTTAGGCACTGAGTTAAAACAGGGAAAATAGCTTTTAAATGTATGAGGTAAAATGTATCACAGAGAAATCAATAAATAAGACCTATGTGAAATTTAGTGTGACAGATTCCTTCCCATTAATTTTTTCATGACAGTTTGTATATGTGTCCAAAAAGAAAATAAACTTTATTCCCCTGTTTAAAATGGGAAGAGAGGGAGAAATAATTGTTTTAAAACTTTGACATATGCACTATAAAAACCAAGAATATAAAGTCAGCTTTTCAGAGGAAAGATATTTTATAAAGCTGCCAAATAAACAGCAATGAAAGAATGACATTAAACTTAAGATCTATAGAAAGAAATTAAACTAGATTTTTCAAATAGATTATGTAGCAAAAGAGAGGGAAAAATTTTAAAACCACTGCACAACTCACATGATATAAAAATGAAATCATTGATTTTATAATAGTTACAAAAATAAAGATAAAATTTCCTAGTGTAAATTTTTCAATTGTCTATGAATAGTCAATTGATACTTAAAAGTCCAAAGATAAAAAGATGTGTTTTTTAAAAAATTCACTGGTATTTTATTAATTATGTTCTCCTGACAATCGTTTTATATAATTGCCTTTTGGCTTTACTAACCACCCCTCCCTCTCCTCCCATAGCCAGTCTGTTCACCTAGTTTTGTAGATTTTATCCTTTAGCTATCTTTTGGATCTATTATATGGCCTCTGCTGTGCCACAGTTTTTTATTTTTCTATTATAATAGTTTCATTTAATTAGCTCCCCCCCCCCCCTTTTTTTTGGCTTCCACCTCATTCTTTACATGGATAGCTAAATGATCATTTAAGAATGTTAATCTTACCATTACATTTTTCCTCTTAAATTCCTGAAGTGACTCCTTAGCATGTTTTAAAAGTCCATTCTTAATCTAGCCCAGCTTATTTTACCACCAACTTTTTTAAACATTGCCAGCTCAGGTATCAAAATTGGGTATCTTTATTCCTTTATAAAATTTTCATTCAGTTGACCCTGATTATGATTTTATTTTTTTACTATAGCTGATTTACAGTGTTCTGTCAGTTTCTGCCATACAGCAAAATGATCCAGCTGTACACACATAAACATTCTTCTTCTCATATTATCTTCTATCACATTCTGTCACAAATGATTGGATATAGTTCTATGTGCTATATGGCAAGATGCCATTGCTTATCCATTCTGAATGTAGCAGTTTGCATTTGTTAATCCCAAACTCCCAGTCCATCCCACTCCCTCCCCCTCCGCCTTGGCAACCGCAAATCTGCTCTCCATTGCTCTCCATGTCTGTGAGTCTGTTTCCGTTCTGTAGATAGGTTCATCTGTGCCTTATTTTAGATTCCACATATAAGTGATATATGGTGTTTGTCTTTCTCTTTCTGACTACTTAGTATGAGAATCTCCAGTGCTGCAAATGGCATTATTTTTTTCTTTTTTAGGTGATTATGATTTTAGAATATATACTTTTTTAGATTATCACTGACTTTTTAAAAATAAATTTTAAAATTCTCAGAGAATTGAGGAACTCCAGAAAAATTCTTCTACAATATTTTGAGAATTATTTGTCCTAAAGTGATATCATATTTAAAAGATACTATTTGGTTTTGCTGCACCTGTGGTATAGGTCACAGCTGTGGCTTGGATTTGATCCCTGGCCCAGGAATTTCCATATGTTGCAGGTGTGGCAAAAAAAAAAAAAAAAAAGAAGGAGATACTGTATCTTCAGATAATAGATATCAGGTTCAGACTGTATGAAGCAAAACTAGACAGAAGTAGAGAAAAACCCACAAAACTGAAAGATTTTTAATATGCCTCTCTCACTAACTGATAGGATAAAAAAATACATTAAGGAAATAGATGATTGGAATAAAATTAGTAACATTACATCATTAGGATGGCTATTACAAATAAAAACAAAATAGAAAATATCCATCTTAAAATTAATATAGGGTAGTTCTCACTGTGGTGCAATGCAATCAGCGACATCTCTACAGTGCTAGGACACAGGTTCGATCCCCAGAGTGGCACAGTAGATTAGGAATTCTGGATTGCCACAACTGTGGTTTAAGTTGGAACCAGGGCTCAGATCTGATCCCTGGCTGGCCCAAGAACTCCATGTACCACGTGGTGGCCAAAAACAAAAGCAATATGGAATTAATATTAATAGAGACTTTAAATAGCCCAAACCATCTTGAGAAAGAAGAACAAAGTTGGAGGCTTCCCATTTGCTGACCTTAAAACATTACAGAACTTCAAAATCAAAACGTTATGGACCTGGCATAAAGTCATAAATATAGACCAATGGAATAGGATATAGAGCACACACAAAAAAATCCTCAGATATGTCATCAAATATTTTTCAGTTAAGTGAGCCAAGACCATTCAATCGGGAAAGGGCAGTCTTTTCAACAAATGGTGTGGGGAAACTGAATATCCATATTAAAAACAATGACATTGGACTTTTACTTCACATCATAAAAATTGATTCAAGATGGATCGAAGACCTAAATAGAAGAGCTAAATCTATAACACTCTTGGAAGGAAAACAGGGGGAGGACTTCATGACATTAGACTTGTCAGTTTCTTGGATGTGACACCAAAAGCACAGGTAATAAAAGAAAATATAGGTAACTAATTGTCTCTAAATCAATCACTAATAAAATTTTTCAAATAATCATCTAGAGATTCCAATATTGGACAGATATTGTGATCTTTACTTTGAATTTCTTTTAGAACTGTCTTAATACATAACTGGTGAGTAGGTAAAGAATATAATTTCACAACTGAAATCATGCCTATGCTTAAATAGTATGGGCATTCAGTGATACGAGGAAATAGTCAAAATATATTGTTAAAGCAGATTGTCAAATTCTGAGGTTACAGATTTATGTCTTTTCCTTCCAATAAAATTAAATAGTGAAAAAATAATCACATAACATAAAAAGAAAGGTTGAGGAATCATAGAAGACAAAGGATTTCAAGAAATATTTTGAGGGAAGCTAGGTATGAACCTATGTGAAATAAAATGGAGCCCAGGAAGCTTCAGTACAGAATATACTGGAGAAGAGTCCACAGTGTAGATAGGAATCAACCTTCCCAGAAAGATCATGATGACACTCTGAAGGTCCTAAATAAAAGGTGGAGGATGAATGTGACATATTTTGAAAACTTTTATGAAACTAATTTGCTTCCTTGTCTTCCCCATCTCATCATACAGAAAGACAGGTCGAGACTTTCAGGATTAAAGAGGGGAGGACCCTTTCCAAAGAAATTGAAAATTAGACGAACTGAGAGAAATCCTTAGTTTATTTCTTTTCAGGGTAAGAATTCCAGTTTATTCCTGTTCTCAGTGTGTCATGCTTACTTAGCACATTTAGTTGTCATATGTAGAAGATTAGTTTTAGCGTTACGCAGTTTTAAATTAATTCCATTTTCACATTCTCTTTTTAAAACTCTTTAATGGTAGATTCCTTTCTTAATATTTGTGTAGTGACTTTTGAAACATTAATTATATAGTAACTTACTAGAACCCAGAGTGAAAAATATCATATCCTTTTTATTAGAATTATGACACATTTCTATAATGAGGAAAATAACTGATAATGTATAAATTATTTTGAATGACAAGTTGAACTCTCTAATTAGATTAGCCTGAGACTCTATTTCCATGTCTTGTATGTTAAAGAAGGTAGTCAACTTAATTGAAAGTTGTTCTTCAGAAACATTAGTGGAATAAAATTTTATCTTTAAACAAATCAACTGTGACTTTCATGACAATATAGCTTAGATAAAGGTAAATTCAGAATGGGCACATGAAGGGAAAAATAACTAAGCTGGTCTGAAATGAATAGTCTCCTTATTCAACCTACTGATAAAATTCTAATATTTTTATAGCACTATGGTATTGATAGTCTGAATAATATTCTTAATTATTGTTGGATCTATTTTTTATTCTCACAAGTCTGAATACACTGAATGATACAAAATACTGGACTACTTGGGGCCATCCAATATAGACGTAAAGCATATAAACTGATTACTAAGGTTTGAAGTTGGCATTTAGTACAGTTTATCATATTTATAATTATTTGTTAACTTTCCCTTGAAAAAACTTAAAGCTAAAGAATTTGCTTGCCAGCCTTTAAATATTCTGATAAGCTGTTTCTTTCCATTCTACTTTGATTTTTTATTTCAAATGAAATTCATCAGTTATCCTCAATTTTAAAACAGAAAAGGAACAGAAACTATTAAGTATCTTGGAACATTTATTAATCTAGAAGTTATCCAACAGTATCTGCTTAAACTACTCCCTGAATGATAAAGATAAATTATGAACAGGAGGGAAGATGGTGGAGTAGTAGGACCTGGGGCTCACCTAGTTCCCCAAATACATTGAAAATACATCTACATTTGGAAGTATTTGCACATAAAATTTGCTAAAAACTGACGAAAGACCTCAGGATTATTATAGAGCAAGAAAAACTTCACAAAACCAGATGGGACAGAGGAGAAGAAAAAGAAGCTAAAGGAAGTGAGAGGAGAGGGAATCTGCACCCCACGAGGGATCTGGAAAAAGGAAAAGCCGCACCCTGGGAAGTTCCCCCACCAGAGAGATCAGCCAAAATAGAGGAGGAACTCTGGACAATCTGTATGAAGCAGTTAAAATGGAACCAATCCTCTATAAATGGTCAGTGCTATGGGCAACTGTATGTGAGTGCCAACAGGTGTTGGGAACTAAAACACTGGATCAGACACAAAGAGGGAAATGGGGCTGGCTATGTGGTAAAAAACTGGGGTTGGCAGTGCAGAGCAGAAACAGCTTGGAGGGACTAGAGTATAGGGCCTCCACAATTGAGGGCATGTAAGTAGCAGCAACCCGGTTGGATTTAGGGGCTAGACCCCATTGTTTGGGGGTTCTGGAAGGAAGGGGTGGGATCCACCACTACAGCCTTTTACCCTGTGTGTACTTTCTCAAGCTGCACAACACTGTCTGCTTCAGCTCTGGGAGACACTTGGCAGCAGTGGCTGCCTAGCAACAGCTGAGAAGCCAACCTGCCCTTAGGGCTACAAAGTTCTTGGAGCAGGTGGAGTAACTGCCTAGAGGAATAAGTAACCACCTGGAGGAGTAACACAAGCTGGTGGTCCCCCACACTAGTAGTGCCCAACTTGCACCAGAAGAGTCACTGCTGGCAATGGCGCCGTTCCCCACCAGAGCAGTAATCTACTTGACCAGGGAAAACACAAGCACTGTGACTCTGTCCAGCAGCCCTGCATGGGCTTGCACTAGCAGTGGCTGGTTGCAAAAGAGCTAGGAGGAGGTCAACTAGCACCTGCTCCCTGCAGGATCTGTAAACTGCCCAACCAGGAAAAGCACAAGCCCCATGGCTCTGCCCGGTAGTCCTGCAGGGGCTTATGCTAGCAGTGCCTGATCTGTGCCAAAAAAGAGCCAAAAGAGGGCTGCCAGTGCACACTCCATGCCAGAGCTGTGGGCTGCCTGGTTGGAGAAAAGCACAAGCTGCAGGGTCTGTGGGCTGCCTGATTGGAGAAAAGCATCAAGCTACAGGGCCCCTGCCAGTGGCCCTGTGAAGGCCCATATCAGTAGCACTTATTCCACACCAAGGGAACTGTGGGAGGCCCATTAATCCATATTCCAATCTACAGTGGCTATAGAGAGCACTCTTAACAGCAGCCAGGTAAGGGGAGGGACCACCAGAACTACACATCCTGCAGCTACAGAGAGATCCTTTTAGCAACAGTTGGGGAGAAGGCCCCAAACCTTGGGGCTTTAGAGATCCCTAGAGTGGCCAAGCAAAGGGATTGATGGCAGAATGGTGGCACCTGTCCCTACAGCGACAGAGAGCAGTCCCTAAGCCTACCTAAGGCAATCTACAGATTCACTGCAATCCCTATCAAGTTACCAGGGACATTCCTCACAGATCTAGAACAAAATATTTTAAAATGTGTATGGGAGTTCCTGTCATGGCTCAGCAGAAGTAAATCTGACTAGGAACCATGAGGTTGTGGTTTCGATCCCTGGCCTCGATCAGTGGGTTAAGGATCTGGCATTGCCCTGAGCTGTGGTGTAGGTCACAGATGCGGCTCTGATCCTGCGTTACTGTGGCTGTGGCGTAGGCCAGCAGCTACAGCTCTGATTTGACTGCTAGCCTGGGAACCTCCATACCTCCATATGCCACGGTATGGCCCTAAAAAGCAAAAGAAATTTTAAAAAATTTTTTAAAAAATGAAATTTTTATGGAAACACAAGAGACTCTGAATAGCCAAAAGAGTAGTGAAAAAGAAAAACAAAAATGGAGGAATCAAGCTTCCTGACTTCAGACAATACTACAAAGCTAAAGTTATCAAAAAAAAATATGGTACTGGCACAAAAACAGAAAAATAGATCAATGGAACAGGATAGAAAGCCCAGAAATAAACCCAAGTACCTATGGTCAACTTGTCTATGACAAAGTGGGCAAGAACATACAGTGGAAGAAAGATAGTCTCTTTTTCTTTTTTCTTTTTGTTATTTCCCCAATACAGTTTTTTTCCTACTGTACAGCATGGTGACCCAGTTACACATACACGTATACATTATTTTTTTTCGCATTATCATGCTCCATCATATGTGACCAGGATTAGGAAGATGTGGTATATATACACAATGGAATACTACTCAGCCCATAAAAAAGAACAAAATGCCATTTGCAGCAACATGGAACTAGAGACTCTCATAGTGAGTGAAGTAAGTCAGAAAGAGAAAGACAAATACCATATGATATCACTTATATCTGGAATCTAATATACAGCACCAATGAACCTTTCCAAAGATAGTCTCTTCAATAAATGTTGCTGGGAAAACTGGACAACCGCATGTAAGAGAATGAAATTAGAACGTTTTCTAACAGCATACACAAAAATAAAAAGGATTAAAGACCTAAATGTAAGGCCAGATACTATAAAACTCCTAGAGGAAAACATAGGCAGAACTCTCTTTGACATCTTGCTTGACCCACCTCCTAGAATAATGACAGTAAAGACAAAAATTAACCAATGGGACCTAATTACATTTAAAAGTTTCTGCACCATTAACAAAAAAAACAACCCATAGAATGGGATAAAATCTTTGCAAATGATTCAACCAACAAAGATTTAATCTTCAAAATATACAAACAACTCATAAAACTCAACAACAAATGCAGATGTGGCCTGGCTCCCATGTTGCTGTGGTGTAGGCCAGCAGCTGTAGCTCTGACTCGACCCCTAGCCAGGGAACTTCCATATGCTGCAGGTGTGGTCTTAAAAAGCAAAAAGCAAAAGAAAAAATAGATCAGGAGTTCCTATGGTGGCACAGTGGATAGAGTCCAATTACAGTGGCTTGGGTCACTAAGGAGATGTAGGTTCAATGCCCAGCCTGATGGCAGTGGTTAAAGTATCCAGCATTGCCACTGCTGTGGCTTGGGTTCAGTCCCTGGCCCAGAATCTTCCATATGCTGTGGGTACAGCCATAAAAATAAACATAAAAAAAATCTTTAAAAGAAGAAATAGATCATTTGAACATTTGAACAGACTGGTCACTATAAATGAAATTGAATATGTAATAAAAAAAATAAAACTACCTACAAACAACAGGACCAGAATTCTATCAAACATCTGAAGAACTTACAACAATCCTTCCTAAACATATCCAAAGGATTAAGGAACACTCCCAGAAACATTCTCGGGAGCCACCATCACCTTAATACCAAAACCAGACAAAGATACTACCAAAAAAAAAAAAAAATTATAGGCCAATATCTTTCATGAGTATAGGTGCAAAAATTCTTAACAAAATTTTAGTCAACTGAATCCAGTAACACATAAATAAGATCATACACCATAAGCAAGTGGGGTTCATCCTAAGTTCATAGGGATGGTTCAACATATGCAAATCAATCAATGCAATACACCAGATTAACAAAAGTCAAAAATCACATGACCATCTCAATAGATGGAGAAAAAGCATTTGACAAAATCCAGCATCCATGCATGATAAAAAAAAAACTTACCAAAGTGGGCATAGAGGGAACATATCGCAACATCATAAAAGCCATTTATGACAAACCCACAGCCAATGTATTACCTGATGGAGAAAAGCTGAAAGCCCACTAATATCTGGAACATGACAAGTATGCCCACTCTCACCACTTTTATTCAACATGGTATTGGAAGTCCTAGCCACAGCAATCAGACAAGCAAAAGAAATAAAAGATATCCAAATTGGAAGAGAAGAGGTAAAATTGTCACTCTATGCAGATGACATGATACCATATATAGAAAACCCTCAGGACTTCACACAAAAACTACTCAATCTGATAAATGCATCAGCATAGCAGAATATAATGTTAACATTCATAAATTAGTTGCATTGTTGTATACTAACAATGAAATATTGGAAAAGAAACAAAATACCTTTTAAAATTGTACCCTGCTGAAAAAAAATCTAGGAATGATCCTGACCATGGAGGTGAAAGACATATATTGAGAACTATAAATCATTAATGAAATTAAAGAGGAAAAAGAAATGGAAGATATTCCATGCTCCTGGATTGGAAAAATTAATATTGTTAAAATGGCTATATTGACCAAAGTAATCTACAGATTTGATGTGATCCCTGTCAAATTACCCATGACATTCTTCACAGAACTAGAACAAATTATCCAAAAATTTATATGGAACCACGAAAGACCTAGAATTGTCAAAGCAGTCCTGAGGAAAATAAACAGTAGGCATAACTTTCAGACCTCAGACAATATTACAAAGCCACAATAATCAAGAGAGTGTGTACTGATACAAAAACAGACATACAGTTCAGTGGAACAGAATAGAGAGCCCAGAAATAAACCCCAAAGTCAGTTAATCTTTGACAAAACAGGCAAGAAAATAAAACGGGAAAAAGTCTCTTCAGCAAGTGGTCCTAGGAAAACTGGACAGCTGCCTGTAAATCAATGAAACTGGAATACACCCTCCCATGTGCACAAAAATAAAGATGGCTTAAATACTTACACAAAGGCCTGACACCATAAAACTCCTAGAAGAAAACATGCAAAACATTCTGTGACATAAAGCATACAAATGTTTTCTTAGGTCAGCCTCCCAAAGCAATAGAAATAAAAACAAAAACAAAGGGGACCTAGTCAAACTAATAAGGTTTGCATAGCAAAGGAAACCATAAGAGAGACAAAAAGACGACCTATGGAGTGGGAGAAAATAGTTGCAAATGATGCAACTGATTTGATCTCCAAAATGTACAAATAACTTACACAACTCAACAACAACAAAAACCCAATTGAAAAATGTGTAGAAGACATTTGTCTTTCTCAAAAAAAGACATACTAATGGCCAGTAGGCACATGAAAAAATGCTCAACATCTCTAATTGTTAGAGAATTACAACTCAAAACTACACTGAGCTACCAGTTCACACCATTCAGAATGGTCATCATTAATAAGTCTATGAATAACAAATTTTGGAGAATGGAGAAAAGGGAACCCTTCTACACTGTTGGTAGGAATGTAAATTTTTACAACCACTGTGGAAAACAGCATAGAGTTTCCTCAGAAAACTAAAAATAGAATTACCATATGATCCAGCATTCCCACTCCTTGTTATATATCCAGACCAAACTATAATTCAAAAATATAATGCACCCCTATGTTCATTGCAGCGCTATTCTTTATAGCAAAGGCATGTAGATAATCCAGATGTCCATTGACAGGTGACTGGATTAAGAAGATGCACATATATACAATGGAATACTACTTAGCCATAAAAAAGAATGCAATAATGGCATTTACAGCAATATGGATGGAACTAGAGATTCTCATACTAAGTGAAGTAAGAGAAAGACAAATAAATGTGATATCACTTACATGTGGAATCTAAAATATTGGCACAAATGAACCAATCTACAAAATAGAAACAGACTCACGGATGCAGAGAACAGACTTGTGGTTGCCAAGGGGGAGATGAGGAGGGTAGGACAGACTGGGAGTTTGGGGTTAGTAGATGCAAACTCTTACATTTAGAGTGGATAAGCAATGAGATCCTACTGTATAGCACAGGGAACTATATCCAATCTCTTGGGCTAGACCATGATGGAATATATATATATGAATGATTGGGTCACTTTACTGTACAGAAGAAATCAGCACAATATTGTAAATCAACTATATTTTAATAAAAAATAAATTTACAAAGGATAAATGAATTGTAAAGTTTAGAAGCTAACTAAATCTTTTAAGTTGTGCACTTGAAAAAAGTCGTGAAGATGAAACAGTGCTCTCATTTTGCATTCTTTCTGCATATTTTAATTTTCTTACCTATTTATGAACATAACTCACTTTCTATAACTCAGTCTAGAACAGAAGTCAGATTGGCTTAGCTATCACTTCTCCTAAGTAGCCTGACACCCTCTACCTCAAAGTCTCAGGTGTCCCTATATGCTTCCAAAACATTCTACATTTGTCTCACAATAGTACTTAACATTACTTGAGAAGAATCTTGTCTTTGTTTTAACATTATGTCTGGCTCATAGCAAACCCTCAGGAAGTATTTTAGAACAAAGAAAAGAGAATTGAGGCCTGAAAAGGTAGCAAGTGAGAGAGAAGTTTTAGATGAGCTTTTAGGTATTGAGGTGAGAAATGATAGAAAGTTTATCTTTTGAGAATGAGGAAGATGGTCTGAGATTCTGAAAGGTTTAGAATAACCACTAAAAGAGTGCAAGAGGAAAGGGAGAATGCATAAAAAGAATAGCCTTTAAGATGTGCTTAGGTGTTACCTGAAGTTGGAGTCCACGAATCTGTAGTGGTGCCAAAAGGCATGACTATATAATTTCCACCAAGAATCAGGAGCTCAGATAAAGGAGATTATGGACCAAGCCTCTATTCTTTAAGAATGCTTTTGGCCTCAGCTATTGGAAAGACAACAAATAGTGGTTTGACAAGGTAGAGGTTAATTTTCTCACACATACAGAAGAGCAGATATGTAGAATGAGGGTACAATTCCTAAACTTAAAAACAACAACAAAAAATAACGGGTTCTCAGAATGATAACTGTGAGTTCTTTCCCGAATATCAACAATTAGAAATGGTTTATCTCTGGTGTTTTTTTCTGAAATCTTGTTTCCTACAAAAAATACTTTTTATGTTAAAATTGATGAAGTAAACATTTAGGAGGAGAATTATCTTTATTGTGTCTAAAACTTTTTTTGTTTTATATTGAATGTTACTAATACCATATAACAGTTGAACATCATTAGGGAACCCACAACATGAAAAGAAATGATTGTACACTTGATGTGGTGAATTTTATGGTATGTGAGTTGTATCTCAATAAACCTGTTAAAGCAAAAAAGTAATGAATAGAATAATGGGAACTTCCCCTCCTCCCCCCAAATATAGCAAAAAATGGAAAAAATTACCCATATATAGTAAAGAATATTCCTAGAAAGTAGCTTTTTGGTTTTGGAGGTAGAGGGTAAGGTGATTTATATTGGACCCAAATCTTCTGCCAAAATTATTAGGTAAGCCAAGTTAACTTTTTTTTTATACCAGGCTCCTCCTCAAACACCTGCATAATATGTAGAACATAACTTAACTCATCTCACAGTGCTTTCAAGCCTTCTCTTCTCTTTGCATTTTTCTCCTCCACATTCACAGGAAAAAACTCAAAAACAAAATTGACTACTCGGAGAGTTACCTAAAATTGTTTCTTTGTTTCTTTACTTCATAATTACACTTCATCATGCTCCAGCCAGGTTTTCATACCAGTCACTACCTAACATTGCTCTCAGATGGTCAGTAACTTCCCTGTTTAAATCCCATGGTAACTTCTCTGTCCTCATTACTGAAATTCTAAATAACATCTTATGCAATCAACCATTCTGTCTTTCTAGAAATATAAATGTCTCCAACTTTGATCCAGTTACTTAAGCTGAAAATTTAGTAGTTGGTCTTAATCCCTACTTTTCCCTTATTTCATATATACAATATTCAGCAGTAAGTCCTATCTGTTCTACCTACATGGAATAGGTCCAGTTTTCCTCAGAGCCCCATTTGTTCCCTGGGTCAAAACATCATCTTCTTACTCAAATATATTCTTTATTCTGTAATATATTTTTAAAATATATACTTTGTTGAACTATATATGCAAAAAATACAAAAATTATAGATGAATAGCACAAATTATCACCAAGTAAATACACTTTAAAAATTTTTATTGGAGTGTAGTTGACTTAAAATGTCATATACTAGTTTAAGGTGTACAGCAAAGTGAACCTCATAGAGGTTATTACTAACTTTTTAGTAATAGACCTTGCTGTAAGCAGGTCCTTGTTAATCATTTGTTCTGTACAGTAATGTGTTATTCTCACCCTTCCCATTCCGCCCTTCCCTCAATGGGAACCATAAGATTGATTTCAAAATCTGTCAGTTTGTTTCTCTTTTTTATAAATAAATTCTTTTGTATCATTTAACTAGATTTCACATATAAATGATATCATGATATTTGTCTCTGACTTCACTCAGTATGATCATCTCTAGGTCCATTCATATTGCTGCAAAGGACATCATTTCATTTTTTAATGACTGGAATAATATTCCATTGTATCTATGTGCCACATCTTCTTTATCCAGTCCTCTGTCGATAGATCATTTCTGTGTCTTGGCTGTTGTAAATAGTGCTGCAGCGAATGAACATAGAGGTCTGCGCATCTTTTTGAGTTATGGTTTTCTCCTGCTATATGCCCAGAAGTGAAATTGCAGGATCATACAATAGTTCTCTATTTAGTTTTCTGAGGAATCATCATACTGTTTTCCACAGTGGTTGTAACAAGTTACATTCTTGCCCACAGTGTAGGACGGTTCCCTTTTCTCCACAGCCTCTCCAGCATTTATTGTCTCTAGACTTTTTTTGATGATGGCCATTCTGACTGGTGTAAAGTGATACACCTCAATGTAGTTTGGTTTGCATTTCTCTAATAATTAATGATGCTGAGCATCTTTTCATGTGTTTTTCCCATCTGTCTTCTTTGGAGAAATGTCAATATAGATCTTATGCCCACTTTTTGATTTTTTAATATAAAACTCTATGAGATATTTGTCTATTTTGGAGATTAATCCCTTGTCAGTTGCTTCATTTGCAAAGATTTTCTCCCATTGTGTGGGTTGTCTTTTTTTTTTCCTCTCTCTAAATGGTTTCCTTTGCTGTGCAGAAGCTTTTAATTAAGTCCCATTTGTTTATTTTTGTTATTATTTTCATTACTTTAGTAGGTAGATCAAATAAATACACTTGTATAACAAAATTCATGGTAAGGATGAGTCTCTTCCCCTCACTCATTACATATCATAATTATCAGGATGTTAGAAGAATATGGCCAGCCCCATGGCCCCTCTGGCCCCCTCAATCATTGTACCCCCTTGACTCAAAGCTAACTACTACTCTAATTTTTAATACCACAAATTAGTTCTGCTTGTTTTAAAACTATATATATATATGGAAATATACATTTTGAAACTCCATATATAGATATATACTTATATACAATATGGATTATTTTATATCTGGCTTCTTTCAGCATGTTTCTGAGATTCACTCAAGTTGTGTGTCATAGGAGTGTTTTCATTTTTCTTGCCATATGGTATGCTACTGCATGAGTACACTGTATTGCATTTTTCTGTTCTGCAGATTATAAATACTTGAGTTGTGTACAGATTTTGGCTATGAATGTTATTGTATATATCTATTAAGGTGACTATAGATATTAGATATAGATATTTATGTTATGTATATACCTAGGAGCGAGTATCTTCAAATTGAATGGTAAGGAAAAGCAAATTTGCCAGTGATCATACTAATTGGCAACTCAACCTGCTGTGAATGAGAGTTCCAGTTTGTTTATATCCTCGCCAACACTTGGCATTGTCAGTTTTTCTAACATTGGCCTTGCTGTTAAGTGTGCTTTGGTATCTCATTGTAGCTTTAGTTTGCACTTCCTTTAGAACTCTTTTTTCCTGTTTATCAGTCATTTAGATTGCCTCTTTAGTGAAATACCTGTTAAAGTCTCTTGGCTATTTTTCTGTTTGGTTCTCTGATTTTCTCTAATTCATAGAAGGTCTGGACAGGAAATCTTCCCTGAACATCTTACCTGTCATGCTGGCCTCATTTTTGTCCTTCACATAGGCCAAAAATTTTTCTCTTTTCAAGATTCTTTATGGGTTATATCTTCAATGATCAATTCTCAGCTCCAATGTCATCTTTCCACAAAAATCTTTCTTGACCAAACCTCCTGCAACACCCACATCTTCCTATCATATACCCTTTAATTCCCTTCAGCATTTATCAACATCTGAAATTATTTATTGGCTTGATTATATATACTGTCTACTTCCCCCCTAACTGGAATGTTAACTCATGTTTGCTGTGTGTTTTTATTCCTTGGTGTTTCCCTAGCACCTGGAACTTTTTCTGCAACACATGAAAGATACACAGTAAATATCTGTTTAAACAATGAATGAGTGAAGGAACAAAGTAATAATCTAGTTTGAGATATTTCCCATATTGTTCTATGTAAAGAAGAGAAGATTTTTTTTCACAAAGGAATGTACTTTTTTGCAGGTTAAGAGCAGTTTTCTTGAACTAGGAATATTGCCTGATGTAATGTATATAATTATACATTATAATTATATTCCTAGGGATTATGATTATTGAACTCTTATTCATCTTCATTTTCTAGGGTAACTCTAAAATTCAGATAATTGTGTAATATATTTGATAAGTATATTTTAAGTATATTCTGCATATAAGAGCAGAAGACTCCTTGATAGTGTGGCATTGTGGTGACATTTTAGAGAATATCAGAAAATATACTATGATGTATAATAAAAGGCAGATGAACCGTTCATTTTTACCATAAGAGGTTTAAATTTGCAGACAACAGGTTTATTCTGATACATTTTAGGCATTAACCTAACCTGTGAGCTAAACTCAAATATTTCTGTTTGTGTGTGCGTGTGTGTGTTTGTGTGTGTGTGCGCGCACGTGCATGCGTGTGCTTATGATTGATGATAGAGGAGAACAGTAATTGGATTCATGAAAATATTTCCTATCTAGGGTCATTAGTTAAGGTGGGGTGGCAAAAGAGTGTTTTCAAGAGATATTGTCTGAGCTGGAAAGCAAACTTAAAAGGAACTATGCTAGGATTTTGGAGAAGTGTTGAGTATCCTTTTGAGGTTTGTACTCATGAACTTAAAGTCAAATCAGTCTATCCCAATGCCAAAACCAGATACAAACAGAAAAGAAAATAATAGGAGTTCCCGTCGTAGCGCAGCAGAAATGAACCCGACTAGGAACTGTGAGGTTGCAGGTTTGATCCCTGGCCTCGCTTAGTGGATTAAGGATCTGGCATTGCCATGAGCTGTGGTGTAGGTTGCAGACGTGGCTCATATCTGGCATTGCTGTGGCTCTGGTGTAGGTCGGCAGCAACAGCTCTGATTAGACCCTTAGCCTGGGAACCTCCATGTGCTGCGGGTGTGTCCCTAAGAAGGCCAAAAAAAATATATATATATATATATTATTTTTTATAAATATAGACACAGAAATCCTTCACAAAGTACTAGCAAACTGAATCCAGCAACATATGAAAAAGATTGTACATGATGACTAAAGAAATTTGTCCCAGGAATTTGAAGTTAATTTACCATTTGGAAACTAATTAGTATACCATATCAATAAAATGAAGAAAACCACATGATCATATCAGTAGATGCAGAGAAAGCATTTAACAAAATCCAACACATTTTCATGATAAAATAAATAAAACATTCAACAAACTAGAAATAGAGGGGAATTTCCTCAATTTGAAAGGGCATGTATACAAAACTCACAGATAACACTATACTTAATGACAAAAAAATGAGATTATTGCCCCTAAATAAGGAACAAAACAAGAATATCCACTCTTCCAATTGTATTCAACATTGTACTGAAGGTTTTAGCCAGGGCAGTTAGGCAAGGGAATGAAATTAAAAGCATCCAGATTGGAAAAAGAAAAGTAAAATTATTTGTTTGCATATGACATGATTTTATAAATAGAAAAACTGAAGAAAGCCATTAAAAAAAAAACTGATAGAGCTAATAAGCCAGTTCATCAGGGTTGCCAGACAGAAAATCAATGTATGCATTTCTATACACCAGCAATGAACAATCTAAAAGCAAATTTAAGAAAATTCTTTAAATTCTGTAGTATGGAAAGAATATAATACTTCTTTCTAAAAGAAGTGCAAAACTTTTATTCTGAAAATTACAGACTATTATTGAATGAAATTAAAGGTGACCTAAAAAAATGGAATGATATCTCATGTTCATGGATTGGAATACCTAATATTGTTAAGATGACCATTCCCCTCAGCTGACCTATAGATACAATGGAGTCTGTATCACATTTTCTGCTGACTTCTTTGCAGGAACTGGTAAGCTCATCTTTAATTTCATGTGGAAATTGAAGGGACCCAGAATAGCCAAAACAGTCTTGAAAAAGAACAAAGTTTGAAGGACTCATACTTCATAATTTCAATACTTAACTATAAAATTATAGTAATCAAGACAGTATGGTACTAGCATGAGAATAGAAAAATGCATCCATGGAACAGAAATGAGTGTCCAGAAGTAAACTCTTAAACTTAGCAGTTAATTGATTTTAAATAAGGATGTCAAGACAATTCAATGGAGAAAACAGTTTTCAACAAATGGTACTGGGACAGTTGGACAGCCACATGTAAAAGAATCAATTTGAATTTCTTTATAATATTTAAATAGATTAATTCAAGATGGACCGTAGACCTAAATGTAAGAGCTAAAACTATTAAACTCTTAGAAGAAAATGTAGGAGTAAATCTCCATGACTTTGGATTGGGCAAAGTCTTCTTAGGTATGACATCTCAAAATCACAAGTAACAAAAGAAAAAAACAGATTGACTTCATCAAAATTCAGAAGTCTTGTGCTTCAAAGAACACTATCAAGAACATGAAAAACAACCCATAGAACAGGAGAAAAAAAACTTTTTGTGTCTTTTTCTCCTTTTAGGGCTGCACCCGCGGCATGTGGAGGTTCCCAGGCTAGGGTCTAATCGGAGCTGTAGCTCGCCAAAGCCACGTCTCTGACCTACACCACAGCTCACAGCAACACCGGATCCTTAACCCATTGAGCAAATCCAGGGATTGAACCTGCAACCTCATGTTTCTTAGTCGGATTCGTTCTGCTGCACCACGGCAGGAACTCCCAAATATTTTTAAATATATCTGATAAGGGGTTATATCTAAAATATGTCTGACAAGTCAACAATAAAAAATTGGCAGAAGACACTTCTCCTTTAAGAAATGGACATTTCTCCAAGATATACCAATGGCCAAAAAGCACATGAAAAGATATTTGGCAATATTAGCTATCAGAAATGTAAATCTAATTTGAAATGTGGTAACACTTCTCACCTTCTAGGATGTCTATAATTAAAAAAAAAAATCAGGTGTTGGTGAAGATACAGTAAAGTTGGAACCCTCATACAATCACTGTTGAAAATGTGAAATGGTGCAGCCACTCTGGAAAATAATTTGAAAGTGCCTCCAGATGTTAAATGTGGACTCGCCCTATGACCAGTCAATTCCACTCCAAGTATATACCCAAGAGAAATGAAAATATATTCCCACACAAAAAATTTTTAAACATACATAGCAGCAGTATTCAAAATAGCTAAAATGTGGAAATAACCCAGATGTCCATCAGTTGATGAATGGATAAGCAAATTGTTTTTGGCTTCTTTTGCTTAGCATAACATTTTTTAAGGTATAAGTACCATGTATTAATACTTCACCATAGCATTACTAACATCTCACTCCTTTTTTATAGGTAGTATTTCATGTGCGTATATATGTGTGTGTACACACTACAGAAGTCTACATGTTGCCTGATTCCATGTATATGAAATGTCAAAAATAGGCAAATGTATAGTGAAGCTAAATTAGTGGTTACCAAGGGCTGGGTGACTTGGGAGAAAATTAGGACACTTAATCATTTCCGTGCCCCAGGTTCTTCCTGATATTCCTCACAGCCTTCTCTTAAGACTTGTTCTTGTTCTGATTTGTTTAGTAATGTCACATTATTCTTCATGTGAACATCTACACTAACCTGGTCTTGTCATTTCTGATTCTTCATTTTTATCTCTTCACCCTTTGTTGGAGGACCCATTTCAAAAATCTCAGTCTGAATATGTAGGTAGATAATTTTCCCATTTACTTTGCTATGTGGATATTAACTCATCTAAGAATCCCAACAAATCTTCACCCGTTAGTGTAAGTTTCTTTTGGAGAGGGGTGGGGGAAGGCGATAGACTGAAATACTGCCACAGATTTCTTTGTGGTTTTGAGTTGACTATGAATTCCAAATTCTAGACCCTGTAGATCCTCACTTAGTCATTTTTCAACCTCTTATGCCTGACACCTGAGAAAATAAGGTGTATGTTGTACAAATGAAACTATGTTGTACATTTGAAACTAATATAAATTAACTATACTTGTTACAGAAAATACAATTAAAAATAAAAGAAAAAATAACTAGAAGCTAGACTGGTGGTATGCTCTTAATTGAATATGTGAACAACTCAGAGACTCAAATTCAAATATTTTTGTGTGCTATGTAGCTCAGTATAGCTGAATTATGTTTTAAAAAGTTTTTTCATTACAATTGTTAAGATTTTTCTATTCAAAATGTGTACTACCAAAGTCTAGAGGGAGCTAGAATCCTCCTTATGAGGAGTGGCTTGTTGAAAGGCAGTCGTGGAGAGTGATACAGGGCCCCTGGGGAGTGCTGAGTGGGATGCTGGTGAGCAGCCAGGCCAGGCTTGCTCAGCTTTCACTGATTCTGTCTTCACTAAATCATGAGACATTGGCTAAATAGTTAGTACATTCTACCATGGATACTCTGATATTGGTAACTGTTATGCTGTTAGTGTGATGTAAAATAAGTTCACAAACTTCAATAGCTTTCTAATAAAACAAATTTTCCTAAGCATATAAAAATAAAAGCACTGACTGTTAATTTAATACTTTATGAAGTCTCTTGAAGGGGTGGCAGAAGAAGTCCTTCATTTAATACTGAGTAAATTCCTAAAAATTCTCTTCACCCTTTTACCCTCAGAGTTCCAAACTGTGCAAGAATTCTTTTCCTCTTTTCTTCAAATTTCATTAAAATTGTTTGGTCACTTCCTTACTTCATTCCCTCGTCTCCTACGATCTCTCAAATCTAGGCTTTAAATACCTTCATGTTTTTTTCTTCTATAAGGAGCATCCTCAGCTCCTCCAGGTCTACATTTTTACCTAATAACCAACTAAGTCCCCAGGAGCAAATAAAAACTTAGAAACATGAACTGGGAGGGGAGGATGAAGCTATATTTTTAATCTTTTGTTCTGTATATGTCCTGCTGAGTGCACAGAATCCACTTAGATACTGCTAAGCACTCTTCAGCACCTTGTGATGCCAGTTTATCTCTCCCATCACCATGCATTCTGCCCCTTCCTTAGAATGTTGAAGCCTTGCTGTGTGCTGGTTCTAAAACTCTTCTGGAGATCTGCAGGAGACAGTCTTCCTCCATAAGGCAGTTGAGGATGGAGAGACTGAAGGTGGGGTAGAGGATGGCCTGGTGTACACTCACACCTCAGGAATGTGGTTGAGTATGGAATGGCCGCTTTATTTCTAGACTATTTCTAGAAGGAAAGATGTTTCATTTTACAAGCCAGAGATGTACTGAAGTATAGAAGGCTGCCATATTTGCAGAGCTAGGTTCTCATTCTCAACCGAGTGATGGTAAATGCCAAAAGGACTTCAGAGCTCTTTGCACCTACTGGAGACTCTTTCAGAGCACATTTGCAGTGGCCAAGTACTACTTGTGAAAAGACAGGAAAAGCTGCCAGCAGGATAAACAAACAAACAAAATCTAGTGTCACATGATCCAGGGAAGGACCCACTCTAAACTCTATGGGGAAACCAAAGAAAGGGGAAACAACCTGGAAACAGGATAAACAAGCAGCCAGATCAGTAAACTGCAGGAAGAATTTTAGCCTCACGATGCTGATGCTTACAGCCCCACTTCAAGTATGTCTCCAGGCAAGTCTCCTTGCTTCAGTTACTAGTCAGATGACGGTTCTATATAGAGATGGAGTTTTTATTTTAACAAAACACCCATTTTTCTCTTTTTATTCTCACATGTTGGAAAAGGCAGAAAAGATGTTATAGGTTTATCAATAAAGGCATTTTGGGGAAGTCCTTCTTGACAGACATCTACAACAGTGAGAAAGCAGCTTCTAAGAAACTGGAGAAGCAGGGGCCAGAGCCACCCATTCCACTGATGACTAAGGTTTTTATAGAAGGTAAACAATACTATTTAAACTTTGGAAAGAGAAAAGTGGCTACATTAGTTTGTAGGACTGCCATAACAAAGTGCTTGGACTAAGCGACTTAAATAACAGAAATTTATTTTCTCTATTTTCTCCTCATTCTGAAGGCTGGAAGTCCAAGGTCAAGGTGCTGGGAAGGATTGTTTCCTTCTGAGATTCTTGAGGTCATGTTCTGTTTTGGGCCTCTCTTCTTGGCTCATAGATATTTTGTCTTCTCTCTGCATCTTCATGTTGTCTTCTCTTAGTACTTGTCTGTGTCCAAATTCCTCTTCCTGTAAGGGCACCAGTCGGATTGGATAAAGACCCACCCTAATGACTTCATTTTAACTTAATTACTTCTTGAAATACCTTATTTTCAAATGTAGTTTCATTCTGAGGTGCTAGAGTTGAGGACTTCAACATATATAAATTAGGGGCTGGGGAGACAATTCAACTCTTAATAATGGTTATCCTGTTTTTGATTTGGGTACTTGCTATTCTACCAAAAGACAGTTTCTAGGATGGTTTTTGCATTGGTTCTTCTTTTCTCCATTTCTCCAAACTCTTAAGCCATTATCAAATTTACTAAAAGAGGAAAAACTATACATAATTTTTAAGATACTGAGGGTTTCATAGGAAAGTTGAAAGATGCTATATATAAAATGCTCTTAGGTCTTTAAATTCCCTTCTAATGAATGGAATTAGGAAAATTTCAAGAGACAGAGATTCAGTTAGTTGTATAATAAACCATATGTAGTTTTATCCTTCTATATTGAGAAGCAGTGTGGTTGAAGCATTTTTTCCAATAAAATAATAATAGAGTTGTAATAATATAATATTTTATTATAATTAGCATAAAATTATAATAGTAAATTTGTAATAACTCAATTCCATAATCTTAACAATTTTGAATTAAGGTTCAGCCAAAGTTCTGATCCCTGAAATCTTTGCTACTGTAATGTTAATCAGGACACATGGAGATTTCTAGTGTAAATACCTTGAAGGAGAAAGTAATTCCTAAATATACAAAGAGGTAACTTGACTGTCTCTGTTGCACCCTGTGTCACCTCCCTCTGTGTTAATATTTGATATGGTATTTATATGGGACTTCCAAAGCAGAACCAAAGCTCCTCTTTGGGAAAACACATCTTCGGGATAAGGAGGTCCTGCATGAATAGTACCAAAGCACTATTGCATGGTAGCAAGTATATTCTATTAAAATGTTACGCTATATGAAAAAAATGTTCACGTCTTCATGATAGCACAAAACAAAGGTTATTGTTTTTTGGGGTACATTTCTTAGAGGGCTTACCATATATGTAAATAGTTGACTTTTGTTTATTTTATATGATTAGTGATTTCCCTGAAAACCTGCACAATTCAGGTTTAACTCTGGATTCAGTTTACTTTGTGAAGTATTTACTTGTGTAGAGTGGGCATTTGGCTTGTTTAACCTATTAGAATTTTATTTTCATTTTAAATTTAAAAATTTCTATCAGAAGAAAGGTGTGTAAATGCTGAGTGGGCTAGTTAGGGATGGCTTCTTTTAGTTAGGCTTACTAAACATTGAGATGTTAGGTGCCTAATGAATCCTGAAAGTAGAGCTCTTCAATTCTAAAATCTTCATTAAAAGTCCATTTGAGCCCAAACCAGAGTATTCTTATTGTTGCTTTCCTAAAAGTTCAAGGAAAAAACATCGCCAGTTCAGACTTTTTCTAACGAGGGAAGAACATTTTGCCTACCTTATAAAAATGTAACTCAGTGCTTAATTTTAAAACTGAGTTAGATAGTTTAAATAACAGTAAGCAGTGAGCCATTTTATGGGTAGTCTGTTATTTTATAATTATTAATATAAAATTAAAATTATGGTTCTTTCTGTTTGAAAAACGTACATACTACGTGTCACAATGTACACAAACTACATGGTGAGTTGGGTGGGCTCTCTTATAGCCTTTGAGATATAAGAGTTGTAGCCATTATCTTCTCTCTGAAGAGTCATATTTGAATTTGCTTTGTTTTTTATTTTGTTTTTTATTTATTTATTTATTTTTGGTCTTTTTTTTGCCTTTTCTTGGGCCGCTCCCGCGGCATATGGAGTTTCCCAGGCTAGGGGTCTAATCGGAGCTGTAGCTGCCAGCCTACGCCAGAGCCACAGCAACTCGGGATCCGAGCCGCGTCTGCAACCTGCACCACAGCTCACGGCAACTCCGGATCCTTAACCCACTGAGCAAGGCCAGGGATCGAACCCGCAACCTCGTGGTTCCTAGTCGGATTCATTAACCACTGCGCCACGACAGGAACTCCTGTTTTTTATTATTTTTTAATGGTCACACCCGTGGCACATGGAAGTTCCCTGGCCAGGGACTGACTCTGAGCCTTAGCTGCAGCCTACACCCAACCATGGCAACACCGGATTCTTAACCCAATGTGCTGGGTTGGGTTTTGAATCTGCACCTTTGCAGTGACACAAGCTGCTACAGGCAGATTCTTAACGCACTGCACCACAGCGGGGACTCTCCATATTTGAGTTTTATTTTGTACATTTTGGCTGGTATTGGTAGAATATACTCTAATATGTATCATCTCATCTCTATTTATTTCTTACTAGACCCAACCACAGTCTTTTTTTCCCCTTTCTACTGCTTTCTGCTTGTGGAAAGTACTATATATGGTCAAACAATTTATAATAATATGGTTGAAATCACAAATCTGTTTTGTGCTTTTTATGTTATTAGGTAATGATATTCAAACTTTTACTAGGATATTAAATACATTTAGTCTTATTATAAAAATTTAAAAATGGTATAAACAGAAAAGCAATGTTTAGGCTGCCCTGCTATCATGAAACTCTTCTACTACGTACATTCACTTCATACTGTATGTATTCTGAATATTAATCCATTTGTCTATATGCTGAAAATATTTCATCCTTATCTTTTTCTTGCCTTTCAACATATTTAATGGTTTTAATTTTTTTTTTTTTAGTTTTAGTTACACAGAGAATTTAATCTCAACATGTTCAGTTTCTCAGTCTTACAACTTTTCTGTGTCTTACATATGTATGCATTTTTATTTTAATGGTATATATGTTTTATCTTCATGTTTAGTCAGTCTGGAATTTATTTATATAAATGGTGCTGGATTGAGATTGAACTTTATTATTTGTTGTAAAAATCAAATGTGAGTGTTAAATTTCTCACATGCTTTTGGGAGGATAACTATTAAACTGATGATAATGATTTTCCTTTTCTAATCTATAATATGGCATATTGTGCAAACAGTGCAAGTGGCCAAGCAGCCCATATATCATACTTGCTGGAGCAGTGTGGTATTTGCTAGAGAAGGCTCATATGGATAGGTTCAGTACCTTAGTGGTGAGGCTCCATAGCCTCATTCTAGTCTGGCACAGAGCAGAGCAATCTATTCTGGACCTAAGACAAATACCATTAGAGGGCCCTTCACCATTGCACTCTGGAGCTTAGTGAATAATTGGGAAACATCACCTTTTCCCTTGCATGATCAGGGACCAGAATGCAGTAGTAATAAGATGTGGCAGACTGTGATTCTAGCACTATCCTGACGGCATGGCATTCAGGTTTGATGGGAAATCTAAGACTTGTGATTACAGTTTTAAGATGCTGCAAGTCATCAGTAGGGCCACCATGCCTAACTTGCGGTAGGCTATACCAGTATACAGCATGGAGTTTGCAACATATCCCCTTCCCTGGCAATGAGGGGGTTGGAGGTGGCATGGGGTCCATACATTGTGTTGATCATTTTTGACTGCCTTAGGCCCTGGGCCCTAGTCAGTTTCAATGAAGCTTTGTAAGATGCTGCATTTTGAGAAGCCAGCTTGGAGGGAACCAGTATTGACTGAATTAACTCTTACCTCTCATTACCAATTTTTCTCTTAATATTCTAATATGTCTGATTTACTTTACAGATGTGATTTGCTTTAGCTAAGATTTTAAAAATCTACTTTCCTAAACGAGATTAAAATAGAGTTTTCTTATGCTCCCCTATCTGGCTTTTACAATTTCCTTTTATGTTAAATATGTACAAGGTATCCTCTAGGAACTTTTAAATTTTCCTATAGTTCCTCAGTTATGTTTCTAATGTGATTTATTTCTGAATTTTTTCCTTTTAAAAAATTAGCTCTCATTTTATTGATTGTTGCAGACTGAATGTATACCCTCCCAAATTCATATACCGAAACCTTAATGTTTGGTTGTATTTGGAGATGGGTTAAATGGAGTTGTAAAAATAGGGGGCTGATCTGATAGGAGTAGTGACTTTGTAAGGAGAGACACCAGAAAATTCCCTCCCTAGCATACCTGTGTGTTTTTGCTCTTGCTCTCATTTTCTGCTTGTGCACAAAGGAAAGGCCATGTGAGGGGGAACAGAGTGAGACAGTAGCCATCTACCAGCCAGAAAGAGTTTCCTCACCAGAAACCACATCAGCCAGAACCTTGATCTTGGACTTCAGCCTCCAAAACTGAGAAGTTTGTTTCTGTTGTTAAAGGCACCCAGTGTATGGGTTTGTGTGTTTGTTTTAATGACAGTCCACATTGATCAATTCTGTTGGTTATTTTTGTGTTTTGTTTCTCATTTGCTTATTTCCTAGTTTATTCATTTATCATACATCATTTTTAAAGTTTGGTTGCATTCTGTGAAAAATCCTTGGCTCAAACTTGCAGTTCATTTATTTTTATTTTGACGATTTTGATAGTGTATCAGTTGATTTTTTTTAAATTTTAGTGGTCCAGATTTAAATTCCCGTGATATTCTGTTGATTCCTCTAAGAAATAAATATCCTTTTACATCTTTCCAAAGTTAGTAGATATTGTAAAATCCATCCTGTTTAGTTTATTAAACCTGCATTATGTAAGTAATGAATTTTTTCTTTTGCTGGGTTCATTTCCTCTCTTTCATTCTTGGATTTTCTCTTTGATTATTGTGATTGAGTGCTCAGGTACATACTTGAGATTGCTTATGAGTTTACTGTTTACTTTAGCTTTTCTCCAGATATGGAAGGAAAAATGGTAAGACAAAACTGCTGGATGGGGTGAGCTAGTGGCTTCTTCTGAGTAATGAGAATTCCATTCTTCCTGGGTATTGTTAGCCTCCTGAAGCTCCTGTTTTACCTCTTAACACCAGGATTGACTGTCTCTGTTCTACCTGATAATAGACATTTCTAGTGTTTACAGCTGGCCACAAGAGAGGTGACCCTGTATGCTCTGCTTCAGTACCCTAGTCAATCACTTTCTTGTTGTTCTAGACCCCTCCTGCATTCATTCTCTCTCCCTTGTAGGCTTGGCACACCTTTGGACCAACTTCCATCTTTGTAGGGGTTTTCTTCTGTACGTGTTTTCATTCCCATCTGACTTCTTTCATGAAGAGTCCTCATTGGTTCTGGAGACCTGAAGTTACTACTTGCTTTTTTAAAAAAATTATATCTTTTAGGAGGTATAAAGATATATTGTTCTGTAACTTCATGGTACTTGGGGTGGTATGAGAAGGCTCAAGTTTTCCATCTTGGACCAGTCTCTAGGATAGCTACATTTTAAAAATTGTTATATTTTGACATAATTTTGGACTTATAGAAAAAGTTTCAAGAGTAGAAGAATGAATTTCCAGTTGCTTTACACCCAGATTTCCCAAATAGTCTCAGTGTTAACATTTGAAAATAATGATTTGGGAATATATGGATATGGGTTTTTCTTTTCTTTTTTTTTTAGGGCCACACCCACAGCATATGGAAGTTCCCAGGCTGGGGGTCAAATCAGAGCTGCAGTTGCTGACCTATACCATAGCCCACAGAAATGCCTGGTTTGAAATGCATTTGCAACCTACACTTCAGCTCCTAGCAACACGGGATCCTTTAAACCACTGAGTGAGGACAGATATCAACTTGCATCATCATGGATGATACTAGTCAGATCCTTTTTTTTTTTTTTTTTAGGGTCTTACTTGTGGCATATGGATATTCCCAGGCTAGGGGTCTAATTGAAGCTACAGCTGCCAGCCTACACCACAGCCACAGCAATTGAGGATCCCTAAGCCACTGAGTGAGGTCAGAGATTTAACCTGTGTCCTCATGTGTGCTAGTTGGGTTTGTTACTGCTGAGCCGCAATGGGAACTGCCACTAGTTGGATTCGTAACCCACTGAGCCACAGTGGGAACTCTGGGAATATATGTTTTAATATGTATTTGGGAATATATATTGAATCATTTAAGAGTACCTTGTAGTGATATTACTGAAAATGCCAGATTAGAGAACTTTAAAAAAAACTATCCCTCCACTAAAGCAAGGATCAAAATGTAAAAAACTGTTAGAATTAACTTTTTTCATCTCTGGAATCTAATTTTGAAATCTAATAAAAACTTGACAACACCTGAAGAGTGCTTACTAAAGAAAGCAGCTACTAAATTTCAGTAAGTGAGCTATGTGATGTTTTTAGTTACCATGTGTTAGGGTATGCCAGAGGAATGGAACCAATGGTGTGTGTATGAGTGTGTTATCTATATATATATATGGAGAGAGAGAGAAGGATTTACTTTAAAGAACTGGCTCATATGATTGTGGTGGCTTGGCAAAATCTGATGGGATAGGCCAGCAGGCTAGAGACTCAGGGAAGAGCTGCATTTCAAGTCCGAAGACAGCCTCCTGGCAAAATTCCTTCTTGCTTGGGGGAGGTCATGATGATGTGGGTCTCATCCACATCATGAGGGATAATCTGCTTCACTCAAAGCCCATTAATTTTTTTTTTTCCCACTGTACATCAAGGGGATCAAGTTATCCTTACATGTATACATTACTTTTTTTTTTTCCCCACCATTTGTTCTGTTGCAACATGAGTATCTACACAAAGTTCTCAATGCTTCTCAGCAGGATCTCCTTGTAAATCTATTCTAAGTTGTGTCTGATAAGCCCAAGCTCCAGATCCCTCCCACTCCCTCCCCCTCCCATCAGGCAGCCACAAGTCTTTTCTCCAAGTCCATGATTTTCTTTTCTGAGGAGATGTTCATTTGTGCTGGATATTAGATTCCAGTTATAAGCGATATCATATGGTATTTGTCTTTGTCTTTCTGGCTCATTTCACTCAGTATGAGATTCTCTAGTTCCATCCATGTTGCTGCAAATGGCATATTGTCATTCTTTTTTATGGCTGAGTAGTATTCCATTGTGTATATATACCACCTCTTCCGAATCCAATCATCTGTCAATGGACATTTGGGTTGTTTCCATGTCTTGGCTATTGCGAATAGTGCTGCAATGAACATGCGGGTGCATGTGTCTCTTTTAAGTAGAGTTTTGTCCGGATAGATGCCCAAGAGTGGGATTGCGGGGTCATGTGGAAGTTCTATGTATAGATTTCTAAGGTATCTCCAAACTGTTCTCCATAGTGGCTGTACCAGTTTACATTCCCACCAACAGTGCAGGAGGGTTCCCTTTTCTTCACAGCCCCTCCAGCACTTGTTATTTGTGGATTTATTAATGATGGCCATTCTGACTGGTGTGAGGTGGTATCTCATGGTTGTTTTGATTTGCATTTCTCTTATAATCAGCGATGTTGAGCATTTTCTCATGTGTTTGCTGGCCATCTGTATATCTTCCTTGGAGAAATGTCTATTCAGGTCTTTTGCCCATTTTTCAATTGGGTTGTTGGCTTTTTTGCTGTTGGGTTGTATAAGTTGTTTATATATTCTAGAGATTAAGCCCTTGTCGGTTGCATCATTTGAAACTATTTTCTCCCATTCTGTAAGTTGTCTTTTTGTTTTCTTTTGGGTTTCCTTTGCTGTGCAAAAGCTTTTCAGTGTGATGAGGTCCCATGTGTTTATTTTTGCTCTAATTTCTATTGCTTTGGGAGACGGACCTGAGAAAATATTCATGATGTTGATGTCAGAGAGTGTTTTGCCTATGTTTTCTTCTAGGAGTTTGATGGTGTCCTGTCGTATATTGAAGTCTTTCAGCCATTTGGAGTTTATTTGTGTGCATGGTGTGAGGGTGTGTTCTAGTTTCATTGCTTTGCATGCAGCTGTCCAGGTTTCCCAGCAATGCTTGCTGAATAGACTTTCTTTTTCCCATTTTATGTTCTTGCCTCCCTTGTCAAAGATTAATTGACCATAGGTGTCAGGGTTTATTTCTGGGTTCTCTATCCTGTTCCATTGGTCTGTCTGTCTGTTTTGATACCAGTACCACACTGTTTTGATGACTGTGGCTTTGTAATATTTCTTGAAGTCTGGGAGAGTTATGCCTCCTGCTTGGTTTTTGTTCCTCAGGATTGCTTTGGCGATTCTGGGTCTTTTGGTGTTCTAGTTCTGTGAAAAATGTCCTGGGTAATTTGATAGGGATTGCATTGAATCTGTAGATTGCTTTGGGTAGTAGATTGCTCTGGGTAGTATGGCCATTTTTACAATATTGATTTTCCCAATCCAGGAACATGGAATCTCTTTCCATTTCTTTACATCTTCTTTGATTTCTTTGATTAAAGTTTTATAGTTCTCAGCATATAGGTCCTTTACCTCTTTGGTCAGGTATATTTCAAGGTATTTGATTTTGTGAAGTACAATTTTAAAAGGTATCATATTTTTGTATTCCTTTTCTAATATTTCATTGCTGGTATACAGAAATGCGACTGACTTCTGAATGTTAATCTTATATCCTGCTCCTTTGCTGAATTTATTAATCAGTTCAAGTAGTTTTGGGTTTGAATCCTTAGGGTTTTCTATGTATAGTATCATGTCATCTGCATACAGTGACAGTTGTATCTCTTCTCTTCCTATATGGATGCCTTTGATTTCTTTTGTTTGTCTAATTGCTGTGGCTAGGACTTCCAAAACTATGTTGAAGAGCAGTGGTGAGAGTGGGCATCCCTGTCTTGTTCCAGATTTGAGTGAGAAGGCTTTCAGTTTTTCCCCATTGAGTATTATATTTGCTGTGGGTTTATCATAAATGGCTTTGATTATGTTCAGGAATGTTCCCTCTATACCCACTTTGGCGAGGGCTTGATCATGAATGGATGTTGGACTTTGTCGGATGCTTTTTCTGTGTCTATTGAGATGATCATATGATTTTTGACTTTTTTTTTGTTAATGTGGTGTATGACGTTGATTGATTTGCATATGTTGAATCATCCTTGTGAACCTGGGATGAACCCTACCTGGTCATGGTGTATGATTTTTTTGATATGTTGTTGGATTTGGTTGGCTAAGATTTTGCTGAGAATATTTGCATCTATATTCATTAATGATATTGGGCGATAGTTTTCTTTTTTGGTGGTATCTCTGTCTGGTTTTGGAATGAGGGTGATGGTGGCATCATACAATGTCTCTGGGAGTATTCCTTCTTCTTCAACCTTTTGAAAGAGTTTAAGGAGGATGGGCACTAATTCCTCTTTATATGTTTGATAGAATTCACCTGTGAAGCCATCTGGTCCTGGACTTTTATTTGTAGGGAGTGATTTTATGACCTCTTCAATTTCATTTCTAGTGATGTGTCTGTTCAGTTGGTCTGTTTCTTCTTGCTTCAGTTTTGGCAGGCTGTAAGATTCTATAAAATTGTCCATTTCTTCCAGATTGTCAACCTTGTTGCCGTATAGTTGTTCATAGTATTCTCTTATGGTTTTTTGTATTTCTGCTGTATCCGTTGTGATTTCTCCTTTTTCATTTATAATTTTGGTTATTTGGGTTCTTTCTCTCCTCTTTTTAGTGCGTCTGGCCAGGGGTTTGTCAATTTTGTTCACCTTTTCAAAGAACCAGCTCTTGGTTTTATTAATTTTCTCTATTGTTTTCTGAGTCTCTATTTTATTGATTTCTTCTTTGATCTTTATAATTTCCTTCCTTCTGCTGACTTTAGGACTTTTTTGTTCTTCTTTTTCTAATTCGTTTAGGTGGAGGGTTAAGTTGTCCATTTGGGATCTTTCTTCTTTTTTGAGAAAGGCCTGTTTTGCTATAAATTTCCCTCTGAGCACTGCTTTCGCAGCATCCCATAGATTTTGAGCGGTTGTGTCTTCATTATCATTTGTTTCAAGGTAGTTTTTAATTTCCTTCTTGATTTCCTCATTGACCCATTGGTTTTTTAGTAGCATGTTGTTTAGTCTCCATGTAGTAGGTTTTTTCTCTTTCCTTTTCCCATGGTTGGTTTCTAATTTCATGGCATTGTGGTCAGAGAAGATACTTGAGATAATTTCTATGCTCCTAAATTTGTTGAGGTTAGCTTTGTGTCCCAATATGTGGTCGATTCTTGAGAATGTTCCATGTGCACTTGAGAAGAATATGTATTCTGATTTTTTTGGATGTAGTGTCCTGAAGATGTCAATTAAGTCTAACTTTTCTATTGTTTCCTTTAGGATCTCTGTTGCTTTATTGGTTTTCTGTCTAGAGGATCTGTCCATTGGTGTGAGGGGGGTATTAAAGTCTCCTTCTATGATGGTATTCCCATCAATTTCTCCCTTTATGTCTGTTAGTATTTGTTGTATGTTTCTGGGTGCTTCTGTATTTGGGGCATATGTGTTGACGATAGTAACATCCTCTTCTTGGATAGACCCCTTAATCATTAAATAGTGTCCTTCTTTGTCTTTCTTTATGTCTTTTGTTTTAAAGTCAATTTTGTCTGATATGAGTGTTGCAACTCCTGCTTTCCTGTCATGTCTATTGGCATGAAATATTTTTCCCCACCCTTTCACTTTCAATCTATATGTATCTTTTGTCCTAAGGTGAGTTTCTTGTAGGCAGCATATTGAAGGTTTTTGCTTTTTTATCCACTCAGCCACTCTGTGTCTTTTGATTGGGGCATTCAGTCCATTGACATTTAAGGTGATAATTGATAGATGATTGTTTATTGCCATTTTAAGCCTTGTGTTCCATTTGATTCTATGGTTCTCCATTTTCCCTTTTTTTTTTTTTTTGGTTGGATGGTCTCCAGTTATTATCTGCTTGAGTGTTTTTTATTTTTTTTTTTCATTTTTTGCAAATGCAGTATTTGGTTTTGGCTTGTGGTTGCCCTTTTTTTTTAAGTATGCTAACCCCTTCCTATAATTGAGTGTTTTATCCTGATGGTCCTGTAGGTTCAAACACTTCATTACTGTGTTAAAATTAAGATGAGAAACAAACAAACAAACCAAAAGGGTCTATTTATTTCCTTACTTCCCTTGGCCACATTTTATGATTTTGATGACTCTTTTTTTTTTACTTTTTAATTTTATTTTGTTTGAAACATATTCCTGATTAAATCTGTATGCTGGCTTATTTGAGTGACTGCTCTCTGATTGCGGTTTCCTCAGTCCTAGTTCTTCCTCTTTTTTTCTTTTTCTTCCCTTTCTTTCCTCCCTTTCTTTTTTGTTTAGAGAAGCCCTTTCAGTATTTCTTTTAGCCTGGGTTTTGTATTGCTGTATTCTTTTAGCTTTTATTTGTTGGAAAAAATTTTATTTCCCCTTCTATTTTAAATGATATTCTTGCTGGATAGAGTATTCTAGGCTGCATATTTTTTCCTTTTAGCACTTTAAATATCTCTTGCCATTCCCTCCTGGCCTGTAGTGTTTCTTTAGAGAAATCAGCTGATAACGTTATGGGGGTTCCCTTGTAAGTAACATTCTGCTTTTCTCTTGCTGCCTTTAGGATCCTCTCTTTATCACTAACTTTTGCCATTTTTATTATAATGTGTCTTGGTGTGAAGCTCATTAAATTTAAGTGTTAATCTCATCTTAAAAAAGGAAAAACCTTCACAGAAACACCTTTACAAAAACATCTAGTCCAAATATCTGGGTGCCCTAACTCAGCCAAGCTGACACATAGAAGTAATGATGATTAGTTTTAACACCCACCTCCCATCCCCCATTCCCAGCTCACAGGTATCCATGAGAATGGCAGCTTGCATTCCTGAAGCTTCTTGCTAGTGCCAGAGCAATTGACCACACACATCAAAGATTACAGTCTTTACAAAAGAACAAGTTGCATACATTATCTTTCTCTATCACTTGATTCTTTAGTATGTTATTTCCAAAACAAGGAATATATTTATGGTCATATGATTATAAGGTAGTTATTCAAATCAGGAATTTAACTTTAGTGAAATATGATTACTATATGGGTACATTTTATTTTATCTTTTTTTTTGTCTTTTTAGGGCCACACCCATAGCATATGGAAGTTCCCAGGCTAGGTGTTGAATCTAAGCTGTAGCTGCTGGCCTACACCACAGCCATAGCAATGCCAGATGTGAGCCACATCTGTGCCCTACACCACAGCTCACAGCTACAGCCAGATCCTTAACCCACTGAGCAAGGGCAGGGATTGAATCTGGGTCATCATGGATACTAGTCAGATTTTTTTCCACTGAGCCACATTGGCAACTCCTATATGGACACATTTTAAAGGCTCTTGTTACATATTTCCAAATTTCCCTCCTAAAGTTTCCACCAGTATATACTTTTGTCAGTGGTGTATCAGAATTTCAAATAATTCTTTACCATTTAAAATTGTAGACTTACATAGTTTTAAACTTGGCTAGATTGATATACAGTGTCTTCAGATTCATCCCAGTAAAACAGTTATCTCTTTTTGGTACCATATACCTCAACTTCCTTCTCTGTATTTTGGCTTTTCTTCATGGAATCTTCCTAAAAATGAAAAAGAAAACTTTCAAACTCTGAAAGTATTGGGGGAACTTCAAAATTTGACTGTCCCTAGTACAAAAGCATTTTTAATATTATCACTGTTCTCTATTACATATACTTATTAACTTAATATTTTAAAAAATTTTGTCTCTGCAACCTCTCTATAAAATTGTAATTTTCAAATAAAATTGTAAGAGGTTAAATGTCTTTCCCAAAGTTATACAAATAGTAATTGATAGATTCTGGACTTCTCTTAAACTTCGTGACTTCAGAGCTGATATCATTATATTGGGCTGGGTAGTTGAGAAGGGCATTAAGATACTCTATTAACATTTGCCAAAGGAAATTCATATCTGTTATATTTAATTGTCTTAAAGAGAGTGATAAAAGCATATTTCATGAAAGTCTATGAAAGATATCAGATTGAAGGCTCCAAATGGGGATTGAAGGTGATGAAGAGTACTGGATGTAAATGATTGACAAGAAACATAGCTTTTAGACTAATTTGACTGCTGAGTTAAGGGAGATTGTATATAAACTGAAGAGAGAATAAACACTGAAAACCTGCACATACTGCAAAGCAAGTAAGGTTTAGCAAGTCTTCAGAGCTCACAAAACTTAGCACATAGGTGATAAAAGGGTAGCTGGTGAGATTTGGACTCTGGTACATAGTTAAAAAGATTATAGCAGAGGAGCTGATAATTTAGCAGGAGGAGTAGAGGATTTTTGAGAAAGAAGTGCTAGGGCGCATAAATCAAGAAACATGAAAGCTGGACAGATTTTTAGGGATCATCTAGCTTTCTTTACCTCGTAGGTAAGAACCTGAGGCCTTTTTGCGTTTATAGAGTTAGGAAGAGCTTGTGATTGTAGAGCTAAGAATTTACATAGCCAAGATTAAAAACTACATTTTTGACTCTTAAGTCCTGATCTTTTTTCTTTCTTTTTTTTTTCTTTTCTTTCTTTTTTTTTTTTTTTTTTTGTCGTTTTAGGGCCGCACCTGTGGCATATGGAGGTTCCCAGGGTAGGGGTCGAATTGGAGCTATAGCCTCAACAATAGCTAGCACAACCATAGCTAGCAATGCCAGATCTGAGCCGGGTCTGTGACTTACAACACAGCTCACAGCAACGATGGGTCCTTAACCTACTGAGCAAGGCAGGGGTCGAACCTGCAATCCTCATAGATGCTAGTCAGATTCATTTCTGCTGAGCCACAACGGGAACTCCCAGTCCTGATCTTTTTCTAGTATTTCTTGAATATTATGAAATTTTAATCCATAATATTAAAATTGTCTTATTTTCACTTCAAATGTTCTTTAGAAGTAGGCAGATTCAGTATTGTCATACGATTATTGTTATAAGTGAGATATTATCTTGAAATGGAAATGATGAAAATTGAAATTATAATGCTAAAATGCGCCAACTCTGAAGATTGTGATACAGATACTATTACTTTTCTGGAACTCGGAAGAGTTGCATCATGTTGGTTAATCTGTGGTTAAAAATGCATGCCCTTCTTAAAACAGCAATGTTGGAGAGTAAAAGAATAATGACAACTTTTTTTGTTTGGAGGAACAATCATTATTTTTCTCATTCACATACAAACAGCAAAAACAATTTCTATTATAAGTAGCTATTTATCTTCATTCCTATTCTGTATGTATTTATTCACACTGTCTCATTAAACTCTGAGATTATTCAGAACTCCTTGGATATGTTGCAATTTTACCATCTGGGATGCATCAGTCATAAAATACATATACATTGTAATAAAAAGTGATGTTTCATAAGAATTCATATTGGTTATACTCCATCTTTAAGACCTTTGTTCTGTTGAATAATGGAACTATGTAATATTTCAATTGAGCTTATTTTCTTATTTTTTTCAGACTCTGCTATAACATTCTAAAGTAACATTCATGTAACACAGAAATCTTTGGAGAATTTATGTAAAATCCATATAGACTTTACTTGTTTTCTTTAGCTCATTAATTTCACTCTAATGCACAAGTATCTATAATTATTTTATATTAATTTTAGAAGTATTTAGTGGGGTTCTACAGACCTTTATTGTCTCTTTAATAAATTCAGTTTAACCAGTAATGCATTGTAATGTATTGTTATAGATTAAAAAGTTGCTCACTAATCCCTTTCCCATCTGTTAGAATATTTAGCCAGTCCCAGCTGCTCCATGGGAAAAAAAAAATTGAGCAAAATTAGAGAAGTAAAATGATTCCTGCATTTAAAGCACTATTTAAACATTTTGGGATCAACAGAGAACAACGTCATTATTAACTCATTTATTGCTCATTTCTTCAACTATCAAAAATAATATCTCTGTCCTCAGAGAGGTTACAGTCTAGTGGTAGGAATTAGGCATTAAACATCACTATACTGTGTCACAGAATGTAAATACTAGACATTAAGGGGACTTGAAGGTCAAGCAGGGAGCAATTGCAGCTGACTGGAGATACCTAGGAAGACTTTTTGGAAGACATAGTATTTGAGGTGAGTCTTAAAGTAGGTGATTTGCAGGTTAGGGTAGAAGTCAGGAGGATAATGTGAGCAAAGGTATGAAAATAGGGCACATTGGATATGTTTCAGAAATATCAAATAATGTAAATTGGTGCTCTTTGGAAGATGAATAGAAGAAAGTGATGCTAGCAGCCATTAAATGAGCACCTACTGTATGCTGTGCTTCTTGCCACATGCCCTGCATGCATTATTTCACTGAACTTTCAGAACACTCAATAAAGTAGGGCAAGTAATAGTCCCACTTTCCAGATGAAAAGATATTAAATGATTTGCCCAAGGTCATACAGCTATTAAATTGAGGTTCTTAGATCTTAATCTAGATCTAGGTAACAAAACTCATAATCTTAACTATTCACTGTAAAATACATTGTGGAGAATTCCAATAAAAGGAAGGATCTTATTTCTAATTATATTAGTGATGGTAAACAGTATTTTTTTAGCAAGAGGACCAATTATTGAGAATTTGTAAGATTAATCTGTTATCAGTGAGTTAAAAGAATTAATATGAAGAGAAAGAGGGTAGACAGACTGCTTAGTAGGCTGTTGATAATAGTCTAAATGAACTAAGGAGAAACTGAGTTGGGTTTGTAGTCTAAATGAACTAAGGAGGACCTGAGTTGGAAAGGTGGGAATACACACAAATCTTTTTAATTTTATAACTTATAATTAAATATCAGCCATTTACATGTAGGGAATGAGGAAGTAGGCAGTTTCAAAGTTGACCCTGGGTAGATTTGAGTCTAGGTAACAGCGATGAGGAAGGGAAACTCTAAGGGAAGAGAAAATTCAATTTGGCTTAAGTTCAGGGTGCTTGAGTAAATCCAGGTGTCAAAATTATTTGGAATGTAGGTGTGAAGGTAGGACTTGAGATGGAGTTCAGCAGTTGAGATAAAGTTTTGATAGCTGTCTGCCTAGAAGAGAGAGTCAAAACTATTTGAGAGAAATCCCCAAGGAAGAGAATTTAGAAAGAGAAGTTTAAAGACAAAAGTCTTGGAAAGGCATACCTTTAGGGACTAGAGAGAGAAAGAATTAGTAAAACAGTCAGTAATGGTTAGAGGTTTAAGAATAAGCCTTCACATTAGGTGATTAGAAAATCTTTGTTCTCTTTTAAGAGAAACATTTGGTAAAATCCAGATGGTCAGAGTTGAGTAGATGCCTAGGATTTCTGGTAACCACTTTATACCCTGACTTTCTATTGTGTGAACTCTAGAATTTTTCTGCAGGGTAACAGACCCATATTCATATCATCTCTCTAGCAGACTCTTGGGCATTTTAAACTCGAGACAAAAAAAAAAAAGTATTTCTGTTCCCCAAGCCTCAAGGTTACTCTGCTTATAGCTTGTTTATGTCCTTTGCTTATTAACCCCACTGTTCATCCATTTGATCCAAATGCAAATCTAAAACTCATCTTCCAGTATCTTCCCTTGTCATTAAAACCCTTCTGCTCTCTATGAAGACCAGCATATGTTTGATTGATTATTGCTTTAGACTGAATGTTTTTTTCCCCATAAAGTGTAATGGTATTAGGAGGTGGAGCCTTTGGGAGGAAACTGTGTAGTGAGGGTAGAGCTCTCATGAATGGAATTACTATACTTATAAAAGAGAGCCCAGAAAGTACCTTGCCCCTCTGTGAAAGGCAGCCAGCCATCTATGAGCCAGCACATGGGGTCTTACCAGATGCCAAATATGTCAGTCCCTTGATCTTGGATTTCCTAGCCTCTAGACCTGTGAGAAAGAAATTTCTATTGTTACCTGGTCTGGTATTTTTGTTATAGCAGCCCAAGTGGACATAGATAGAAATTGGTACTGAGAAATGGGAGTTCTGCTGTAAATAAATACCTAAAAATGTGGAAGTGGCTTTAGAACTGGGTAATGGATGGAGGCTGGAAGAGCCTTGAGGTTCATGCTAGAAAAAGACTACATTGTGATGAATGAATGGACCATGAAAGACAATTTTTTTTTTTGTCTTTGTGCCTTTTCTTGGGCCACTCCCACGGCATATGGAGGTTCCCAGGCTAGGGGTCTAATCGGAGCTGTAGCCACCAGCCTACACCAGAACCACAGCAACGTGGGATCCGAGCTGCATCTGTGACCTACACCACAGCTCATGGCAACACCAGACCCCTGACGTACTGAGCGAGGCCAGGGATCAAACCTGCAACCTCATGGTTCCTAGTCGGATTCGTTAACCACTGTGCCACAACGGGAACTCCAAAAGACAATTTTGATGAGAGCCCAGAAGAAAAGATGAGAACTGTTAGTCGTCTTGGAGAGTACATAAGGAATCTTGAATAGAATGTTGGTAGAAATGTGGACAGCAAAGGACATTCTAATGAGATCTAAGATGGAACATATTATTGAAGAATGAAGAAAACGTGATCCTTGTTATGAAGTTGCAAAGAACCTGGCTGAATTGTGTTCATGTCTAATGTTTCATGGAAGGTAGAACTTGTGAGTAATGGAAGTGTTGAAGCAATATCTAAGCGAAGTATTGAATGTACATCTTAGCCTCTCTTAACTAAGTACATTTCTCATGACTTACAGTAAAATGTGAGAAGAGAGAAAAGAGTTAAAGACAAAATTGTTTATCAGAAATAAAGCAGAATTTAAAATTTTGGAAAATTCTCAGTCTGTCCATATTGAAAAGAATGAGCACCTATTTGGGAGAGGCCATATAATCCTCTCTTAAGATGATCTAAATAAAAGTGAGGTGCTATTGTTCAAGACCCTGAAGAGGAGGACAGTTCAAAGATCATTAGGGCTGTTATTCTATCAAGGCAAGGGTACAAAGGCCTGAGAGCAGAGTGATTTCAAAGGCAGGGCCATGGGCACTTGTGGAATCAACCCAGCTGCTCAGGCTTTTGCTGCCTGTATTAGTGCCAAGCTCCTTGATTGCCCTGGTACAGTTCCAACAGCAACCTGTGGTGTGGTATGCAGTATTCACCCACCCAGAGGGCACAAGCAGCAGATTTTGCTGCCATCCCCGTGGTGCTCTCTGTGCCAGGACACAGAGCATACAAGCCATGAGAGCGTGGTTACTTCACCTAGATTACCCGGCTTGTGACACAGCCAGAGAACTCCTGCAGGGCAGAATCACCATAGAGAGATGTCACTGGGGCATTACCCAGTGGGGCAGTGGGCTGTGGCTGCCTTTATGACCCCACGCCAGTAAAGCCCAGATTACTCCAACCTGTGAGAGCTACTGTGTAGGCTATCCAGAGCCATGGAGGCAAGGTTACCCATAGCCTAGGGCACTGCACCCCTAACTAACAAAACTGTGGGGATGGGACCCACCCAGGTGGGTCTGGAACAGGGGTCACAGCCCCTGTGTGCCTGGAGGGCAGAGTATAGAACCAAAAAAGATTATTATCCAACATTAATGTTTTAGACTTACTCAGGATCTGTCACTCATTTCTTATTTCTCCCTTTGGAGGGGAAATGCGTGTCCTGTGCCTCTCCCACCACTCTGTTTTGGAAGCACAGAACACATTTGATTTCACAGGTTCAAGATGGAGAAGAACTTTCCTCAGGATAAATGAATGAATTCTACCTTTAGTTTCACTCATATCTGATCTTTAGGTGATATTTAGATGCAGATTTGAACTTTAGATTTTTGAAATGATGTTGGAAAGAGTTAATACTTCTGGGAGTTGTCAGGAATAGAATGAATTTTTTTTTTTTCTTTTTAGGGCTGCACCTGTTATATCCCAGGCTAAGGATTGAATCAAAGCCGCAGCTGCCATCTTATGCTATAGCCACAGTAATGAAGGATCTGAGCTGCATCTGTGACCTACACCACAGCTGATGGCAAGGCTAGATCCTTAACCCACTGAACGAGGTGAGGGATTGAACCTGCATCCTCATGGATACCAGTTGGGTTCTTAACCTGATGAGCCACAACCGGAACTCCAGGAATTAATGCATTTTTCATGTAAGAGAAGTATGAATTTTGGGGAGGGGAGGCAGAAATGGAATACTGTAGACTGAATATTTGTGTCCCTTCAGATTTTTGTTGAAACCTAACCTCCAGTGTTATGGTTTTAGAAGGTGGAGCCTTTGGGTGGTAGTTAAATGATAAAGACAAAGCCTTTTAAAAGAGATTCCATAGTGGTTGTACACTTATTATCCCCAGATAAGGGACCAGAAATTTAGAGTGGTTAACTGATTTGCTTAGTAAAAATTGGTAGAGCTCTCTGAAAATTGTTTCTATAACCATTCATAACTATGCCTTAAGTGAATCAATAATGTACAGCCTAAACTTAGAGCTATATAATTTTGAATAGATTTTCAATGTTTTATATTTTTCAAAATTTAATTTTAAAATATTCTTCTATGGGAGTTCCTGTTGTGGCTCAGTGGAAACAACTGTGTCTAGTAACCATGAGGATGCAGATTTGATCCCTGGCCTCACTCAGTGGGTTAAGGATGCAGCATTGCCATGAGCTGTGGTGTAGGTCACAGATGTGGCTCGGAATTCGCATTGCTATGGCTGTGGTGTGGGCTGGCAGCTTTAGCTCCAGTTCGACCCTTAGCCTGGGAACTTCCATATACTGCAGGCGCAGCCCAAAACAACAAAAAAATAAAAATAAAATTTTCCTCTAAATTCCCTAGTTTAATATTTAGGAAATAGGGTGTTCCCGTTGTGGCTCAGTGGTAATGAACCCAACCAGTATCCATGAGGATGCAGGTTTGATCCCTGTCCTGGCTCAGTGGGTTAAAGATCCAGCATTGCTGTGAGCTGTTGTGTAGGTTGCAGACATGCTTGGATCTGATGTACCTGTGGCTTAGGCTGGCAACTACTGCTCCAATTTGACCCCTAGCCTGAGAACTTCCATATGCCATGGGTGTGGCCCTAAAAAACAAAACAAAACAAAAAATTTAGGAAATATTAGGAATGTTAGGAATATGAAGGAAGGAATAAGTGCATATATAATAGTATTCAAAAGAGTTATGAAATAAAAAGTTTAAAAAACAGGAGTTGAGTAAAGCAAGTGTACTTAGCACAGCTTTATATTTGTCAATATCTTTATAAACTTAAATGTAGACTACTTAGGGATTATTTTATAGGGACCACTTCAAAGACTCTAGCACTCCCAACTTTATTCTCTTTGTCCTTTACGTTTTCACCTTTTGGGTGTGACAACCAAGTATTGGCAAAAAGGTAAGAGAAATAATGAGAATCTGGTTTAAAAGGGGTAAGTATTTTATAATCTGAATTATACATTCTATTAGCCTGGATAAACTGTGTCAAATCTCAAAATACCGAGAGGTTTAAGTTAGACACAATTGAAATTGAGTATCACTATTTAAGTAGTAATGACATTTTCCTAGTGTTAATTTATCTTCTCAGTATTATCCACTGTGAAAACCAAATTCCTAAGAAAATCTGAAAACTTTATCTACCATTTGAAAATAATCTTTTAATCCCCTTAACATTTTATAATAGGCTATCATAATGGATTTTTCTAAGCTTCCCATTGATGTGGTGCCAGTAAACTCAGACTGCTTTCTCCTTCAGAGCAGTCCAATGGTTGCAAGATGGACAGAATCCTAGACAGTTGAGTGAAAGATAGTAATCATATTCTGCTTTCTTTTATATTTCTTATATTTTAATTTTTTGTATTATTAGTATTCTCTTCAATATGTTGTTGCTTTTTAGAAGTATTTTAAAAAGATTTAAGTTTCTGAGGAATAGTTAATCTAGATAATGTAATCTATAAATCTGTTTAGTTAAATATAACTGCAATGTGGTAAAAATGAATGCATAACTGAAAAGCACCTTTGTGAAACATCCTGCAGTGTGACACCTCCCACCTTTCCAGAAGGAGCCCTTATGTCCCATTTAGGAAATAGCACCTCCTTATATTTGGTCTGAGTGAGGATTTTTGTGTCAATTTAATATTAAATATTGATAAGTCCTGTTTTTCTGATTAAATAATAAATATAAATAGAAGTTTCTTGAATGAGCTTGTAATGGATAATTTCATTGTTTCATTGTTTCTAGACCTGTACTTCAGCTTAGTTGTCCACACAGATTCCCAATTCCTGTCTCGGACTTAGAATCTACCTCAGCTCTTTATATTTGAGTTTTGGGTTGGTAGCCCTTCAACCAGTGGCCAGCATTATCTCCTCCTAGTATTACATTGTTTATAGCTCATTGTGGGAGCTTATGAAGGATGGATGATGGTGGGATGCTGTTCTGGAACATACAACTAGAGGAAAGCATTAACAAAGATAATTTTAATTTCTTCCATTTTTGATGACAAATCTATGATTCAGTATCATCAGTGTCACAAGATAAAAGATGTTTGCTATTACTACTATTGTGTAATATTTTCTTGGAGCTAATTAAAAGTGAAGAAAACAGAATTTAAAGGACATAAGAAAGAAACAGAATATGAGGCCTCAGACTTTTCTTCCTCCAACAGATGCACTGAATGAACAGCTACACACAAACCAATTCATTTGGAGAAAAATATAGAAACTGGTTGAGTTACTCCTATACATTGGGTGACTGAGAAAATACCCACATTTGAAATGGGTAGGAAAAGCTAAGACACATTCATACCATAAACATTTAGTTTAGTTCTTTACCATCTGGAAGGAACCCTGAACTGCCAGCTTCTCCCTGAGGAGCAAAGGATTTGGACCACACAGCTAACTCCTCAACTTTTATTGCTTCTACCCAAGGGACTGGCTCCCAAATCACCTAGGTCTGAGAGCCCATGGAGATCAGCATTCATGAGTCCCCTCAGACCACATTTAACAAACAGGTAGTTTTAAACAGAAGTGCAAGCAGTTACCATGGCTATACATAACCCTAGGCTCAACACAGAGGGAACAGGATAAAACACAAGGTTACGACTTTCTTCCTGGAAGGGGTTTGAGTATGTACTTTTCCAGTCGGTGCCCAAGGATTGGGCTTCTAATCAGCTTGTATCTGGAAGCTGATTGTGCTCCTCCAGGAGCCTAAAAAGGGCTTGTGGGCACTTACTTCCTCTTCTCTCCCCTCATTTACTCTAAGGATAAAAGCAACTGGCCAGCTGCTTCTTGGAAGGAGCTTACCCATAGATCTAGCACCCAACTTTTGTGGCTGTCACTCAAGAAACTGGCTCCTATATGACCTAGCTTAGAGAACCAAAAGGGCCTATCACTCACAAGCTGCCATTCACCACATAAAATAAATAGGCATTTTTTTTAACAGATGTGTGAGCACTTCTTGCTATGATCCCCCATAATCGGCACAGAGGGAGCAGGTGAAAACAGAAGTCTCCCAGTTTTTCCCTCAAAGGGATTTAACTATATGCTTTTTAAGCTGCTGCCTAATGGTTCTAATGGGCCTACATATAGGAGCTGAAGAGGCACATAGTTAGTAATCCTGTGGGACCCTATGTGGACATGTAGAAACTGCTCATGCCTTCTCCCCATGCTCACCCCAGTGATAAAACCAATGGAGATAACTTATATGTGTGTCAGGTAATTAAAAATGATTGTAATAATGATGTTCAACATGGCCAGGAGAACAAAACATGAACAAAGTGAGAATTTCAACAGAAAGAGGAAATATAAAAATATTAAAAAGAAAGTGTAGAGTTTAAGAATAAGTGAACTGAAAAATTCAAAAATGGGTTCAGTAACAGACTAGATCAGACAGAAGAAAGGATCAAATGAATTTGAAGATAGCTCACTGCAAATCATCCAATTAGTGGAGCAAAAGCAAAACCAAAAAAGAGTGGGATGATATATTCAAAGTTTTAAAAGAACTTAGAAAACACAGAAACTATCAACTAACAATACTGTTTCTAGCAAAGTTATCCTTCAGAATTGAAGGAGAAATAAAAATGATCTTAAATGATGGAATTCATCACCACTAAACCTGTTGTACAACAAATGCTAAAAGGAGTTCTTCAAGCTGAAACAAAAGGATGTGAATTAGAAATATGAAAACATAAAAGTATAAAACTCACTGGTAAATGTGAGTGTAAAGTTAAATTCAAAATATATGCTGGTGTATAAATCACATACAACTCTAGTATAAGTGTTAAAAGCCAAAAGTATTAAAATAGCTATGGCTACAATAGCTTTTTAATGGACACATTATACAAAGATGCAAATTGTGACATCAAAAACATTAAATGTGGGGAAGGAGTAAATGTGTGGAGGTTTTTTGTTACTGAAGTTATTCTTCTTAAAATGTACTATTACAACTATAGAATGCTTAAGGCAATACTCAAAAACCTATAGCAGATTTACAAAAGATAGTGAGAAAGGAATTAAAGTATACCACTATAGAAAATCACCAAACTGCAAAAGATGAGAGAAAGAGAAGAAAAAAGGGGAAAAGGATCTATCAAACAACCAGAAGAGAGTTAACAAAAGGGCAGTGGTAAGTCTTCACTTATCGAAAATTACTTAAGATATAAAGAGTCTAATTCTCTAACCATTGACTGAAAGTGAAAGGATTGAAAGATATTCCACACAAATGGAAACCAAAAGAGAGAACTAGTTATGCTTGTATCAGACAAAATAGAACAGAAGGCAAAACACTTTAAAAAGAGACAAGGTTGTATATATATAACCATCAAGAGGTCAGTTCATCAAGAGAATGTAACAATTGAAAATATTCATGCACCCAGTATTGGAGCATCTAAATATAGAAAGCAAATATTAACATGCCTGAAAGGAGAAATAGACAACAATACAATAGTAACAGAGGATTTCAATACCCTACTTTGAACAACGAATAGATCATCCAGACAGAAAATCAATAAGGAAACATTGGACTTATATTCCACTTTAGATGAAAAGGATCTCATAGATACATACAGACCATTTAATCTAACAGAAGCAGAATGTACATACTTCTCAAACATACATGAAACATTATCCAGGATAGATCATATATTTGGCCACAAAACTACTCAAAAAGATTTAAAGTTACATCAAACATCTTTTCTGACCATAATGGTATGAAATCAGAAAACAATAATAGAAAAACTAGAAAATTCACAAATATGTGCAGATTAAACAACATGCTCCTGAACAACCAGCAGTGCAAAAAAGAAATCAGAAGAGAAATAAAATATCTTGAGACAAACAAAAATGAAACACAACATACTAAATTTATGGGATACAGAAAAAGCAATTCTAAGAGGAAATTTTATGGTGATAAACATACATTGAGAAGGAACTTTTCTAACTTTACACCAGAGGAACTAGAAAAATAACTATTAAGCCTAAATTTAGTAAAAGGAGGAAGTAACAGAAATCAGAGAAGAAATAAATGAGAGCCCAGAAAGATAATAGAAAAATCAATGAAACTAAGAGTTGTTTTTTTGAAAAGATAAACATAATTGACAAACCATTAGCTAGATTAACAGAGCAAAAGAGAGAAGACTCAAAATCAGAAATGAAAGAGGGGACTATATGACTGATTATAGCTGGTGCACAGAAATAGAAAGGATTGTAAGCAACCACATGAGCAATTAGATGCCAACAAAGTGAATAACCTGGAAGAACAGATGAATTCTTAGATGCATACAATCTACTGTGACTAAATCATGAAGAAATAGAAAATTTGAACAGACCAGTAACAAGTAAGGTGATTGAATCAGTGATCAAAAATTCAACAAAGAAAAGTCCAGGACCAGATGACTTTGTGGTGAAGTCTTCCAAACATCCATAAAATAATTAGTGGAAATTCCTTCTCAAACTCTCAAAAACTGAAGAGGAGAGAACAATTCCAAACTCATTTAAAAGGCAAGCCTTACCCTGATACTAACATCAGAAAAACTGCTAGAAAATAAAACTACAGGCCAGTATCCATGATGAATGTATACGTAAAAATCCTCAACAAAAATTCTGGCAAATAGAATTCAACAGCATGTAGAAAGGATCATACACCAGCATCAAGTGGGATTTATTTATGAGATGCGTGATGGTTTGATATTCCAATCAATAAACATGATATAATGGAGGTTTGAACAATAATCCTGTTATCTCAATAGACGAAGAAAAGCATTTGACAAAAGTCAGTACCCTTTGATGATAATAACTTTTGACAAATTGGGTATAGAAGGAGTGTACTTCAGCAAAATGATGGCCTTATATAATAAGCTTACAGGTAATATACTTAATGGTGAAAAACTGAAAGCTTTTCATCTATGATCAAGAACAAGATAAAGGTACTCACTCTCACCACTTTCTTCAACACAGTGCTGGAGTTCTAGCCAGGGCAATTAGGCAAGAAAGAGAAATAAAAACCATCCATTTCAGAAAGAAAAAAGTAAAATTATCTCTGTTTGCCAAATGCATAATCTTATATGTAGAAAACCCTGAGGACTCCACCAAAAAATTGTTAAAATTAACGAATGAACTCAGTAAAGCTGCAAGGTACAAAATCAACAAACAAATTAGTTTCATTATTATGTACTGACAACAAACTATCTGAAGAAATTAATAATCTAATTTACAGTCATGTCAAAAAGAATAAAATTCATGTTAGTAATAAAGTTAATCAACTAGGGTGAAAGATCTGTAAACCTAAAACTAAGAAGACTCAAATAAGTGGAAAGAGATACCATGTTCATAGGTTTGGAGAATTAGTATTGTTAAAATGTCCATTAAGCGCAAAGCAATCTACAGATTCAGTATAATCCCTATCAAAATTCTAATGGCATTCTTCACAGAAATAGAAGAAAATAATTCTAAAATTTGTAAGGCATTGTGTAAAATGCTGCATAGCTAAGCAATCTTGAACAAGAAGAGCAAATTTGGAGGCATTTTGCATCCTCGTTTCAAGCCATATTACAACACTATAATAATAAAAACAGTATGGTATTGACATAAAAACCTGATCAATGAAACAGAATAGAGAGCCCAGAAATAAACTCACATAGATATAGGACAACTAATTTTAAACAAAGGCACAAGGGATACACAATGGGGAAAGGATAATCTCTTCAGTAAATTGTCTTGGAAAATTGGATGTCCATATGCAAAAAGGATGAAATTGGATCCTTAACTTAAACCATACATAAAAATCAACTCAAAATGGATAAAAGACTTAAATGTAAGACCTGAAACTATAAAACTCCTATAAGAAAACAGAGGGAAAATTCCTTTAGGTTGATCTTGTCAAGATTCTTTGGATATGACCCCAAAAGTACAGGCAACCGAGGTAAAAATAAAGAAGTAGGACTACATCAAACTAAACTGTTTCTGCATATCAAGAGAGAGAATAAAGTGAAAGGCAGCCTACAGAATGGGAGGATGTATTTGTAAACATATATCCAATAAGGGGTTAATATCCAAAATATATAAGGAAGTCTTACAACTAACAGCCAAAAAAGTTGGGGTTTTTTTTAATTTTAAAATGGGCAACTTTTCTAAATAAAATGTATGGCCATTAAATATATGAAAAAATCCTTTACACCACTAGTCATGAGGGAAATGGAAGTGAAATCACAGTTAGCTATCACTTCACATCTGTTAGGATGTGTATTATCAAAAAGTCAAAAGATAATAGATGTTGGTGAGGATGTGGAGACACTGGAAACTTGTACACTGTAGGTGGGAATGCAAAATGATGCACCTACTCTGGAAAACAGTATAGAGAAGTCCTCAAAATATTTTTAAAAATAGAGCTACCTTATTATTCAAGTATCCCACTTCTGGGTAATTATCCAAAAGAACTGAAATCATGATCTCAAAGACATACTAGTAGTCCCATGTTTATAGCAGCATTATTCACAATAGCCAAGATATAGAAACAACCTAAGTGTCCATTGATGAATGAATAGGTAAATTGAACATATAATGGAACACTGTTAAGTCTTAAATAAGGAAATTCTGCAATATGCAACAACATGAATGAACCTAGAGGATATTATTCTAAGCAAAATAAGACAGTCACAGGAAGCAAATACTATGTGATTCCACTTATGTGTGGTATTTAAAATAGTCAAATTGGAGTTCCCATCATGGCTCAGCAGAAATGAATCTGACTAGCATCCATGAGGATGCAGTTTCGATCCCTGGCCTTGCTCAGTGGGTTAAGGGTCTGGTGTTGCTGTGAGCTGTCGGGTAGGTCACAGACACAGTTCGGATCCTGCATTGCTGTGGGTGTGGCATAAACCAGCGGGTACAGCTCCAATTGGATCCCTAGCCTGGGAACTTCCATATGGCATGGGTACCGCCCTAAAAAAGACAAAATATAAAATAGTTGAATTCATAGAATCAAATAATGGCATGGTTTCCAGGAGAGTTAAGAATTATCAGACATAAACTTTTAATAAAGAAAGATGAGGAGTTCCCATCGTGGCTGAGTGGTTAATGAATCTGACTAGGAACCATGAGGTTGCGGGTTCAATCCCTGGCCTCCTCATTGGGTTAAGGATCTGGCGTTGCCTTGGGCTGTGGTGTAGGTTGCAGACGTGGCTCGGATCTGGCATTGCTGTGGCTCTGGTGTAGGTCTGCAACAACAGTTCCGATTGGACCCCTAGCCTGGGAACCTCCATAATCCATGGGTGTGGCCCTAGAAAAGACCAAAAAAAAAAAAAAGATGAGTAAATAATAGAGATGATCTATACAACACTGTACCTCTAGTTAACAACACTCTATTATGCACTTTAAATTGCTAAGAGGGTAGATCTCATGTTAAGTATTCTTACCACAATATAATGGAATTAATAAAGTTAGGGAAGACCAAACTTAAAATAGCTAAGCATCAACTCAGGAAGAGAAAGATAAGCTCACTAAAGAATTCTCAAAGAAAGAACGAACGAATAAGTTTATCTATTAATAAAATAGAATTCAAAAAAATAAAAGAACACTCAAACTTTGGTTGTTTATTTAAAAGGCTCTGACAAGATAAATGAAGGGGAAAAAAGTATAAACAAATTCATTATGTTCAGTGATAAATATAGTAGATACACTAGAATAATTTTTTGGTATTCACAAAGAAAATTTTTATTATTTACAATTTATTACAAGAAAAATTTTGTTTCATGATGAATTGGAGAAAGCACCATATTTGTGTTTATGTAAAACTTATATAGAATGCTTCTCCTTGTTTCATAATTTTCTATCAGTTTTACTACTCATTCATGTTTTTGTTAAATAGTATTTTCAAATTTTTGTTTGTAATTGTAAGATTTTCAATATAGAGAACAAATGAAATGCCTAGATACTACCCGAGCTTAGCAGATATTAACATTTTATTCTGTTTGCTTCTGTTGCTTAATTTTTTTAAAAGAATTATAGTTGATTTACAAAAGTATATTAGTTTTAGGTATACACCATAGCAGTATTTTTAAAAGTTATACTCCATTTAAAGTTAATATAAAATATTAGCTATATTCCTTGTTTTATACAATATACCTTGTAGATTATTTATTTTATACATAGTAGTTTGTGCCTCTTTAGAATTCTTAAATGTTTGACAAAATTGGAAATTCCTCCCTTAAGCAAATTGTCAAAAAAGGACAGTCTATATTTCATTTTATGATGCTGTTTTAATCTTAATATCAAAACCAAAGGCAAAAGGACAGATGAAAATACTAGACCACTGTCATCTATAAACACATATGTGAACCAATCTTAAATAACTAGTAGTAAACTGAATAACAACAATACATTTTAAAGAAAACAATCGATATGATCCTTATGACCATATAGGTTTTACTCAAAATGCAAGTATGGTTTATTATTAATAAATACCTTAATATAACCTACCTAATTCACAGATATAAAGAGAAAAGCCTGGGAATTCCCTAGTGGTCTAGTGGTTAGGATTTGGCACTCTCACCTCTGTGGCCTGGGTTCAGTCCCTAGTCAGGGAGTTGAGATTCTACTTCAAAGCTGCTGCATGTTTGGCAATAAATAAATAACTAAACAATTAAATAAATAAAATAAAAATAAACCCTTATGTTCACCTCAACACAGAAGAGCATTTGATAAAATTCAATACCACTGCAAGTTTCACAACAAAAAATTTCTCTTAGTAAATTGATAACTGAAGAAAAACAACTTTTTGTTACTTTTCAGTAGTATACAAAATATATATATATATATATTTGACTTTATACTCAAATGGTAGAATCAGTCTCTAAATTTGGAAGAAAAATATCACTATGATGGTTTTTATTGAGTATTATACTTGTCCTAGCCAGTGTAATAAAAGAAGACATAAGGATTGCAAATAAAAAGAAACAAAGCTGTTAAACATGCACACACACACAAACAAACACGGAAGTTACACCAAATGTCAAGTGAAATGTCTCACCTAAAGATGTACAGCTGGTGAGTGACATAGCAAGGAATTCACATGTAGTTTGGCTCCAAAGTCTGGACTCAACAATTTCTGCTCTATTGTCTTAACATCATAGAGAGTAAAGACAACTGCAATCTAAAATGTGATATTATTCCTCATAAATTTCTTTACCAGTTAAAGTAATAGCCATATTTAAAAAATATGTATTGGCAAAATTAGAAAAATTGTATATTTATCTTTCTTTAGATTTTGATTTTACTATTTTTAGGTTTTTCACTCCTTAATATGATAAATAGTGAATATTGTTGGTCTTTGTATGTGTAGCTTGGTCTCTTTTGAGTTTATTTTCTTTGGATACATTCGCATGAGTGGGATTATTAATAGGTTAAAAATTGTGAACTATGGCTATTGAAATATTGGGAAATTTTTTTTCTAAGGCAGTTTGTAGTGACTATGGAAAGGTATATGATAAGTGAGTTTCTAAATAACTCATGAATTAAGATCCTCTTTATTCATGCTTATACCTGGATAGCAGTGTTCTACTAATTTATTAATATGGCATATCTTGGTCTTTTTTAAAAAATAGGCTTTGTATATCAAAGTAGGTTATTAATAATTAGGTTTTTTCATTTAAATTTTTTATTATTGAAGCTAGAAGTTATGGCTTAACCATATAATTATAACTTTTTATATGTTTAAATTTTTCGCAATAAAAAATCTCAGCAATTTTTTCAAATCCCTTGCATTGACAATGGATAAAAGACAAATAATATAAACAAAAGATTCACTTAATTTTTTAAAATATCAAAATTTCATATGGTGAAATACTTTGCTACGTCTGGTTTTTCTTAAAATTAGAAAGAGATAAAGTCACACTGTATACACTATATACCCAAGAGGCAATACATCCTAGTGGATAAGAGCACAAAATTCTGGAAAAAAACTGAATTCATTCAAATCCCAACTCTATCATATACTAGCTTTGGAACCTTAAATTTCCTTTTTTAGCTTTTGACTTCTCTCTAAAAATGGTCATACTAAGGTTGTTGGGAAGACCTTATAAGTTGTGTGCATAAGGCACTTAGAATAATAATCTGACTCATAGTCAGCACCGAATAAGGTTTATCTATTATTATGGCAAAAAACGGGATATCTATCAGATGTGTACAAGTAGTGGTAGAATAGATATTATAGTATCTTTTTGCTCCATCATAATTTTCTTATTTTTAATTTTGGAGCATTTTATGACCAGAGTGATGGATGCTTCTCTTTTGTTCCTCTGTTTCTGAATAGGTGGAAACAAAATGTGTTCAATGTGTATAATCTTTATAGGATAGAAAGGACGTAGGCAAAGAAGGTATAAAAGAGCTATTTCTTGGATTTGGGTTGAACTTTCTCCCCTTACACCCTCAAATCCTTATTCTTTTATTTATTTACTCTTATTTATTTTACAGATTAAATGCATTTATGAAAAATAAAAATCAGATAGTAAGATAGAATATTGTAATGCTGCAATGGATTCCTCAGTGGAAAACAACATGTATGTCAACAAAGTATGGGTTCAATGTGAGAATGAAGGTTGTTTGAAATGGAGATTGTTGTCAAGTGAGGATGCAGCCAAAGTTGATCACAATGAGCCATGGTACTGCTTCATGAACACCAACTCAAGGTATAATAAGTGCTCTGTTTCAGAAGAAGACTTTCCTGAAGAGTCTCAGCTTCATCAAAGTGGATTTAAGATTGTGTATTCACAGCTCCCTCTTGGAAGCCTAGTTTTGGTAAAATTACAGAATTGGCCAAGGTAAGGTTTTTGTTTTTGTTGTATAATAAATTAATGAGGATTAGACTTGCGAAGTGTATTAATCTTCAAAAATTTTCAGAGAATTAGCTTTTTCTCATATTGTTGGCTAGTTTTGTATTTGTTGCTTTCTGGTTTCATGTTATTCTTTCCCTAGCTTCTTTAGGGTTTTTTTTATTTTTGTTTTTGTTTTTGTCTTCTTAGGGCTGCACCAGTGGCATATGGAAGTTCCCAGGCTAGGGCTCTAATTGGAGCTGCAGCTGTTGGCCTAGGCCACAGCCACAGCCACAACAACGCCAGATATGAGCTTCATCTGCAACCTATACCACAGCTCATTACAACTCCGTATCCTTCACCCACTGAGCTGGGCCCAGGATCAAACCTTCATCCTCATGGGTACTAGTCAGGTTCATTGCCACCGAGCCACAATGGGAACTCACCTGACTTATGGTTTAATTCTTCTTTTTCTAGTTTCTTAAATTGGAAACTTAGAGTCTTTTCTTTCATTTTTCCATGGCAGTCCTAGAAAACTAATAAACAATATCTTGGCAGATACAGAAATCTCTAAGATATGTGTCTTTTGTTAATGAGAGTTTTTCTAGGGATCAAGTATGAAATGTTATAAAAATATTTTATATAATTATTAATTCCCTTTTTTACAGCTATAAATTTCTTTTTAAGTACTACTTTAGCTATATTTCAAAAATTTTAACGTGTTTTATTACTATTCAGTTTGTGATTTCTTCTATGAAATGAGTTATTAAAAGTATGTTTTTAAATTACCAAATATCCAGGATTTTAAAAATAACTTACTGAGTTCTAATTTATATTTATTATAGTCAGTTTCACTGAATCTTATTTTATGGCCTAGCCTGGACTAACTCGAAAAAAAAATATATTCTATCATTGTTCCCTAGATGCCTGAAAGATTTTTTTCTTTTTCTTTAGATTTTTATGTATTTCCTTTTATATAATTGACTGTTTCCCATCCTAGATTGATTTTTCCTAAGTATTCAATGTGTATTTTAAGTATACACTTTCAAATCTTTTTAAGTATTACTGTGGTTTTATTTACTTATAAGCAATTTGTTGTGGTGTGTTGCTTTGATTTTATTTTGGTACTCCTACAGTAATGATGATGAGTCAGTCTTCTTTGGTTATCCTTGGTATTATTTTTTCTTCATCTGTTTGCACTTTTCATTTTTTTTTAAGTTTTTAATTTTTCTGTTGTTGGTTTACAATGTTCTGTCAATTTCTGCTGTACAGCAAAGTAACTCAGTCATATATTATTTTTTTTTCTCTCACATTATCCTCCATCATGCTTCATCACAAGTGCCTAGATAAAGTTCCCTGTGCTATACAGCAGGATTTCATTGCTTATCCACTCCAAATACAATAATTTGTATCTACTAACCGCAAATTCCCTGTCCATTCTACTCCCTCCCCATCCCCTTAGGCAACCACAAGTCTGTTCTCCAAGTCCATGAGTTCATTTCTTTTCTGTAGATAGATTCATTTGTGCCATATGTTAAATTCCAGTTATAAGTGACATCATATGGTATTTGTCTTTATATTTCTGACTTGCTTCACTTAGTAATAAGAGAGTCTCTACTTCCATCCATGTTGCTGCAAATGGCATTATTTTGCTCTTTTTTATGGCTGAGTAGTATTCTCTTATGTATGTATATATACCACATCTTCTTAATCCATTCATCTGTTGATTGACATTTAGGATGTTTCCCTGTCTTGGCTATTGTGAATGGTGCTGCAGTGAACACAGGGGTGCATTTATCTTTTTCAGTGAAAGTTTTGTCAGGATATATGCTCAGGAGTGGGATTGCTGGGGCATATGGTAGTTCTGTATTAGTTTTCTGAGGTACCTCCATACTGTTTGCCATAGCGGTTGTACCAATTTACATTCCCACCAGCAGTGAAGGAGGGTACCCTTTTCTCCATACCTTTTCCAGCATTTGTTATTTGTTGACTTATTAATGTTGGCCATTCTGACTGGGGTGAGGTGGTACTTCATTGTAGTTTTGATTTGCATTTCTCTAATATTTGGTGATGTTGAACGTTTTTTCATATGTCTTTTGGCCATCTGTATGTATTCTTTCAAAACGTTTATTAAGGTCTTCTGCCCATTTTTCAGTTGGGTTATTGGTTTTTTGCTGTTGAGTTGTACAAGCTGTTTGTGTGTTTTATTTTTATTTATGTATGTATGTATTTATTTATTTTGGTCTTTTTGCCTTTTCTAGGGCTTCTCCCGCAGCATATGGAGGTTCCCAGCCTAGGGGTCTAATCGGAGCTATAGCCGCCGGCCTACACCAGAGCCACAGCAACATGGAATCCGAGCCACGTCTGCGACCTACACCACAGCTCACGGCAATACTGGATCCTTAATCCACTGAGCTAGGCCAGGGATCGAACCCACAACCTCATGGTTCCTAGTCGGATTTATTAACCACTGCGCCACAATGGGAACTCCATTTGTTTATGTATTTTAGAGATTAAGCCCTTGTCAATTGCATTGTTTGAAACTATTTTTTTCCCATCCCATAGGTTGTCTTTTTGTGTTTTTTTATCCTTTGCTGTGCAAAAGCTTGTAAGTTTGACTAGGTCCCATTGGTTTATTATTTTTTTATATTATGCAATGAATTTTATTACATTTATAGTTGTACAATGATCATCACAACCAAATTTTATAGCATTTCCATCCGAAACCCTCAGTGCATCCCCCTGCCCCACAACATGTCTCATTTAGTAACCATAAGTTTTTCAAAGTCTGTGAGTCAGTATCTGTTCTGCCAAGAAGTTCATTGTATCCTTTTTTTAGATTCCACATGTAAGTGATGGCATTTGATATTGGTGTCTCATTGTCTGACTGATTTCACTTAGCATGATAATTTCTAGGTCCATCCATGTTGCTGCAAATGAGATTATTTCTTTCCTTTTAATGGCTGGGTAATATTCCATTGTGTATATGTACCATATCTTCTTTATCCACTTTTCTGTTGATGGAGATCTAGGTTGTTTCCATGTCTCCACTATTGTATATAGTGCTGCAATGAACATCGGAGTACATGTGTCTTTGCGAGTCATGGTTTTCTCTGGATAGATGCCCAGGAGTGGGATTGCCAAATCAAATGGTAGTTTTATGTTTAGTTTTCTGAGGAATCTCCATACTGCTTTCCGCAGTGGCTGCACCAATTGACAATCCCACCAACAGTGTACTAGTGTTCCTTTTTCTCCACACCCTCTCCAGCACTTATTGTTTGTAGACTTTTTGATGATGGCCATTCTGCTGGTGTAAGTGGTTTGATTTGCATTTCTCTAATAATGAGTGATGTTGAAAATCTTTTCATGTGTTTTTTGGCCATCTCTGTGTCTTCTTTGGAGAATTGTCTGTTTAGATCTGCCCATTTTTTGATGGGGCTGTTTGTTTTTTTGGTATGGAGCTGCAGAAGGTGTTTATAAATTTTGGAGATTAATCCCTTGTCAGTCGATTCATTTGCAAAGATTTTCTCCCATTCTGTGGGTTGTCTTTTCATTTTGTCGAGGGTTTCCTTTGCAGTGCAGAAACTTTTAGGTTTAATTAGGTCCCATGTATTTATTTTTTTTTTACTGTCATAACTCTAAGAGGTGGACCTGAGAAGATGTTACTGTCATTTATGTCAGAGAGTGTTTGGCCTAGGTTTTCCTCTTAAGAGTTTGATAGTGTCTGGTCTTATATCTAGGTCTTTAATCCATTTTGAGTTTATTTTTGTGTGTGGTGTTAGGGAGTGTTCTAATTTCATTCTTTTCCATGTGGCTGTCCAGTTTTTGCAGCACCACTTATTGAACAAGCTGTCTTTTCTCCATTGTCTATTCTTGCCTCCTTTGTCATAGATGAGTTGGCTGTAGGTGTGTGGGTTTAATTCTGGGCTTTCTATCCTGTTCCAGTGATCTATATTTCTGTCTTTGTGCCAGTACCATACAGTTTTGGTGACTATTGCTTTGTGATATAGTCTGAAGTCCAGGAGCCTGATTCCTCCAGCTCCATTTTTCTTTTTCAGGATATCTTTGGCTATTCTGGGTCTTTTATGCTTCCAAACAAACTTTAAAATATTTTGTTCGAGTTCTGTGAAAAGTGTCCTTGGCAGTTTGATAGGGATTGCATTGAATCTGTAGATTGCCTTGGGTTCTATCATCATTTTGATAGTATTAACTCTTCCAATCCAAGAGCATGCTATGTCTTTGCATCTGTTTGTGTCATCTTTGATTTCTTTCATCAGTGTCTTATAGTTTTCAGAGTACAGGTCTTTTGTCTGTTTAAGTAGGTCTATTCCTAGGTATTTTATTCTTTTGGATGTGATGGTAAACGGGATTGCTTTCCTAAATTCTCTTTCTGATCTTTCATTGTTAGTATATAGAAATGCTGTTGATTTCTTTGTATTAGTTTTTTATTTCTTTGTATTAGCTTTGCCAAGTTCATTGATGAGCTAGATTTTCTACCAGTGTTCAGTAGATATTCTGTGAGAATCATTTCCCATGTAGATAGATTTTTGATGTGTTTGTGGGCAATGTGTGTTCCATATCCTGCTTCCTCTGCCTTGTGTCCCCTCTCCTTAGAAACTCAATCTTAGCAACATCTCATAGTTATTCTTTCTTAGAAGAGTACTCACTCTTCCAATAAAGCTAAAAAGCTAAAGAGAGACTGATATAGAATCTAGAAATGCGGGTTTAATCTTTATGTAATAAAAACTAATAGTAGTCAAAGGAAAATCACTTATTTGCATTCCATTACCTATGGATTTACATACTTAACATGTGTGTGTATGTGTGTGGATGAGAAATTTTCTCTTCCCATTGTCCTCTGCAGTTAGGTGCAACAAAGAGACTTCTTAGCAATTATGACATTAAGCTAGTGATGATTCCAACTCATCCATTTTGTTTTCCACAGATTAAGAATGAGGCCCACGTAAGATGCAGTCTTCTTAAATATTAAGATGAAAATTTTAAAATAAAAGTTATATATTTCTTCTCATTGGTTTTAAATAAATTCAACTGATAACATACTTAAGCTTCAGCTTCTACTGAAGGCAATAACTATCCTATTAAAGTCATTTGCACTGCATTAGCAATGTGTAAGACTTCAGTTTCTTTGTGATATATTTTCACTTCCCTTGAAGTTTCTTTTGCCAAAATTTCCCATTTCCTCCTGCAGGCATATTTTAATACCTGGTATATATTTGACCTTGTTGTGTTTGTCCATTTTACCATCCACTACCCACATACTCTAAAATTAACCACACCCCTTCTTTGTAATTCTGATACCCTTCCATTGGGTTGCATACTCTTCCTTTCCCTCTACACCTGTAAGCCCCCAGACAAGACTTTAGAATTTTTCCTCAATATGAAAGTGACAAATTGGGAAGTAGAAATGCACAATGCATTATTGACAGTCTGGGAGGTCTGAAAGAGGGCGAAAAATGAACATCAATTTCTTTCTTTAATCACAGCAAGTCAGAGAAAAGATGGATATAGCAGATGTAGAGAAGGAATCATGTTTTCTGCATCTTTTTACCTCTGTTCAGATTTCCTGTAGTTTTGGTACATTCTATTTTTGGTGAGATGTACAGACTAGGAGTCAGAGAATTCCTTTGCATCACCTGAAAGTCCTCCAGTTATTTAAAGTATGATAATATTTTTCATACTTCATCTTTAGATGTGTGCAATATTTTTTGTAATATAACATGTTTTAAATGTTAAATAGAAGCTTTCTTTTTTATTAGCACCTAATTCTTTTTAGGAGTGTTCTCTTTTTATTTATATTTTTATAGTAATAATTTAAATTGAATACTCTTGGGCCCAATAGATTTGACTTAAAAAATAATTATATCGGAGTTCCCGTCGTGGCGCAGTGGTTAGCGAATCCAACTAGGAACCATGAGGTTGTGGGTTCGGTCCTTGCCCTTGCTCAGGGGGTTGACGATCCGGTCTTGCCGTGAGCTGTGGTGTAGGTTGCAGACACGGCTTGGAAACCACGTTGCTGTGGCTGTGGCGTAGGCCGGTGGCTACAGCTCCGATTCGACCCCTAGCCTGGGAACCTCCATATGCCGGGGGAGTGGCCCAAGAAATAGCAAAAAAAGACAAAAAATAAAAAAAATAATTATATCAGAATTTGTCAGAAAAGTAGCATCTCATTTTACACATAACTGCAAAATATTTCTTTCTTTTATGTGTTAGGTATTAGAAATCCTGAACTGTTCTACACTGAATGGAGTAGGTACTAATTATTTGGTATAGGTTGATCATATTGAAGGACCCACTTGTTCCTTGATTTCTGATAAATTGGGGGCCTCCATCACAGCTACCACTCAGTCATTTATCTGCCTGTTGAAGTCTTCTTTTGAGTGAGTTCCTTCAGAAATGTAGATTTCCAGTGTAAGTTTAAAAGATACACTGCACTCAAGATTAACTCTTAAGCACAACCCAGTAAGAGTGGCCAAATAGCAATAAGATAGTGTGATATGAGCCTGATAACAACCAGATGGTCCTCTTCATTTAGGTTCTGAACTTTCTCTTGAATTTCTATTGCACTTCCAGTTCTTCCAAAGTATTAGGCTTCTTTATGTTCCAGATAGTCTGACTAAGTTTTTAATTCTCAGCCCTTTTTTCCATTATCAATGGCTACAGGGCAGCCAGCCCTCCACATCCCCTTCCCCTAACTCAGAGAGGCCCAAAAGCTACAAGACTCTGCTCAGCATTCAGGGAAAAGACAGCCTCTTCATTCTTACTTCCCCATCCTGGTGACTGGTGCACCCAAGTTATCACCTCCTGACAGCTATATCTGGCACTCATGGACTTCCAGGAATATGTTTTTTTTTTAACATTAATAATGCTAAGCATGAAATATTTTCATTAGTTTACATTGTGTTAGCAATTCATATCTAAAATCTTTCAGGGAGCTCCTGTCGTGGCACAGTGGAAACAAATCTGACTAGGAACCATGAGGTTTAGGGTTCGACCCCTGGCCTTGCTCAGTAGATTAAGGATCTGTGAGCTGTGGTGTAGGTCGCAGATGCAGCTTGGATCTGGCATTGCTGTGGCTGTGGCGTAGGCTGGCAGCTACAGCTCCGATTAGACCCATAGCCTGGGAACCTCTATATGCCACAGGTGTGGCCCTAAAAAGATGAAAGACAAAAAATAAATTAATTAATTAAATTAAATCTTTCATATAGTTGGTTATAGAAGATACACTTCTATACGTATAAAAATTTAGTACAAGATCAACAAGCTAGAATCCTCAAATCCAGGCCATTTACAGATTTTGTATTTTTGCAATTTCCAATTCTTTACAGAATGATGTGTATGTTTCCTTTGTATTTTAAAATTATCTAAATAACTAATTTATCTTGTTTCTAAATAATTATCTAAATGAGGCAAAATGATGTTTTCGTATCATTCTTTCTACTTTTTTGATTGTAGCAACTACCTTACCTGGATGAGGTTGTATTAGTTTTCCTAGAGCTGCCATAACAGCGTCCAAGAGTAGGTGGCTTAAAATAATAAAAATGTATTTTCTCACAATTCTGAGGGCTGAAAATCTAAAGTCAAGATTTTAGCAGAGTTGACTTCTTTGGAGGCCTCTTTGGCTTGTAGAATCTTTTTCTGTCTTCTCAATGGTCTTCCCTCTGTGCATGTCTGAGTCCTAATCTTCTCTTTTTCTAAGGATAAACTTGTCATATTGGACTGGAACCCACCTTTTAACTTATTTACCTTCTTAAAGACCCTCTCCTAATGTAGTCAGATTTCGAGGTACTGGGGTCAGGACTTTGACATATGAACTTGGGGGTTGGAGGGTGGGTGGGATGACACAATTCAGCCCATAATGATGGCCCTTTACAATATTTTAATTTGCCAGAAACCAAAAATGTATAAAGCCCATGTTCTTTTAAACTTTAAACCAGCACAGTAGGAAACCAGAGTACAGTGAGGCCTAGTTACCTGGTGAGGCCTCCTGTCTGGTAGGAGGCAGAACTAGAACCTGGGTCTTCTAATTTGAACCTCACTACCTTTTTCGTTCTGCAGTGCTGTGAACTGAAGTAGAACTTGAAAATTGCACAGATTTTTGCATGTTTGAGTATATTAGATATAAATATTTTGGATCTTGATCTATAAAATTCAGTTAGATTTCTATTGTACATTCCTTAGTTCCAGCTTCCTGGCCTCATTTGCTGTCTTTGCTTCCTGCTTTATTCTCTGAACAGTAGGACAGAGTGGTAAAAGGGCTAAAACTTTGTTGATATATATATATAGTATGTTTTTGCCAAATGGGAAAATGAAACATATCATAGAGTTTCTTTAAGTTTATGTCATGAATGAACACACCCTTAAAGATTTATTTTTTGGTAAAGGATAGACCTTATTTCTAGTATTGAGCATTTTTAGTGGTTTGGTCACCGCCAATGACACAGATGAGTTGGGGCGGGGGGACAGCACAGAACTGCTGAGCTGTTTCGGCTTTTCCCACAGTTGTTATAGCCTCCAGTTTCAGCATAGCCCAGTAACCCTTTGGTGGTCCTGGGTCCACTAGCTCTCTCCTGCCCTGTCAGAAACCCTGTCAGTGGGATAGCATTTCAGTAATTAATCATTCTGAATCATGAGAGTTGATTCAAGCCTGCAGCGATTCTGAAAAATCTTTTTTCTCTTCTCTTTCCTATTAGCAATGCCCACATGTCTCTTACAGACCATGGAAATCATGCTTTTGTTTTATACTTCTTTCTCCTCATATCTTATGAATATCTTAAGTATGTGACTATTTCAAAGCTTTCTATATCTATAAAGATGCAATTCATTACTTGTATCACTTGAGTATACTACTTTTAAATGATACAGGTATGGCAGTTCCCATTGTGGCCCAGCAGAAGCAAGTATCTGACTAGTATCCATGTGGGTTTGATCCCTGGCCTTGCTCAATGGGTCAAGGATCTGGTGTTGCCTCGAGCTGAGCTGTAGGGCACAGACACAGCTTGGATCCCATGTTACTGTGGCTATGGCATAGGCTGGCAGTTGTAGCTTTGATTCAACTCCTGGCCTGGGTACTTCCATATGCCACACCTGCAGCCCTAAAAGGGAAAGAAAGAAAAAAAAAAAAAGAAAAAGAAAAGAAAAGAAAGAATAAGTATGTGTAAAATTTGTGAAACAGTTACTAAAATTCAAAATTCAACATATAATTGTAACAGATGTATTAGTGTCTACCTTTTTTAAAGCATTAAAATAATTAAAAATATTTTCTTTTGAAAGTTGGCCAGGGATACTTTGCCCTGATCCTTTTAAAGAGAAATATGTGTCCTATGACCTGGATGGAGATGTTGAACAATATCACATAGAATTCCTGGGTGATCCCCATTCAAGATCATGGATAAATGCAACATTTGTTGGACATTATAGTATCACATTAAAGGTATGTACAATAACATCAAAGCTTTGATCCTCTTGGATTTGTTTTTAATTATGGCCATTTTATTTCAGATCCTGAAAGACGTATAATTATTTATTTTATATTTATATGAATAAAATAGTATATAGTATTTATTTAAACTCAAATATTTGTATTTTAAAGTGGCTGTTTCAAAGGAAGTATGCATATAAAAATAGCTGCAAGTAGTTTTAAATTTTATTTCTTTAATGCGATATAGTATAAATCAACTAAAGACTTTACATAATTGCCTTTTGAAACAGTTTTAAGAGTATCATTTGGTAATTTTTTAATTCCCTTGAGAAGACTCTAAGTTATAGCCCTAGCTAAAAGGGAAAATTAATTATGGAATGCAACCAGATTTTCATATTTCAAACAGAATATTTCATTATACTAAAAACCCTTCAGTATTTTCTTGACTCTTTTTAAACTTTAAATCACACAGTGCAATTAATGAATAGACTGAACTCTCAAGTTGAAGAGAGTTAAGTGAACTGAACCTTTTTTCACAGGTTTGGTTTGTTATAAGTTAATTCAGTTATCTGTGTCTATATCTTAATATTGAAACTTTTCATCCGCAAACCATCCTTTCATTAGAAATCTGATTAAAAAGTAGATGTCAGAAACGTGAATGCCTTTGAGTTAACTGGATGGTTTCTATTTTATAGTGAGAATTATGTATATTCAAATATACATATAAATGTATATATATTTAAGGCACTCTGTTTAATCCACAGTATCAGTAAATCTGTAGAAATTATTTTGGCATAAATAGTACCTTTGTTCCATTCAGCTTGAAAGTAGCTGGAGGGGAAGGCTCTTTCAGTAAAAGTATTTAAGTGTGGAATAACCTCACTTAGATTCATTTCACAGTGGTTGTGAGTGAGTTGTCTGTGTGTGAGGCACCTTCTCTGCTCCCACATTTTAGATGTGTTCCCAGGCACTTTCACTGGCAACCACAAGACAGAAAGGAGTATTCCCGCTCTGTGCCCTTTCTAAAGGATAGGGAAACCTCCTAGCTTCTCACAAGCAGACCTTAGAATCTTAAATATTTGACAGGGTATTAAAGAAATTATATGTAAATTATATGTAAATGTGAGTAAAAAAAATCAAAGTGTATTTTTAAGTTGTCAGAATTTGAGTTCTGTCATGATAAATTTGAGTAGTCTGATTCCAGTGAGCATACCATTCATTAAACCCCGAGGCAAGGAACAAATCTGATTCAAACCAAAACTAAACTCAAGAATATGTAAGTTTTTAACCCTCTGAAAGCATTTGAAGCAAATTTAGAAATTCTTGCAAAAGACCAGGAATTCAGGGCTATTTAAATTAAGCAGACTCTCAAAGCAAGAATGAAAACAGAAAAAAATAAAGTGTTTGTTTTACCTCTTCTGTCCCCTACATCACCAACTGGCAAGATGCTCTGGGTAGATTACTCACTGGGTGCCCACAGGCTATGGGACAGGCTCTCTGCTCTACTGTCATTCAGGGAACCTACAGATAGGCTTCTTCCTTCCTCTCTTCTTGTTTGTTTCTTCATTACATCCTCTCTTGGCACTGATAGAATAGGGTTGCCTTTTTCTATGAGTATCTTCATTCAAGGCTGAAATTTTAGTTCCTTTTACCTCACATTTAGCTGGCATGTGCCTTGCTGTCCTGCTGTGCTCTGATTCGCTTCTCTTGGCCATGGAAGGGTCTCCACTTGCCAGGAAGGAGAAACTCACAGATGATTGCCCTAATTGCCCTAATGAGAAGTCAAGAAACAGAAAGCAAAGAAGTTAACTCAGGAAATACTGACAACCAAGGTAGAAAAATGGTTTAAAATGATACATATGAGAAATTGAAAATGAATACTGTCAAACTGTGGGATTACTCAGGGATAGCTGAGATTTCCCCTACCCTTGGAGATGGAGATGGTATTGACTCCAGCCTACAGTTCCACTGCTTAGACTTCCCAAGAATTAAATCTGTTTTGGTCCTCTCCTACCGTAGCAGCTCCTGGATCCTCAGTTTCTGTACCACAGTGATCCAGGTGTTGAATTTACATCCCTGCCCCACAAAAAGACCATGTTCACAAAAATACTGTGTAGCAGATAATGACCTTCTTAAAGATTTCTTATAGAAGAAATAGAAGAGGGTTGCATGTTGAACCTGCCATCTAAGCTTCTTTCCTAAAAGTAGACAAAGAATGATAGACATAGACGATTCTCACTGCTTAAGCTAAGTCTTACTTTATATGTTATCTCAACATTACTTCCTCCTAATTTGCATAAGCTTAGTTTAACAAGTGATTAAATAATATTTCAGAGCTTTCACTGACCATAAATTGCATTTTGCATGTATATTTTACAATGGGAGAGAAATAAGAAAAGAGTATAGGCATTTATGAGAAAATATGATAGTTTTATTTAGATTATGAAATGTGTAACTCCTCTCTTTTAGTTCATGTTTATCTAGCTTTTTTTTTCTTTCTTTTTTGAGGGGGGAAGTCAGTTCCCCCTGGTTGATATGTTTAGGGGACCACTGACATTAGTTTTATTGTTGAAAACATAGCAGAGTTCTGTCACTGTCATTCATACAGGTTATAAGCTTTTCCCCAGTAAATAAAACTACTCACAGAGACACTGGGATATACTTTAGAAAAAAAATTGAAAGCAATATTTAGATTGCATATTTGTAATTTATATTAACTATATATTTTATTTTTTTCATTTACTATAAAATAAGTAGTATAAAGACAGCTGAAATTCCCTTCCTATTTTAAAGAGACCTTGATTCTCTTACAGTATATATATTCAAAATACATGTCACTCTGGTAATTACGCAGAGAAGTTAGACATGAACATGTGCTAAATAATGAAGAATTAATGAGGAGTTCCTGCTGTGGTGCAGTGGGTTAGGAATCCAAGTGCAGCAGCTTGGGTCACTGTGGAGGTGTGGTTTGATCCCTGGAGTGGCACAGTAGGTTAAAAGGATCTAGTATTGCTGCAGTTGCAGTGTAGGTTGCAGCTATAGCTCAGATTCAGTCCCTGGCCTGGGAATTTACATATGTCATGGGTATGGCAATAAAATAAAATAAAAAAGCTAATGCATGGAAGTTTCTAGTGGCCTAGTGGTTAAGGATATATAGCCTTATACCTGCAATGGCTCAGGTCACTGTTACGGTACAGGTTTGATCCCTGGCCTAGAAACTTTTGCATGCCATGGGTATAGCACCCCTCTCCCAAAGAAAAGTTGATGCATTGAGTACATTTTTTCCCCAGTTAGCACAAATGTTGTTTCTTTTATATTTAGTAAGTACATGTCTGCAGAACCCATTATTTGCAAGTTTATTTTTTCACTTAGACTACATGACTTAGTTTAGCATTTCTTAAGTCTGGTTTTGCATAGAAGTACAATAAAAAATGACAGCAATGAAAGCACAGCAGTGCTTGGGCTCCAGTCTCCTGGATCAATTAAATCAGAAGCTCTAGGAGTAGGACTAGACCTCAGCATTTTTATGTCCTTCAGATGAATCTGACATGCATCCCAGAGAGAAAGAACCACTGATTAAGTTTTCCCAACTTGAGGCAGTAGAGTTTTGTTGGTTTTATCTCTGCTGGTGTAATAATGTGACTGTGGTCATGCCTGTGGCATGTGGAAATTCCTGGTCCAGGGATCGAACCTAAACCACAGCCATGACCAGAGACCCTACAGTGACAACGCTGGATCCTTAACCTGCTGCCCCACCAGGAAAATCCCTAGTCTTTCACTTTCGCTTTCCTGGAAATGATGGTCATTACCAGAGGTACATGCTTAACCCAGTAGTGATCAGTTTCACTGAATACAGCTTTAAAGTTATTCTTGTCATTCAGCATTATACATAATTTACAGATATTACCGATAAAGCAATGTATAATTTGAGCTTAATATTTATAGTATATTTAAGCTGACCATCTATCTTATACATTAGAGTCATTATAATTTTTACTCAACATAGATTATATGCTCCAACCAATGATGGCCTGGCCTATACTTTTCTGGTTCTTATACCACCAAGAAAATATAAATAGTTCACCCTTTATACTATGATGCTCCTGTAGTAAAATTAAGTGTTTTGCTTTTTTTTTTTAAGTCCATGCTGTGAATGGATTCTTGGATGTATGTTTTATTAGTCTGCTCACTACTGTATGTAGGATAAACCTGTAGATATGCAACCATTTCTTTAGGTATTTACCCATTATGTTAGGGAGTTGCCTGTATTTTCCAGGGAGATTAAAAAGGGAGCTGTGCTATATTGCTACTAAACTTGAGCACTGCACCTTCTAGAACTGTGCTTCCTGAGTGGTTCTTTAGTACTATTTACCAGAATTTCCCAGATTTCTACCTACCTTTATAAAGTAGAGTTGCATGTTTGATACTCTTGTGGTGGGGAAAGGCCAATGAGTTGTGAATGAGTGATGATTATCTGAGCATGCAACTATGTTCATTGAAATATTCTCCAGAGTTCTCTCTTTCTCTGTAGCCCCGTGACTGGTAATGTTTGAAATTTGGTTTGCTGCTCTGGACTACTCTTAGCAAAGGCCTCCACTGCCAACAAGTAACAGCTATGCAGTGTGAAGAAGATATTGGCCTTCTAATAGGATTATTCCAACAGATACACTAAGATAACACAGAGGATGTCACAGTTCTTTGTAACCTGTATCTTTAAAAGGTTTATTCCTGAAGTTTTAGTACTCTTTAGAATAGAGCCAAAGGACCAATATCACACTTTTCTAATTTCTCTAGTCTGCAAATAGAATAACACCATTTGTTATCCTATAATAATTTACCATATAACTTGATTTATTTTCTGTGCAATGATAAACACATGAGTAGAAGTTACCAACATTGATGATACACTGAATATAAATCTAGTCTAAAAATATCCTCCAACAAAGGGCTCTGATGTCAGCATGCACTGCAGTGACTTCACACAAGCCCATAAAGAGCAATCATATAATTGAATCCCTACTGCAGCCTAAGGATTGAGTAGATCCTTTTATAATAATATAATATAACAAATAATATTTAAAGTCTCACAGAAATCCCATGAAGATAGGCATCATCACTATTTGACATATGGAAAAAACTGAGATTCAAGCTACACGTGTAGCCCAAGGCCAATTAGCTGCTAAGTGATGGGACAGTGATTAGAATCAAGATGTCTAACTCCTGAGTTCCTTTGTGGCCTAGCAGTTAAGGACCCAGTGTTGTCACTATAGCAGCTCAGGTCACAGCTGTGTCACAAGTTGGATTCCTGGCCTGGGAACTTTTGCATGCCATGGGTGCAACCAAAGGGGAAAAAAAATTCCTGACACTAAGGTCCAGTTTACCTATGCATAAGCGGTCATCTAATTTATTGTTGAATGTTTTTCTAAATTTTTACCTGTGAAATGAGGAACATTTTCATCTTTTAATCATTTTTTTAAATTGAGATATAGTTGCCTTGAATGTTGTGTTAGTTTCAGCTATACAGCAGAGTAATTCAGTTATACATATATTCATTCTTTTTTCAGATTCTTTTCTCATATGCATTATCACAGAATATTGACTAGATATCCCTGTGCTATACAGTAGGTCCTTGTTGGTTATCTATTTTATATGTAGTAGAGTATAAATATACTAACTATACAGGTTTGATGATGGCAATTTCTGGTATACTTGCTCTTTATTTGCTGCTTCATGTTTCCCTTTGGAGGACTAGTGATGAAGCAGAACTCTTGATATTTTCAAATTACATTTGTAGTAGTTGTTTGACAAGTATGTCTAGATTAACATCTATTTGAGCAAGTGTTTTGCTTCCAAGATTCATTTGGATCCATATTGTAAGATTGTAGTCTTTAATATAGATTAATGAGTTCCTGTTGTGGCTCAGCGGGTTAAGAACCCATCACAGTGTCCATGAGGATAAAAATTCAATCCCTGACCTCACTCAATGGGTTAAGGATCCGGCATTGCCAATAGCTATAGTGTAGTTCCCAGATGTGACTTGATCTAGTGTTGATGTGATATGGGCCGGCAGCTGCAACTCTGATTCTACCCCTAGCCCAGGAACTTCCATATGCTGCAGGTGTGGCCATAAAAAAAAAAAAAAAAAAAGATTAGCGATTTGTTTTTTTGAATCACTAGGTCATCAGGAATCATTTTGCTCTTAGAGTAAACAGGAAGCAAATCTATTGAGGCAACTCTTAGTGAAAACCAAATTTGCAAAAAAAAAAAAAAGTTTGTACATACACACACACACACACACACATACATATGTATATATTTGTGTGTATTCTTACACCATGTTCCTGCTAGCAGATAATCTGTATAGCTACTAAACGCTCAGTAAAATTTTTATCATACTAATTCCATTTTTGGTATTAGGTATAAAATTTGCTGTAATTTTGGTATTATTGTATTAAGATGTTTTTTGGTGGTTTACTTGTTTTCCAAGCATCCTTTAGGTTTTGTAGAAAACTGTAGAAAGTTTAAGGGAATTAACACATATTAGAACATATTTCTACAGCTGTGACTATTTGTGAGTAATATGCCAAGAAAACTTTTGTAGCAATGTATATTAGGAAAAAAAAATGAAGTTGTCATAGTGGTTAAAATAGCAGTCTCTAGAGCAAGGTTATTTGGGTTTGAAGGCTAGCAGACATTTGACCTGAGGGAAGTCACTTATCCTTTACAAATCCTATGTGACTCATCTTAAATTGAAGGTAATAACAGTATATGCCTCAAAAAGTTGTTACAGGGGTTATCTGAGATTACACATTTAAAGCATTTAGCATAGTTCTTATCAGATAGTAGGCTCTTAATAAACATTAGTTGATCATTATCATTGGAAGTGCAGGTGAAATATGTAGATACATTACTAATTTCCTCTTGTAGAAATCCAGATCCACAGGAGGGAGTACCAAAAAATTTTACCAGGAACGTTAAGGTGGAGAATAATATCTTTTATTTTGACAAAGAGTGTATGTGAAAAATAACATGATTTTAGTGGGGGGTTTTTGTTTTGTTTGCTTGTTTTTTTTCTTTTTAGAGTCATACCTGCAGCAAATGGACGTTCCCAGGCTAGTGGTCATATTGGAGCTGTTGCTGCCAGCCTATACCATAGCCACAGCAATGCCAGATCCAAGTCGCATCTGCAACCTACACCACGAGCTCATGGCAACACCAGATCCTTAACTCACTGAGAGAGACCAGCATCAAACTTGCATCCTCCTGGATACTATTTGGGTTCGTTACTGCTGAGCCACAACGGGAACTCGCGATTTTAGTGTTTTTAATCAGCCAATACAGTGCTCCCAGAAATTGCAAGAAATGGGACCAAGTGATTGTCTTATCCGTTGAATTTTAGTACATGACTTAAAGTGGCCATTGCTGCAATGCTTTTTTAGTTTACTATAAACAGAGGTGCTAAGACCTCTTGAAAGCCAGAGATAGGTTAGAGCCTTTTTCATCTGACTCCTTGGTGATAAATAGTCCCCAGTATCAACAGTGCCTCAAGAATACTTTAGACTTCTTTGACGGAATTTGGAAGGAGACTAGGAAATATCATGCAGGTTCTTTGCAACTGAATGAAACCAGTTTTTCCCCTATCTCTGTTCTGGTTTTTTTGGTTTAGTCACAAAAATATTTGTGTATGCTAACTTTTCTGCTTGAAACTAATTGTTGGATTCACCTCTGTCATTGCTTGACTTCATCTCTTATGAATTTAGATAGTTGTGAACTTATGCTGGAGTTAAAAGTCCAAACTCAAATAACATGACCAGCTTTACTCAGTTCATAAGGGAACAGGTGCATCATCAAATACATGAAAAATGTATTAAGCATTGATTGGATTTCTCATATCAACTTCTCAATAGAACAGCAATAATCTTTCCTAAGAAATTCTGGTACATAGCTTTCTCAACTTTCTAGAAGTGTTTATTTTCTGTTAACCAGAGTCAGATCATTGTTTTTAAGCCAAAATACCAGGCTCACTGAATTTCCTTCAGGGTCACACCCCTCAAGAGTAAGGCTGCCTTATAACAAGTCTTTTATGTCGAGGTTCTTAAGCTAGTAAACAGTTCTAGAGTAACTTGTTGGTACATTCTTCCATTAGGGAATGTGAAGTCTAAAATTTGTAATCATGTAACTGAAGGGTTACAGTTGATATATTATTAACTTCTGGAGTTCCTGCTGTGGTGCAGTGGGTTAAGAATCTGATTGCAGCAGTTGGAGTCATGTGTTTAAACCCTGGTCCAATGCAGTGGGTTAAAAGTTCCAGTGTTGCCAGCAGCTGTGGCTCGGATTCAGTCCTTGGCCTGGGAACGTCCATATGCTGCAGGTGCAGCCATAAAAATAATAATAATAAAAATTTTTAAATAAAATATCTTCTGACTGAGGGTTAGAAATAGTCTGTGACTCAGGCAAAACCCTAAATGATGCTAATTAAACCAACTTTGAATACAAATTCCAGAATTACTACTTCCTTGCCGTTTTGTTTAGCTTTCAGAATATGCACTGATTGTGTTATATTTAACCATCCTCTTCTCCCAGATCTCATACCTGCTTGTATGATTCTATTTTTAAACAGCATCAGAGCATCTTACTGTAATAAATACAACAGTTGTTTTCCCATAAACACATGTTCCATAAAAAACAAGCAAATGTGAAGTAAAAAGTATCAGCCAAGTATGTTAACTGTTTTTTAGGTTTAGGTCTTAATGACCATCATACTGTTCCTTAAAGAGCCAGTCCTGACTTTTTCAAAGCTCAGGGCAAATGAGCACATGCTCTTTTCATGGCTGATTTAAATCCATTCTCCCAATTCTGTTTAACATCCCGAGCTGGATCAGGGAGCCTGGCTAGGGCTATGGGAGATAGCAGCCATTGAGATAAGCATGGGCCTTCAAAATTATCTACTGACTCAGAGTTCTCTTGCTTCCTGTTCTTTATTTCATCATTATATTACTAATATTTCACTATCATTTTACAAAGCAGTAAAATGCTTTCTTGCTATGAATTTAATGATATATTCAGTTTTGCAAAATAAAATTTCTATAGCTTGAAATCAAAATTATGTAAAATACTTTAACCTGTACATAATAAATACATTTAAATTTCTTATTATTTTTAAAAAATTATAAAAAATATACAAATTTTTCCATTTTAACCATACATAAAACAGTGATTTAAGTTTTTACTACTGATTAATACTCCTAGAAAAAAATTTCCTAAGCAATATAAATAATGACAGATGAAAGTTCCCTGTCTTTTCAACACAGTTTATTTCTTATGATATGGACTACAAGCTCTTCATAACATCACTTTTGAGATTAGTGAAACAGAATTTCCTTTTAGTGAAGTATCATTTTATAGTCATTGAGCCCATGAATTCTGGAACAAGATTGCCTGTGTTTGAATTCCAGCTCTATCACAAACTTGGGCAATTTCTAAATTCAGTGCCTCAGTTTTCTCATCTATAAAATGAGCATAATATGTCTACTTTTAAAGCTTGTCAACAAATTAAAAAGTGTTTGTGAAGTGCTATGTACCTGACATTTGGTAAATATATAAGCATTTGATGAATTAATAAATAAAAACAACAGCAAACACTAATATTAGAACTCCTTTGGAAATAAACATCAATCAGCTCCTTCCTTTTCAGACTAGAGTTGCTCTCAAGTGACAGTGGGGTGAGAGGGCTGAGCCCTAACCACTAGACAAAGGCCAGCAGGCTTCATTTAGGTCCCCAGTCTTTTCCCTTTGGATGAAAAAATTTGGCAAAGAGACTCAGAGCAGTGAGGCAGATAAAGTGTTTATTAAGAGAGAAGATATGTGTAGAAAAAACAGGCAGGCTAGGGAAGAGGGGAAAATAGAAACAGACAGACAGAGAAAGAGAGAGCCACATGCTTTGGGGGAGGTTTTTAAGTCACTTGCCTGGGGGCCGTCCTTCTGGGCTACCTCTGGCCAATCTTCTTGCTTTGTCTGCCTTGAGTCCATATTTGGCCTCACTCAGGGCCCTCCCCTGTGTGCATGTACATCTTTTAGCCAAGATGGATTCTAGTTCAAGGAAGAAGTTGACAGGACCTTATTATGATCTGGCAAACCCTTCCCTTCTCTGACCCCTGAGGAATATTTCTGCACATGTGTGGTGTGGGAGGTCTCCTTGACCTCAAGAATGAGAAATACATGGTCTCTTTATCTTCTATCCAAGCAGGATGCAACTCCTCCTTGCCGCTGCCATAATCTTTATCTTAAAGTATCTGTCCACAAGGGACAGATTCCAGTTGCTCAGCCTGGGACCCATCTATCTCCTGTCTCACTCACTGTTTATATTCTGATCATTTGTGAGGTTGATAACCAACATTTGAAAAAATGCTTTATACTTTATAAAATACCTTTTATGTATACAAGCTCATGTAATCTTCATTGATTGTTAAGAAAGTTGAGGTTCAGGTTAAGCAACTAGCCCAGGGTCACATAGCAGCAGAACTGGGACTCGAGCCCAAGTTTTCTGACTGTAAGCCCCAGGTTTTTACATTACATGTCAAACTGCTTGAGTTTTACATTGGACCATCTGCTTCTAATCTTCATAAGCATACCAAATTCATAATAAACTATCATCTATAAATTGGAAAATCACAAAGCCCTTTTATTGGTCTCCTGTTGTTAATTCGGCAACTTGATTAATTAACTTAACCTTTAACCAGGGCTTTTTAAAGTTGGACAATGATGTGAAAGCTCTCTTCTTCACATTTAGCACACTGATTCCTTGCCATAGATTTAGGGCCTCTTTGTGACTGTCATTAAAACCTAGTATGATTCATTCCCTTGTAACCTCAGAAGTAATTAATTGCTATTATTAATGGAAGTGTTGGTATCCTGATCCCAGAGGGGTTTGTTTGTTTCTTTTACTTTATTTTTGGTTCCCAAACTTGCTCATCATCACAATCTCCCATAATGCTCTTTAAAAATATATATTCCTGGAGTTTCTGGTAGCCTAGTTGTTAAGGATATGGCATTGTCATTGTTGTGGCTCAGGTTTAATCCTTCTGCATGTATATATATATATATTCCTGAATCTACATACTTGGAAGTTTCTTGAGAATCTCTAAGTTCCTCAGTGAGTCTCAAGAACTACTGTATAGCAGATTATCTCCCCAAATACCTATTCTCTGTGTTTATTGGCATTAGCTAAAGAAGATATTTATGAAAATGTATATTATTTTTATAGTGTTTATTTGTAAAATATATGAATGTGTTTATTAGTTTGTGGTGCTACAGAATCCAGGCAGATCTTCAGCAAAATTATGATATTAGACTCTTCTGTCCCTTTAAATAGTTTCTCTCTTTTATGGTAACTGATTTTTTCCCCTGCTATGACAGCTGGAGCCCTAATTCTCTCTCCTCTCAAAATCTGATTTCAGGTCCCTCACACTAAATGACTAATGCATTAGATGTATAAAATTTGTTTTCTGAAAGATATCAGTCCAGATAACAGACCAACCTAAACTGTCAGACCAGGGCTCCTTTAAAAACAAACAAACATCACAGAATGTGGTGGTTATTTATCCATCTTGATAGGAAAAGAACTTAGTATTCAAAATACTTAGAATATTTGTTGGAGTTTCCTGGTGTCCTAGAGGTAAAGGATCCAGCGTTTTACTGCTGTGGATAAGGTCACTGCTGTGGCAAATTTTCGATTCCTGGCATAGAAACATCCACATGTGCAGGTGTGGCCAAAAAACAAGGAAAATATATGTTAAAGTCTAGGTTAATAAAGAGCTTATCTTTAAAGAGATAAAGAGTAACCTGTGATTTTTCCTTTATTTAATTAAAAATGTTTTAATTTATTTTTAAAATTATTATTATTATTATTTCATTTATTTATTTATTTTTTGGCCATGACTACAACAGCATGTGGAAGTTCCCAGGCCAGGGATCAAACCCATGACACTGCAGCAACCCAAACCACAGCAGTGATAACACAGGATCCTTAACTTGCTGAGCCACAAAAGAACTCCAGCCTGTGATTTTTCTGATTTGTGCACAGGGGCTATTTTATCTAAAACTGCTTGGCTTCCTTCCCCTTCGTCAACCCAAGGTTCAAAGAGTGCTTATGCCCTGCATTGTCAATTCCCAATGTTTCAAGTCAAGTGATACAATCACACTTTAAAGATTTCAGTCTTGTATTTTCTTGTTCTTTCTTTTTTTGCCGAATTTATCCCCTATTATTAACTGCAGTCTTTGTTTTACCTTTCACATTGATGTAAAAGATCAGACTAAACAGAACTAGAACTTTTTTTTTTTGGTCACCTTACTGGTTTACACTTTCCAGTGGTATAGGAAGTGGGAGACAGAAGTTAATTTGATCTTAAAATCCTACTGAGCTAGAGTAAGCAAATTTCTGTTTATGATTTTGAAAGCATCATTGCTTCAAGTGTTCAATAATTTGAATGAGCTGTCTAAATAGTTCATTTAGAAGGCAGATGTTAGGATATCCAGGCATGTGGTGTACAGAAGTGGATGTGACTATCTTCTAGTTTGCATCAAAGGAATGGGAATGTTCTTACTGTTGAGATTACTGGTTCCTGTTGCAGAAATCCAGTTTAAGGAAGACAAGATATCCTTGCGAATAACTTTTTACTGAATTGCTTTAAGTGAAAATAATAGCTTTGGCGTGATAGTAAATAGAAGGATATGTCTGTCATGGGTGGAGTCAGTGAGGTACTCTGTAAGTTTAAATGTATAAATAGCCACAGTTGACATAAATGACCAGGCAAAGAACTTTATTATAGATGGTAGTGCTGATCCTCAAACATTTAAGAGAGATACATTCCAAAGGAAAATTATTTTAGGGGGTTCTGTCATGGCTCAGTTGAGACGAATTTGACTAGCACCCATGAGGACTCAGGTTCCATCCCTAGCCTTGCTCAGTGGGTTAAGGATCCCATGTTTCCGTGAGCTGTGGTGTAGGTCACAGACACAGCTCGGATCTGGCATTGCTGTGGCTGTGGTGTAGGCCGGAGGCTGTGGCTCAGATTCAACCCCTAGTCTGGGAACCGCCATATGCTGTGGGTGTGGCCCTAAAAAGACAAAAAAAAAAAAAGAAAATGATTTCATATTTCTTCATGTTAGGAAATTTATGACGTATCTGCCCGTGTTTCTAAAGCCTTATTATAATTTAAAGTAGTGGTCAGTATTTGAAGCATTTTAATGAATTTATGAAGCAAAATAAAGCAGTCTAAGTACATATGAATCCAGTTTTCCAGATGTTTAATATATGCTCTGAAAGATACATTTTCTTTTTTCTTTCTTTTTTTTTTTTTTTTTGCCTTTTAGGACTGCACCTGCAGCATATGGAGGTTCCCAGGCTAGGGACCAAATTGGAGCTACAGCTGACAGCCTACACCACAGCCATGGCAACATCAGACCTGAGCCGTATCTGTGACCTCCACCATAGCTCACAGCAATGCTGGATCCTTAACCCACTGAGCGAGGCCAGGGATCAAACCCGAAACCTCATGGTTCCTAGTCGGATTCCTTTCCACTGTGCCATGGCAGGAACTCCTGAAAGATACATTTTCTAAATTATGAATACTTTTATTTGCAGCTAACTTTGTTATTGATACACTCAAAACTTGCATTGGTGACTTTGGATGATAGATGTTTACCACTGTACCTACAGGATTGCAATGAGTCCCCACTGTCCCCCAAATAGGTCATATTAAGACTATTTTGATTGAATTAGTTTTAAAATTAGGTACTATTTTTTTACATAACATTTAAAATACTTAAATTAGACACTTTTTTCCCAAAGGAAAAAAAGTGCTCCTACTATCATGGAGTAAATCAATGGCTTGTGATGACGTACTTACAGATCTGCATTCTACACAAAAAAATGAAGTTTACTATTATTATCCTAGAAGTAATATCACCATATTAGAGTGCCAGATAGTCATTACGGTTATAAATTTTTCTTTTACATTTCAGGATAGTCACATAATTCAGGATTAAAATGTAGCAGCCTTTTATTTTCATCCCCAGTTTCCTATCTGGGCTTTACCCATGCCACACTGAACAACACTTGTCTGTTTATAATACTCAGATATTTACTAGGTTCAGAATGATCAAAACGGAAAAAATTTAAATGCCAGCATGAGACTTAAATTAGTGGGATGAGACACGTGGTTAATAAACACATTCTTTTTTTAAAAAAAGATATGATATGTTAAGAGTTCCTTTGTAGCCTTGCAGGTTAAGGATCCAGTATTGTTACTGCTGTGGTGCTGGTCACTACTGTAGTGCAGTTTCAATCCCTGGTTGGGAAACGTCCACGTGCCATGTGTGTGGCCAAAAAAAAAAAAAAAAGTGATAGGGTATGTTAGTTGTTGATGAGTGCCATGGGGAAAAGTTAAAGGAGAGCAATAGGTTAGTGGAGTGAAGGGGTAGGGTTCCAGGGGCCAGGGGTAGGAAAGATGACTACCTGCCCATTTATTCTAATATTGAGTCCCTTAGCTAGGAAATCCTTCCCTACTGCCAACCAAATACCAGTAGTTGGTTGATAATAATTCTTGTTTTGATTATGTTTTCCCTTTCATTTATTCCAGTAAGTAGTCAGGCCCCTTGTGTTGTCATATCTCAGGGGCATTTTCTGTTTTGTGCTTCAAAAGCAGCGCTTACCAGTCTTCTTGACCTGAGTTCCTCGTGGGTGGGAAGAAATGGGGACAAGAGGTCAGTGCCCCTGAAAGGAACAGGTAGAAGCAACAGGGTAAAGAAGAGAACCTTTAAGACTTGGAAGAGGATAAAAGTCTGTTAGTCCCTGAGGAGCAGAGTACCTTGGAGAAAAGCACAGGGTGATCAGGAGGTGGAACCCATGCCGATAATCCTCCCAGCCTCCAAGAAGATCTTTTGGTCCAGGCATGACAGAGAAGCTGGTAGAATGCCTGGCTTCAAGGAACTTGAACCAGGATGTTATTCATGTAAGGCTATGGGTTGAGTTGTAATGGTCTGCCTTCACTCTTCCAGCTCCATATATTCCTTTCCAGTCTACATGAACTAGGGAAAGTGAGGGATGGCCCAGAATGAGTGAGATCAAATTTCTTATCCTGGTTGTGAGGGCTGTCACATTCAATTTTATTTAGCAAAAATAAGGTAAGACGACATTGCTTACAAGTTCAAGTTTGAGAAGGAAGACTTACCTTGCTACAACTCCAAGTTGTTATATTTTGATTAATTCTGATGTGGAGAAGCAATCTTAACTGGGTGGATAAACACACAGATATTCTTCTCCTTGAATTGCCACTTCATATTAGTATATGGTAATAGCACAAACCTTGTTCAATGAGTCTAAAATTACTGAGATGGTACATCCAACTTCCTCCTCAAACTGGGAAATCTAAAAATGATATGAAGGCTTTCAGTCAGCCAATTACACTTGATTGGAACAAGATCACATAGGACAGTAGTTTACAAACTTCAGTTTTAGATACAGTGAAATTTTCTCAGACACAGCATACTACCTCTCCCTGTCTAACCATCTATTTAGTCTCAACCCTCATCCTTATGCCAAATATTTATGTGCTTATTCATCTATCAAGAAAACATCTATCAAGAAATATCTTATTTACATTCATAAATTCACACCAATTTTTAGACTATATATATTTCTTCTCTATAAGATGATTACTTATTTTCCCTCTACCCTAAATTTAATAAAACTGAGAAAACTCAAGTTTCCAAGGTAATATAAACATAATGAAAGATATGATATTCCCTCTTGGGATCAAAGAATTTACTGGAATTTGAAGATGCCCATCCCTTACTATAGTTTCATCTGATATCATGGATCTTAATTCTTGACTTTATAAGCTTTTAGCTCCTTAAACATTTGTTAAAGAACCACCTTGAAAATTTCCGTCTTAAACAAGTATATTTAAAAACTCGTCTGTGTTTTATTTTGGCTTGGGGTCAGAGATAATTTGAAAGTTCTAAAAGTATTAGATAGATTCAGGTTTTAGTGAAAGACATAGGTCTTTAGGACTACAATGGCTAAGGACAATTTTCACATTGAAAACTGAAGTAGACTATGTATGCAGAGCTCAGTTCACATAAGGATGTGAAATAGTTGAGGTCAAATATATAGAATTTTCTTTGGAGAGGGTGGTGGTATACTGTAGTATTTTCTTACACTCCTCTCTCCTCATCTTGGGAAAAGGAAAGGTGGTTATTTTCCTGTACAAATGGTTGTGTGAGAGTTTGGGATGTGTGTTCTGCAGCTTGAGCAGCACAGCATACTGGTGTCTAGCCGCCTTACCCCCAGAGAAATCTGTAGAATGAGAGTTTCAAGTAGGAAGTCTGGTGGCAGAGGGAGAATATCTAGAGACGCTGGAAACGGCTAGCATACACACAAATTGGGGAGCAGCAACACAGGCAACATGGCAGAAAGAGCCAGGGTCCTTTTGGAAGGCTTCCCACCCATATGACTTACTGCTTCCATGCAGTTAATGGGGTAGGTAGTTGAAAGCCACCAACCAAAAGGAAGACCTTGCTGTGTCAAATGAGCTATACGTGGTTAGAAGGAAGACAGTCTTCCAAAACCCACAAAGCACTTTGCAATAAAAAAAAACAAACCCTTTGAGACTGATGCACTGCCTACCGTGCTATGGAGACAAAAACAGACATACTGACCAATGGAACATAATAGAAAACCCAGAAATAAACCCAGACACCTATGGTCAATTAATCTTTGACAAAGGAGGCAAGAATATAAAATGGGAAAAAGACAGTCTCTTCAGTAAGTGGTGCTGGCAAAACTGGACAGCTGCCTGTAAATCAGTGAAACTAGAACATACCCTCACACCATGCACAAAAGTAAACTCAAAATGGCTGAAGGACTTAAATGTAAGACAAGACACCATCAAACACCTAGAAGAGAACATAGGCAAAATACTCTCTGACATCAAATGTACAAATGTTTTCTCAGGTCATTCTCCCAAGGCAACAGAAATAATAATAAAAAAAAAAAGAAACCAGTGGGACGTAATCAAACTGACAAGCTTTTGCACAGCAAGGGAAACCATAAAAGACAACCTACAGAATGGGAAAAAAAATAGCTTCAAACAATGCAACTGACAAGGGCTTAATCTTTAAAATATATAAACAACTTGTACAACTCAACAACAAAGGAACCAACAACCCAATAAAAAAATTGGCAGAAGACCTGAATAGACATTTCTCTAAAGAAGATAAACAGATGGCCAAAGGTACATGAAAAAATGTTCAGCATCACTAATTATTAGAGAAATGCAAATCAAAACTGCAGTGAGGTACCACCTCACACTGGTCAGAATGGACATCATTAACAAGTCAACAAATAACAAATGCTGGAGAGGGTGTAGATAAAAGGGAGCCCTCCTTCACTGTTGGTGAGAATGTAAATTGGTACAACCACTATGGAAAACAGCATGGAGGTACCTCAGAGAACTAAATATAGAACTGCCTTATGACCCAGTAATCCTGCTCCTGGGCATATATCCAGACAGAACTTTCCTTGAAAAAGACCCATGCACCTGTATGTTCATTGCAGCACTATTCACAATAGCCAAGACATGGAAACAACATAAATGTCCTTTCAACATATGAATGGATTAAGAAGATGTGGTATATGTACACAATAGAATTCTATTCAGCCATAAAAAAGAACAAAATAATTCCATTTGCGTCAGTGTGGATGGAACTAGAGACTCTCATACTAAGTGAAGTAAGTCAGAAAGAGAAAGACAAATACCATCTGATATCATTTATATCTGGTATCTAATACATGGCACAAAGGAGCCTTTCCACAGAAAAGAAAATCATGGACATGGAGAACAGACTTGTGGTTGCCAAGAGGGAGGGGGAGGGACTGAGAATTTGGGGTTAATAGATGCAAACTATTGCCTTTGGAATGGATAAGCAATGGATCCTGCTGTATAGCACTGGGAACTATGCCTGGTCACTCATGATGGTGCATGATAATGTGAGAAAAAAGAATGTATGCGTGTATGTGTGTCTAGGTCACCTTGCTGTGCAGTAGAACACTGTAAATCAGCTATAATGGAAAAAATCATTATACAAAATTAAAAAAATAAAATAAAAACCAAGAATTAAGTGTGAAAAAAAGAAAAGGAAACAAACTCATGGACTTGGAGAAGAGACTTATGGTTGCCAAGGGGAGGGGAAGGGAGGTGGGATTGACTGGGAGTTTGAGGCTAGTAGATGCTAACTACAGTATTTGGACTGGATAAGCAATGAGGTCCTGCTGTAACAGGGAACTATATCTAGTCACTTGTGATGGAACATGATGGAGCATAATGTGAGGAAAAGAATATATATATGTGACTGAACATTGTAAATCAACTGTAATAGAAAAAATAAAAATCTAAAAAATTAAAAACCACTTTGAGTCAAGGAGGCACCAACCTCAGATTGCTGTGATAGCAGTCAAATAAAAACAGTTCTGCAATTTCTCTTCTGTTCACCACACCTAACCCTTCAGCCCCAGAGGACTAGAAGATTTGGAGAGAGGAGAAGCACACCAAGGATAAGGAGACACCTGAGCCTGAATTTCATCCTGCCTGCTGCAGCACAAATGCTTAATTGAAAATGAAGTTTGTCTCTTACATGAGTAGACATTTCAGTTGTTGAATTTCAGAGAACTAAGTAAGTTAGTTGTAGGATATTTTACCGTCTGGAAGTTACCAGGAAAGTCACAGGACCTTCTGTAGATTTCAGTCAAGGCTAAGAAACTTCCAGATTCCAGTTAAAAGAGTGAGTTTGAGGGCAGTTATTTTCTGCTTGAGTTTGAGTCCTATCTTGAATAGCATTTGTCTTTGAACAATTCTTTGTTAAATCTGAAGTTAATTATCTATTTGAATTCTGCCTGAAAAGGTAAATGGAAACATTTTCTGCCTTTAAAAGATAATTTTTGTGTAAATAGTTTTTACCTTAGTTTGGGCTTATTCAAAACAGCATTATTTCCTTTGTTAACTTTTTTCCAAAAGGTAAACCTTCTCATTGAACATGTTTCTCATTAAGTACTATAGTATTTTAAAATTGAATTTAATCACGGTGTTATTACTATAATTCATTCAAGCATAATCTTCATTCATCCTGCACAAACTTTGCCCTAATTATTAGTATATGGATTGAATCTCTTATGTTTTGTGAAATGCTGAGTCTTTCTTCCTTGCCACTCTAGAAGCCTTTACTTGGCAGATTCTAGTTGAAAGAATATGATAATGTCCCAAAGAGGTTATTACTCTATAAAGATGATTATAAACAAACTTTTTGGTAGCTTCTGCAGAATAAATCAGTTTAAATAAATGTGTCTTCAGTATATCAAGAAAATATATGAACTCATTCAACTTAAAGTTTTGTTTTAGTTAATTAAAGAGAGTCATTGTTTACTTAGGAAATTTGGTGTTTTTTTAAAAGTAGAGATATTACTATTATTTAATTGTCCTGGTATAATTGGCTAGTATAATTAGCCAAAGAAAGAAGCACAAGTACATATACAGGAAAGGAAAAGGAAAATTATCATTATTAGTAGATGACTGTTTACCTGAAAAAACCCTGGAACTCAAATGGAACATTTTTATTATTGTTTATAATAATTATAAACAATTAGTGGTAGTTATAAAATTACTATAAAGTTGTAACCAGTGTGAAAATATGAAGGGATAAATAGCATTTATAATAGCAACAAAGCTTATACCGAAATAAGCTTAAGAAGCATGTATAAGATCTGTATGAATAAAACTTTAATATGGTAAGATACAGAAGACAAAACCTAAAGAAATAGAAAAATATAATCTTCTTCGTGGTTTGGGAAGATTTAATATGGAAAGATGTACATTGTCCCTAAATTAATTTTAATGCAATCTTAATTTTTAAAAAGGATTTAAAAAAAAAAACCCTCTAGCAGTTGACCCTTGAAAAACTCAGGGGTTAGGAATGCCAACTCTCTTTGCAGTCAAAATCCACCTGTAGCTTTACAGTGGTTATCAAAGTCCACTGGTTCTGCATCTGCAGATTCTACCAGCCATGGATTGTATACTATAGTAGTATGTATTTAGTGAAAAAAAATCCTATGTAAATGGAACTGCAAAGTTCAAACCAATGTTGTTCAAGGGTCAGCTATAACATGGGAGAGGAAGTTAGGCCTGTAAAATGTAAAATTGTAACAGTACTCCAGTAGTTAAATCAGTTTGGTATTTATAGTTATTTGATAGATTAATAGAACAATATAGAGTCTCAAAGTACTTGAAAATAGTTACTGGTTAAGGTTGTATTCAAATAATTAAAGAAAAGTTGCATTGTTTAGTAAATTATATGGATACAAATGACTAGCTACTTGGGGAGAAAATGAAATGGAAACTATACTACACACCTCACATCCAAGTTATTTTGGAGGGATGGAAGATTTAAATGAACAAAAAGGAAAATACACACTAAAAGATAAACCATAAACAGAAGAATATACATACAGCAAATACATATAGCAAAGGGCTACTTTGAGAAAATGACCAATATAAATATTAACACAGGATTTGAACAGTCATTCCATAGAAAAGAAAATATAGATGGCTCTTAAAAATATGAAAAAATTGATGAATAAATTCTAGGGAATCTAATGTAGGCATGTTAACTCTAGTTAACATTACTATGTTGTATACTTCAAAGTGCTAAGATAGTAGATTTTAAATGTTCTTACCACAGACACAAATAAAGGTTATTATGTGAGCTGATAGATATGTCAGCTAATCCTGCATGGTAATCATATCCCAGTATATATGAGTATCAGATTCAGTAGAACTCCTTAATTTTACACAGCTATTTGCCAAATATACCTCCATAAATATGGAAAAATTACTCAAAATTACAGAATTTAAGAAATGAAAATGATAATTAAAATGAAATACTGTGTTTTCCTTAAAAATATTGGCAGAGATCTAAGTTTGGTAACAGGTATTTGCCAGAGTGTGAGGAAGCATAGTGTTTTTGGCATCGTAAATTGTGACCACTTCATTCAAGAGTGACTTCACAAAAGCTTCCAAAATGTAAAAAATACGTACATTAAACCTGGTCACTTAGCATCTTAAGAATTTATGCTTCACATGAGCAAAGAGACATATGGACAAATTTTTTTTATTACAACATTGTTTCATTTTGCAAAACATTAGAAAAAACCAAAATGTCCACCACAAAGGCATTTGTAAAATAACGGTACATGCATACTAGCTATAAGGCTATACATGCATATAGTACGTATAGTTCCACATTCCCTTGGTTATCTCATCTAATTTTTTTTTTGCGTGTGCGTCTTTTGTCTTTTATGGCTGCACCTGCGGCATATGGAGGTTCCCAGGCTAGGGGTCTAATCAGAGCTGTTGCTGCTGGCCTACACCACAGCCACAGCAACGCAGGATCCAAGCCTTGTCTGTGACCTACATCACAGCTCATGGCAATGCCGGATCCTTAATCCACCGAGCGAGGCCAGGAATCGAACCTGCAACCTCATGGTTCCTAGTCGGATTCATTTCCCCTGAGCCATGATGGAAACTCCCCATCTCATCTAATTTCTTTAGTTTAAATATGGTATGTGAATGTGGATGTCTCCTATATTTCATCTGCTGTTCCGTTCTCTCTCCTAAATTCCCTCACCAAAGAGCTACTTTGTATCTTCACTTGGGTGTCATAATATGTGAATTCTAGATATGTGAACTCTTGATCTCCAACTCTCACCCCCCAAATCTCATTTCATTTACAGCCTTCCACATCTCAGAAGATAGCAACTGCTTTTCCTCAGTTGTCTGCATGGCTAACTGCTTGACCTCCTTTAGGTCCTTACGCAAATATCAGTTTTTCAATGAGAGTTACCCTGACTACTCTATTGGCTTATGTTTTCTTTATTACTAGTACTTAGAGCCTCTTAAACTGTAGACTTACTTGTTATGCTGATCATGAATTGTCTCTTTCACTGGTTAGAATGTATGCTTTGTCTGTTTTCTTTAGTGATAGATCCTGAGAGTCTAGAATATGTGGACTCAATCAATAAATGAATATAAAATATATATAAATATATATAAAATATCTATAAAATAGATATTTAAATGATGTAAATGTTTGTAGTTGTGTATAGTATATCTGGAATACTGTTAAAGAAACTGGTAATATGGGATGCCCTTGGGTGAAACAGAACCAGAGATTGATAGAGAGGTACATTCTACACTTAGAAACATTCTTTTGTTTTTCCCCAAGAATAATGTGATTTTTTTTTTTAATGTGAGCAGCTGTTGGTAACACATTGCCTTAATTTATAAATTAGTGCATTCCTGGAAATTTTAATACATACTAAATATTTGAGTAATGATAAATAGTCTGTTCATCTACATGAATATTCAGCTAGAAATTAAAAAGTTCTTTGGGACAAAAGACAATTCTTTCTTTGTTGGGAATAACCTGTGTATCATAGGGTGTCTAGGACTGTTCTTTGAATGCTATAGTCCTTCACTAATTTCTAAAACACCTGCTAGGACATAGTGGTACTGTCTTCATAAAACTGACAAGGTATTAGGGACTTGGGATTTTATTCTGAATAAACCTAGAAGCCATTTGAGGATATATATATATACATATATATATATATATATATGTATATATATATATATCAAGATTGTTTTAAGTTGCTGGTGGCTTAATTGCAAATGCATCTCCAGTATTCTGTATTTGTATCCTCCTCTTCTCACAATTGCTGGTTTTGATATCATATTTGTGTATGGATGATTTCCTACCTTTACTGTACATTTGCCTTTACTGATGAGCCTTCTCTTTTGTAGTTTTCTTGTTTCTAGTTGTGGCCTTTACTTTTCTACCTAGAGAAGTTCCTTTATTATTTATTATAGGCTGGCTTGATGGTGCTGAATTCTTTTAGCTTTTGCTTGTCTGTAAAGCTTTTGATTTCACCTTCAATCTGAAGGAGAGCCTTGCTGGGTAGAGTATTCTTTGTTGTGGGTATTTTTCCTTTCACCACTTTAAGTATATCTTGCCACTCCCTTCTGGCCCGCTGAGTTTCTGCCAAAAAATCAGCCAATAGCCTTATCAGAGTTCCCTTTTATGTTATTTGTTGCTTTTCCCTAGCTGGTTTCAATATTTCTTCTTTGTCTTTAATTTTGGTCAGTTGGATTAATATGTGTCTCAGGGTATTCCTACATGGGTTTATTCTATATTGTATTCGTTGTGCTTCCTGGATTTGAGTGAGTGATTCCTTTCCCATGTTAGGGAAGTTGGCTGTTACCTTTTCAAATGTTTTCTCTGGCCCTTTCTCTCTTCTCATTCTGGCACCCCTATAATGCAAATTTTGGTGCATTTAAAGTTGTCCCAGAGTTCTTTTAGACTGTCCTCATTTATTTTCATTCTCTATTCTGTTCTGCATCAGTGATTTCCACCAGTCTTGTCTTCCACCTTACCTATTCATTCTTCTGCCTCCTGTATTCTGCTATTGGTTCCTTCTAGTGAATTTTAAAATTTTTATTATTGTGATTTTTTTATTTCTGATTGTTTAATCTTTAAATCTGTTTCTTTGTTCAGCATTTCTTGTAATTTATTGATCTTTGCCTCAAGGTTTTTTCAGAAATTTTGGGTAATCTTTATAATCGTTATTCTTAAAGTCTTTTTCATGTAGGTTGCTTATCTCCAGAGTTTACTTAGCTATTTTTCTGGAGTTTTGTCTTGTTACTTCATCTGGCTCATATTTCTCTGCCTTTTCATTTTGTATGGCTTTTTGTGTGGTCTCCTCTTTGCAGATTACAAGATTGTAGCCTCTCTTTCTTCTGTTGTCTGCCCCCTTGTGGGTCAAGTTGATACAGGGGCTTGTGGCAGGTTTCTTGATGGAAGGGACTGGTGCCTGTCCACTGGTAGGTAGAGCTGGGTTTTGTCCCTCTGGTGGGTGGGGCTTTGTCTCTGGATATGATTAGAAGAGGCTATGTGCCTGGGAGGACTTAAGGCAACCTGTTTGCTGATGCATGGGGCTGTATTCCCACCTTATTTGTTGTTTGGCCTGGAGCTTCTCAGCCCTGATGAGTGGGACCAAATTATTCCCAAATGGCAGCCTCTGGGAGATTTCACACAGATGATTATTCCTTGTGACCTCCACCTCCAATATTCTGCCTTCAGAGCAAGCCACAACTGACCTGTGCTGTCCCAGGAGAAAAACTGCAGGTAGGTCTGATCCAGATTCTTGTGGAGTCCCTGCTTTGCCCTGAGATCCAGTGCAGGTGAAACCCTGTGCACACCCTCCAAAAGTGGAGTCTGTGTTTACTCCAGTCCTGTGGAGTTCTTGTACTCAAGCCTTGCTGACCATCAACATCAAATGCTCCAGGGGCTCCTCCTCCAAGTGCCAGTCCCCCAGGCTGGGGAACCTGATGTGGGGTTTGGCACTCTCACTGCTTTGGGAGAGCCTCTGCAATATAGTTATTTTCTAGTTTGTGGGTTACCCACCCGTGGGTATGGGATTGCTTATATCATGAAAGCTTCCCTCCTACTATCTTGATGTGGCTTCTTCTTTGTCTTTAAGTCTAAGATATCTTTCTTGGTAGCTTCCAGTCTATTTTGTTGATGGTTTTTCAGCAGTTAGTTGTAATTTTGGTGTTTTTGTGAGAAGAGGTGAGCTTGAGTCCTTCTATCCTGCTATTTTGTCTCTGAATCTGCAATATTCTCCAGTTAAAGAACAAACTAGTTGAAAAATATAATGCACAGCTGAGTCTTGTTCCAGAATTCAAAATTCTTTATAAAGTACTAATCTTAACATTTTGAGTTATTTAGAAGTTTAATTGTATTATTACCACTAGGTGGCACATACTTACTGTAAATTCTTAAGCATTCTCAGACACAGGTTTTTTAAAATGCTTTTTAGTTCCCCAAACTTGCCAAAGTTTAGCAATATATCACATTGATTTTCTTCATGAAATTTCCTTAACTTCAATAGTTTAGTGACAGTTGTTCGGAGTAACAGTTTATAGGTGATTGTTTTACTTTAGTAATGTATCACATTGATTTTCTTCAAGAAATGTCCTTAATTTCAGTTGTCTAGTGACAACTGTTTAGTGTAACAGCTTATAGGTGATTTTTCACTATCTATAAATTCTTGACTTAACATCATTGTAACATTTGAGTTGGAGAAATTTCTTCACTCTGTAAACATTAGCTTAGATATTCTTAAATGAGTTTAAATTTTCTAATGTTTATTGAATTATATCTGCCTACCATTTTTTCCTGTGAAATAAATTAATAGCGAAACTTAAATATTCAATGTAAAAAACTGATTTTTTAATTATATTTTCCCCTGCTTTTATGCCAAATAAATGTGTCCAAGACCAATACAATTTAACACCTGTATTCTTTTTGCTAGTAAAGTGTTTAAAAAACGGTAGCATATATTTTATAATTTGTAGCATTTGAAAACATTATAAAAGCCTTTTGGGGTCAATCTCTAAAATAACATTGTCAAAATTGGGCCAGATAATTTTTATTGTCATTTTTAACTTAGAGATTCTTTGATTCTGTTTTTATTCAAACTATATTTTTTAAAAACCTAAATAAACATTTAGAAAAAGTAGTGTATTCAAGTAGAATAACATTTTTAGTGCTTATTATGACAGAACACTGTCTTCTGTTAATTCATTTAATATTTATGCAACCTTAAAATGATTGTATTATCCATGTTTTACAAATAAAAAAATTATGGCACAGAAAGTTTCAAAAACTTATATGAATGTGTCAGCTATCTGGCATAACATCAAAACTAAATGTGAATGGAATTAATTTTATTACAGTGAGAAATGAGACTTTTCAGTTTTTACCCCTGTTATTATTGCTATGATACTTAAAAGGGAATCAACATTATTCTAATAAAGTATATTAATATTCACTGCTTTGTTACAGTGATGGTCATAACTTTTTGTAACCTAAGTGTGAGATGGATCATATTAAAATATAATCTTAGTGAATTAAGAATCTGACCCTTTTGGCTATTAATGTGCAAAACACTACAACTTTGCTGTATTCTCAAATACTAATAAAGTAATAATCAGATACCCAAATCTAGGTAGTATATTGTGTAAAGTTTAGATTTAATTCCAGCTGAACAATTAAATCAAATGGATGTTAAAACTTATGTACTTAAAAATGAATCTTATTATTTTTCCATCTTTCTTAAGCCAGGAAACTGTAAGAATAAAAAGAAGTGGTATAAAAGTGCACTACAAGAAGCATACCTCCTCTATGGATATTCTCGTGAGCAAAGACTAGAAATGTGCTACTTATCAAAACAGGGTATGTGTGTTTTTTATTCTTTACCACCTCAAAATAAGGATTTACTCAGATGCATGCTTTTCGAAATATGTTTGTACATTTAAAAATCTGTCCTTCTCTTCATAGCAAATTAGTGTGTCTCTGTTCACTGAAAAAATCATTTTTTATATAGATTAGTAGTATGTGTTTTATCCTCTCAATGACTAAATATACACTACATTTAAATGTAGGGGTTTTAGTTAGCACTGGTCTTCCTACACAAGTCCTATGTGTATTTCAAAGCATCTATATCAAAATTAGAAGCCATGGCTTTAAAATATATTCTTGGAGTGAAACTTTCACTTGGATATGCCATATTATTTCATTTTTTCAAAATGCTTTATTTTTAGGTAAATTCAAAGCTGAGATAAAAAGATAATCTTCAACATTTTAAAAACTAGGTGAAAAAATATGATAACATTTCAGGTTATTTTCAAAGAAAATTCTCTTCAACTGTAAATATTGGGAGTTCCCTGGTGGTCTAGTTGTTAGAACTTGGTCCTTTTACAGCCCAGATTCAATCCCTTGTCTGGTAACCGAAGTCCCACATCAACCCTCTGCATGCTGCAGTCAAAAAAAAATTAAAATAAGTCAATAAATATTACACTTTACAGATAGCTTTTAAAATGAATTCATCAGAAGATCTATAGTAGGTGTAACACACTTTCAACTCTAAAAGAATATGAGGGAGTTCCCATTGTGGCTCAGTGGTAATGAACCTGACTAGTATCCATGAGGATGTGGGTTGGATCGCTGGTCCTGCTCAGTGGGTTAAGGATGTGGCTCAGATCCTGCATGGCAGTGGCTGTGGTGTAGCAGCTGCAGCTCTGATTCATCTTCTAGCCTGGGAACTTCCATATGCCTAGGGTGTGGACCTAAAAAGACAAAGGAGAAAAAAGAATATGATAGTAGTATGGAAATAATTATTTTTCAATTAACAGATATATTTCATTCTTTTCTGCTTAAGTGATTATGAGAAACTTTTTATCTTACAAGCGCCCTTCTCATTTTATCTACCTTAAGTTCTAAAGCAGATTATTCTTTGGGAGGATCTGGCCTTTGGTGCTAATTGAATTTTAAAGTAAGAGTGATATTTTTTCTCCTTTGAAAAAGTTTAATACATATTTTAAAAATTTATATGTAAAAATATTGTACTTGAGAAAAAGTTTAAAGATTAAGCTAGCTACCTAGATTTTAGATTTTAAAGCATAGAAGTACTTTTGGAAAGAGTGGAAAATGAATGACAAGCAAACTACTCTGGTAAAAAGACATTTATTACCACCAATGTGATTTTATTCCTTGTGCTGAAAATATAATGTCTGTTTATTAGCAGTAAAGGTTAAGCTCACTTTATTGTCACAAATACAATTTTATGCTTGGCATGGACTATACATTTCTTTTTTTGTAACCAAAATAAACTTTGAAATATTTAGTCTTTTAAATCATTACTATTTTTGTAATATAGGGAGTTCCTGTCATAGCTCAGCAGTTAATGAGCCCGGCTATTATCCATGAGGACATGGATTGGATCCCTGGCCTTGCTCAGTGGGCTAAGGATCTGGTGTTGCCATGAGCTGTGGCGTAGGCCATCTTCTACAGCTCTGATTCAACCCCTAGCATGGGAACCTCCATAGGCCGTGGGTGCAGCCCTAAAAAGAAGAAAAAAATTTTATTTCATAACATAGCCTTTTGCTTTTGGAAGTTATAAAATAGCCATTACAAGCCAGCGGTAACATCCTCTCTCAATAAGTTATGGAACTGCATCTTTGCCATTGTTGTGTGTGCCCAGGCTTTTATATGTGGGTCCTTTTGCATGCTTGCTTGTCCAAAAACTCCGAAAACAGGGTTATTTCTGATTGGTTTTGCAGCAACAGACCATTTTCTTGCTGAAAGTCTGATGATTTTTTTCCTGCAGAATTTGGTGTAATACAGCCTGATTATAGAGAGCCAAATACTTAAAAACTCTTATTTTGATTTTTTTCCTTGAAGAAGCCCAAATGGCAAGGCATGAACAGATTTCCAGGCATTCAGTCTTTGCTGTCACAGGCTTACTCACTTCATACTTACTCTTTGATATCTCCAAAATGGACAGTTTAATTCTGTGTCTGCTTAGCTGCCTTGGTGAATTCTAGGATGTATTCAGCTTCTTACTCTGTTCAAAGTAGCTTTGAGAGATAATTAACCGTTATTCAGATATTTTACAGAAGGTTAGCTGCTTAGAAGCAAACCATTTATTTCAGCCCAGCAACTTTGAGAATTTCTTTACCCCAGCCTAGAAATAATTACTACTAGTATCTTGGCCTAAATTCTTCCCATCCTGCGGAAATTGGCACACTGTTCTGTTTGATGTAACTCTTTCATTGTTGAAATCTTCAGTCGATATTTCAATGTCCTGTTCACAGATTTGGTTACCCTGTTCTTGTTGTATAAACTATTACTCCAAATAAGTGATTCTTCTGCTAGGTGTAGAAAACTTTTTCTTATTTGGAACATTCATTATAATTGTATTTTTTAAATTAACAGGGTATTATTCATACAGTCTCTTTATAATTAAGCCTTAAGATATTGTATCATTAGCAGGATTAATATTTTCTGACATATTCTCAATTCTAGAGTGGAAGTCCATAACTCTACCTTTCCCCCCCAGAATTATTTATCATTTTTTTTTTAAATAGGAGTTCCCGTCATGGCTCAGTGGTTAACGAATCTGACTAGGAACCATGAGGTTGCGGGTTCTATCTCTGGCCTTGCTCAGTGGGTTAAGGATCCGGCGTTGCCTTGAGCTGTGGTGTAGGTTGCAGACGTGGCTCGGATCCCACGTTGCTGTGGCTCTGGCTTAGGCCGACGGCTACAGCTCTGACTAAACCCCTAGCCTGGGAACCTCCATATGCCGTGGGAGCAGCCCTAGAAAAGACAAAAAAAAAAAAAAGAGAGAGAGAGAGAGACAAAAAAAAAATAGATTTTATTTTTTAGAGCAGTTTTAAGTTCACGGAAAAATTAACCAGAAAGTACAGAGTTCCCATTTGCCCCCTTCCCTACACAAGCTCATCATCTGTGGCCAACATCCTGCACCACAGTGGTTCACTTGTTGCAAACTATGGACCAACACTGAAATGTCATTATCACCCCAGTCTATAGTTTGTGTTATGTTAAGGTTCACTGTTGGTATTGTACATTCTGTAGGTCTTGACCAATATATAGTGACACGTATCCACTATTTTAATATCATACAGAATTGTTTCATTGATGTAAAAATCCTCTGTTTTACCTTTTCATTTCTTGCCCTTTCCCACCACTGTGCCTGGCAACCACTGACTGATCTTTTTTATTGTTGCCATTGTTTTGCCTTTTCCAGAATGTGATGTAGTGGGAATCATATGGTATGTAGCCTTTTCATATTGGCTTCTTTCACTTAGTAATATGAGTTTATGTTTCCCCATGTCTTTATAGCTCTTTTTTAAGCACTGAATTATTTTAGCACAGTTTATTTTATTCATTCACCTACTGAAGAACATTTTAGTTACTTCCAAGTTTTGGTAATTATGAACAAAGCTATAGTAAACATCTTCAGGGTTTTGTGTGGACTTAAATTTTCAACTCATTTGAATAAAGACTAAGGAATGTGACTGCTGAATTATGTAGTAAGAGTATGCTTAGTTTTGGAAGTTTCCTGTGGGACAGTGGGTTAAGGGTCTGGCATTGCCACTGCAGCAGCTCAGGTTCAGGTTGCTGCTGAGGCACAGGTTCCATCCCTGGTGGGGGGACTTCAACGTGCCACAGGAATGGCCAAAAAAAAAAGAGTATGTTGAGTTTTGTAAGTGTTTTCCAAAGTGGATGTGCCATTTTGCGTTCCCACTAGCAATAAATTAGCATTCCTGTTGCTTCATACCCTCAGTGGTGATATCTCATTGTTTTAATTTGCAATTCTCTAATGATGTATGGTCATCCTTTCAGATACTTATTTGCTATCTTTGAATCTTCTTTGGTGAGTTTTCTGTCAGTTGCTCATTTTTAAATACAGTTGTTCATTTTATTATTGAGTTTTAAGATTCTTTATATATTTTGGATAGCAGTCCATTAGCAGGTATGTATTTTATTTTATTTTATTTTCACATTTACATACTCAATTTTTTTTTAATTTTTAAAAAATTTTTATTTCTTTATATAGGTATTTTTTCTACTGCATAGCATGGTGACCCAGTTACACATACATGTATGTATTCTTTTTTCTCACATTATGCATTCCATCATAATTGACTAGACAGTTCCCAGTGCCACACAGCAGGATCCCATTGCTAATCCATCCCAAAGGCAACATTCTGTATCTATTTACCCCAAGCTCCCAGTCCCTCCAGTCCCTCCCCTTCCTCCTTGGCAACCACAAGTCTGTTCTCCATGTCCATGATTTTCTTTTCTGTGGAAAGGTTTATTTGTGCTATATATTAGATTCCAGATATAAGTGATATCATATGGTATTTGTCTTTCTCTTTCTTACTTACTTCACTCAGTATGAGAGTCTCTAGTTCCATCTATGTTGCTGCAAATGGCATTATTTTGTTCTTTTTATGGCTGAATAGTATTCCATTGCATATATATATATACCACACCTTCCTGATTCAATCATCTATCAGTGGACCTTTGAGTTGATTCCATGTCCTGGCTATTGTGAATAGTGCTGCAGTGAACGTGTGGGTGCATGTGTCTTTTTTAAGTAGAGTTTTGTCCGGATATATGCCCAAGAGTGGGATTGCTGGGTCATATGGTAGTTCTATGTATAGTTTTCTAAGGTACCTCCAATACTGTTTTCCATAGTGGTTGTACCAACTTACATTCCCACCAACAGTGCAGGAGGGTTCCCTTTTCTCCACATCCCCTCCAGCATTTGTTATTTGTGGACTTATTAATGATGGCCATTCTGACTGGTGTGAGATAGTATCTCATGGTAGTTTTGATTTGCATTTCTCTAATAATCAGTGATGTTGAGCATCGTTTCATCTGCTTGTTGGCATTCTGTATATCTTCCCTGGAGAAATGTCTGTTCAGGTCCTTTGCCCATTTTTCAATTGGGTGGTTGGCTCTTTTGCTGTTGAGCTGTATAAGTTGTTTGTATATTTTCGAGATTAGGCCCTTGTCAGTTGCATCATTTGAAACTGTTTTCTCTCATTCTGTTGTCTTTCTATTCTCCCTCACTCTGTGGATAGTTTTCTCATTCTCTTGAGCATTCTTTGCAGACAGAATTTTTAATTTTAATAAAGTCATCAGCATACCCACAGTTATCTAGATTTTTCCCTTATGTTACCATCTAGAAGTTTTATTAGCTTTGCATTTTACATTTAGATGTGTGATTCATTTTGAGTTAATTTTAATGAAATGTGTGAGGTCTGTGTCTAGATTCACTTTTTGGGGTAAATTTGGCATGTGGATATTTAGTTGTTCCTGTACCGTTTGTTGTCTTTCCTCTATTTTGTCGTCTTTGCTCCTTGTCAAAGATCAGTTGAGTATATTTGTTGAGTCTATTTCTGAGCTCTCTATCCTGTCCCATTGATCTATTTTTTATTCTTTGCTCAATATTATACGGACTTGATTAGTGTGGTTTTATAATAAGTCTTGACATCAGGTAGGATCAGTTCTCCAACTTTATCCTTCTTCAATATTGTATTGGCTATTCTGGGTCTTTGTCTCGCCATGTAAGTTTTTTTTCCTTTCTTTCTTTTTTTTTGGTCTGTTTAGGGCCATACCAGCAGTGTATGGAGGTTCCCAGGCTAAGGGTTGAATCAGAACTGTACTGCCAGCCACAGCCACAGCCACAGCAATGCCAGATCCTTAACCCACTGAGCAAGGCCAGGGATCAAACCTGTGTCCTCATGGATCCTAGTCAGATTCTTTTCCACTGAGCCACTTCAGGTACTCCTCCATGTAAACTTTAGATTCATCTTGTTGAGATCCATAAATTAACTTGTTGACATTTTGACTGAGATTGCAATGAATCAAGATGGGAAGAAATGAGATTTTGATAATATTGAGTTTTCCTCTCCATAAATATTGTATGTACTCCTGGTATACATCTTATCCATATTTTGTTAGATTTGTATCTAAGTATTTCATTTATTCAGATCTTCTTTGATTTCTTTCATCAGTTTTTAATTTTCCTGGTATATATCTTATCTGTATTTTGTTAGATTTATATCTAAGTATTTCATTTTGAGAGATGTTAATATAAGTGGTAATGTGTTTTCAGTTTCAAATTCCACTTGGCATTGTTGGTAAGTAGGAAAGCAATTGACTTTTGTGTGTTAACCTTGTATTTCTCAACCTTGCTATTATCTCACTTGTTTGTTCCAGGAGTATTGTCCTTGATTCCTTTGGATTTTCTGCTTAGATGACCATGTCTTCCACAAACAATATGCACATTCTTTTTCTCACACTATCCTCCATCATGTTCCATCACAAGTGATTTGATATAGTTCCCTGTGCTATACAGTAGGATCTCACTGCTTACCCACTCCAAATGCTTTTTTCTTTATTTTTGGAATTCACACAGGTCATTCCTAAGTATAGTTTTTATTGACATTTATCCTGTTTGGTGTTCTGTGAAATTCCTGGAGCTGTGGTTTGATATTTGACATTAACTTAGGGGAGATTCTCAGAATTGCTTCAAATATTTCTTCTCTTTCTCTCTTTCTTTTCCTCCTGGTATTTCCATTACACATGTTACACTTTTATATTTGTCCCATAGATCTTGGGATTCTGTTTAGCTGTTTTTTGGTCTTTTTTTCTCTTTGTTTTTCAGTTTTAGAAGTTTCTGTTGATAGATCCACAGATTCAGAGTCTTTCCTCAGCTGTGTCCAATCTGCTTATGAACCCATCAAAGGCATTCCTTTGTTTCTAGTACAGTGTTTTGATCTCTGGCATTCTTTTTATTTTTCTTAGAATTTCCATATCTTTGCTTATATTAGCTGTCTGTTCTTAAATACTGTTTACTTTTAACTTCAGAGTCCTTAGTATAGTTATTATAGTTGTTTTAAATTTGTATTTGGTCATTCCAACATTTCCACCATATCTGAGCCTGCTTTCAACTCTTACTCTATAATTTCAGACTGTATTTTGCTTTTTAGTGTGTCTTGTAATATTTTTATGGAAAGGTGATGATGGTGTACTAAGTAAAAGGAACTGTGGTAAAAAGAGGCCTTCAAAAGTGCAATAGTAAGGTGTGTGGGGCTAGGGGAGGCATTCTGTAGTCCTGTGCTTGGGTCTCAGTTCTGGGCTTTGAGCTTGCTTCATGAGTGCTTCTTTATTTATTTTTTTACCCCGTTAGGAGGTACATGATGGCTAAAAGGGGCTGGAGTTGGATATTTCCCTTCCCGGAGGTTAGGCTCTGAAAAATCCCCAGTAGGTTAGCTTTTAGTAAAACAATTTCTCTGAGGGCAGGGCTTGTTAAGAAGCACTGAAGGCTCTGGCACATTTCACAATGGTTCCTTTTCTCCTCCCAGTGCCTGAAGCATAAGGGGATTTTCCCCTGTCTTCACTGGGAGAACCTGGTAGAGCTGCTGGAGGTAAAACCACCAAGTATGTCCCTCTCCCCAGTGACTGGGTCTTCCTGGATTTCCTGTGTCTCAGGCTCATTCATACTGAGGCTTCAGAAGTTCATCAGTTACAGTTTATGCTTTCCTACCCTGGCATTGGTTCCTGTAGAAGTTTCTACTCCAGTAAATTCTGGTTCTTTGTATTTGCTAATAGGCAATTTGTCTCTCTAAATATGGGGGCAGTGGTTTGCCCTGGGAACCCAATTCTCTGAGTGAGGGATCCAAGAGGAATTATTGATTTTTTCAGTTTGTTTAGCTTTTTACTTGTTGATAGGTTAGAGTGGTCACTTCTAGGGTCCTTAAACAGGCCGTATAGGAAACTGGACTAGCCTTTATGTTTTTAAGAAAATGCTCTCAGCTGTCACATTTAAAGAAGAATATACTGACAGTTTTCTGAGGCCGTGAATGGTAAGCTTTAGAAAAATTATTTAAAGAAGAGAAGTCATTGATTAATATTAATATTTTTATTTCTCTCTAATATGGTTGTGAAAAAAAAACTTTAACATCTCTTATGGGTCATGAGGCAGAACCACCTCTGCTCATTTGTTTTTTTGTTGTTGTTGTTGTTTTCACTCATTTGGAACATTTTCATTTTCTACCGGTAGCTCCTTTGCACTTTAAAAATATGATGTGGAAGAGGAAAATATGATCAGAAGAGGAGTAAAGGCTCTTTTAATTATCCAAGTCTACATTTCCTGTTAACTGCTTTTCACTCTGTGTGTGAGGGTCCTTACATGCAGAGATTTCTGAAGTGAGGAAATTAAACCTTTCTCACTAGGGAGAATTCAGCTCTTAAAAAGTAGTTAATGTTGCTAAAGTTGAACACAGACCTACTGTTACTAACAGGGAACATGCTAGTGATTGTTATGTTTTAAAATATTACATCAGAATTTCCCTTTGGCATTTGAACTGAGAGTGGTTCTGTTACATTGGGAGATGGCTCTGCAACTTTTGAACATAGAAAATTCCCTGAACAACAGTTTGAATATTTCTATTCCCAATTCATCTCCCTACTGGAAATTTTACATAAGAATGACTTCTGATTTGAGGAGAGACATAAATTTCTATTCTGTTATCATTAATTCTCAGTATATGATCAAGCTCCTGTGGATCCAATTGTAGTTTTTATGTTTCTCTTTGTGTGGTTTTAAGGAGAAAAAATTTTAAATACAATAAAACTTATTCTGTCTTTTAATGATCAGCTTTCACTGGGCTTTTATAAATCTAAAATGCATTGTGGAATTTCAGTGATCTTATTTTTCCTCTATCTTAATATTTTGCTATTTCATCATTACCAATAATTTTCAACTATACTTAAAAGAATAAAATATTTAAATGGAAAAATGATGGAATCACTTAGAAAGATGATACAATAGTGAAATATATCCCTGAACTATTTTTCCTAATATTGCAAGGGTTAAAATCTCTCTCTCTCTCTCTCATACACACACACACACACCAATTAGCTAAAATGGAAAAGAGCATTGTTGATTATGTTATCTGTTTTAGAAGCTTTATTTATGTATATTATATTTTTAAAATCTCACAATAAACCAATTATTATTCCTGCTTTATAAATAAAGACACTGAGGTGTTTTATATCTTACATTGTCTAGTGTAGTAACTTAATATGAGAAATAGTCCCTGCCTTAAAGGCACATTCTAGTCTTATAGAGTGCTTAGACATAATACAGGGAAGAAATCTGTATGACAAGATGACAGTGGGTTTGCAAAAGAGGTGGATGTCTTCCTGGTTGGAAGAATCATCTATGATGTAGATGGTCTTACACATTTATCAATAGGGAGAAAGTGTGCTTTAGAAGAAGGAATTATTTAAGCATACACCTGAACATAGGATAAAGGACAGTTTACATGTGGCCAGACAATTGTGGGTACAAATACAATAAGTTGCTCTAGATTTGTGTTTCATGGAAATAATTTTTTACTGCAAAATTTGCTTTTAAATAGCAGGCATTTATTTACTCTTATATTATTGGCTACTTATTTTTTTTGTTCATTTTACATGTTCATTGTGCATTATAGTCCTATATTGATAAATTTCTGTGTATTTTTCTTTAATATTTAATGTAATCCTAACTTTACTATTAATGCCCATACCTCTTTCCATTTTTCATTACCACAGTATTAAGTTTTCTAAAACATATCTATGAATAAATATTTACGTGTAACCTATTCAGTTATGGAATTCCAGGTTGAATGTTTTTTTAAAAATTCACCAGTTATGACAATAATTTTTACTAATACACACACCTATACTTTTTCACACATCAAAATATCTTGAAATAATTTTCTGTATGGTTGACCCTTGCATAACATGGGTTTGAATTGTGTGAGTCCACTTAAATGAAGATTTCTGTGAATCCTCTTAATAAAATAAATATATGGAAAAATTTTTGGAGATTTTTGACAATAAATTCACCAATGAATTGCATAGTCTAGAAATACTGAAAAAATTAAGGAAAAGTTAATATGTCATGAATGATTAAAATATATGTAAATAAAATAAAAAGTAAACAAATAGGACCTAATTAAGCTTATAAGATTTTGAACAGCAAAGGAAAGCATAAACAAAATGAAAAGACAACATGCAGACTTGGCATAAATATTTGCAAATGATGCAACCAACAAGGGCTTAATTTCCAAAATATATAAACGACTTGTACAGCTCAATGACAACAACAACGACCCCAATTTAAAAATGGGCAGAAAATCTAAATAGACATTTCTCCAAAGAAGAATGGCAGATTGCCAATAGACACATGAAAAGATGCTCATCATGCTAATTAATAGAGAAATGCAAATGAGAACCACAGTGTGGTATCACCTCACACCAGTGAGAGTGGACAGCATCAAAAAGTCTACAAAGAGTAAATGCTGAAAAGGGTGTGGAGAAAACAGAATCTTCCTACACTGTTGATGAGTATGTAAATTGGTACAGCCACTATGGAGAACAGTATGGAAGTTCCTCAAAAAACTAAAAATAGAGTTGCCATATGATCTACCCACTCCTGGGCATATGTCCAGAGAAAACTCTAATTTGAAAAGATACATGCACCCCTATGTTCACAGCAGCACTGTTTAAATAGCAAAGACATGGACGCATCCTAAATGTCCATTGACAGATGAATGAGTAAAGAAGATGTAGCATATATACACAGTGGAATATTGCACAGCCACAAAAATGAAATAATACCATTTGCAGCAACATGGATGGACTTAGAGATTATCATACTATAAACAGAAAAAGACAAATATATGATATCACTTATATGTGGAATCTCAAGTATGACACAAATGAACTAATCTACAGAAACAAACTCATAGACATAGAGAAAGAGACATGTGGTTGCCATGGGGACAGGAGTAGGGGCTATGGATTGGGAGTTTAGGGTTAGCAGATGCAAACTATTACATACAGAATGGATGAACTGTAAGGTCCTACGGTGTAGCCCAGGGAATTTATTCAGTATCCTGTGATGAATCATAATGGAAAGGAATTTGAAAAAGAACATGTCTGTGTGTGTGTGTGTGTAGCTAAATCTTTGCTGTAGAGCAGAAATTAATACAACATTGGAAATCAACTATACTTTAAATAGAATAAATTTAATAAAATAAAATAAATAGACCAGTAAATATACTAGTCTATTTTATCATTTACTACCATAAAATATATGCTGATCTATTCTAAAAAGTTAAAATTTATCAAAATATACTCAAACACATAATTGTACACACCACCATTGACAGTGCAGAGAAATGTAAACATATGTAAAGATGCATGTTAAATAATCACATAAAATTAACACTAGTACATATTGTATCATGCTAATAACTTTATAATCATCTCCCATTGCCTCCATGGTGAGCTCAAGTGTAGTGCACATCTGCTTAAAATGCTGTGACCTTCATGTGAGCAGTTCATCTCTCCACTAAGTTGCATATTAGAGTACAAAGTGGTCTCATGGTTCTCACATATTTCATTGTGTTTAGTGTAATACTGTAAACCTTGAACAACACCATGGGGCCCGCACAGTGCTACTTGTGATGCTAGGAAGTTCTCCTAAGAAGTAAAGTCATGACATGACAAGGGAAAGTTGAATTGCTTGATAAGTACTTTAGACTGAGGTCTTCAGCTGACATTGCCACCATTTCAAGATGGATGAATCTAGCCATTGTTAAAAAAAAAAAAAGATTTGTGGAGCCATAGCTGTGGCTGCACCAGCATGCATGAAAACTGTGCACATTTTTCACAATACCTTTTTATCTGGCGTGAAAAATGCAGCCTTAATGTGCGTTTTAACAAGGTTGCTATCAGAAAGACATACTTGTAGACTCTAATATGATTTGAGAAAAAGTGAGGTCATTCTTTGACAACTTAAAGCAAAAGGAAGTGAAGGATCTAAAGCTGGAGAATTTAATGGCAGCAAAGGATGGTTTTATAGTTTTAGAAAGAGGTTTGGCTTGAGAAATGTCAAGATAATAGGAGAAGCAGCAGACATGTTCCCAGACACCATTAAGAAAGTCACTGAGGAGAAAGAATGTCTGCTCAAGCAGGTTTTTAATGCAGATTAAAGTGCCCTATTCTGAAAAAAATAAAAAATAAAAATGCCACAAAGGACATTTGTTAGTAAGGAAGAGAAGCCAGCACCAGCATTTAAGGTAGGAAGAGCTAGCTAACTCCGTGGTGCTGTGCAAATGCAGTTCGGTTTCTGGTCAGGACTGCCCTTATCTATAAATCTGCCAACCCCTGATCTTTGAAGGAAAAATTAAACACCAGCTGCCAATCTTTTGGTTGTACAACAAGAAGGCCTGGACAATGAGAAGCCTTTTTCTGGATTCCTTTCATCAATGCTTTGTCCCTAAAGTTAGGAAGTGCCTTCCCAATAAGGGAATCCCTTTTAAAGTTCTTTTGATTTAGATAATGCCTCTAGCCACCCAGAACTATATGAATTAACACTGAAGACATAAAAGTGAGTTACTTGTCCCCAGACTCAAAGACTGTAATTTAGCTTCTAGATCAGGGCACCATAAGGACCTTTAAGGTTCATTACATTGTGGTGCTCTATAGGAAGAATTGTCACCACCATGGAAGAGAATTTTGATTGAACGTCATGGAAGACTAGAAGGATACACCATTGAAGATATCACTGTTTTTACTGAAAAGCCATGAAATATATCATGCCCAAAACAATAAATTTCTGCTGGAGAAAACTGTGACCATGTGCACATGAATTCACAAGATTTACAACAGAGCCAATCAAGGAAATCATGAAAGAGATTGTGGGTATGTCAACAAAAGATGGGTTAAAGGATTTCGAGTTATGATACACTAGGCACTAGAATCACTAAATAAAGTTACAGAGCCACTAGATACCGCACCAGAAGAATTAACAGAAGACTTGATGGAGGTGAGTAACTCCCAAACAGTGCCAGATGATGAGGAAGATGCAGAAGAAACAGAGCCAAAAAACAGTTATCAGACAATCTAGCAGAAGTTCTCCAGTTACTCAAGCCTGCTTTTGACTTTTTTTTTTTTTGTCTTTTGTCTTTTTTAGGGCTGCACTTGCGGCATATGGAGGTTCCCAGGCTAGGGGTCTAATCAGAGCTGTAGCCGCCAGATCCGAGCCACACCAATGCCAGATCCGAGCAGCGTCTGTGACCTACATCACGGCAACACCGGAGCCTTAGCCCACTGAGCAAGGCCAGGGATTGAAACCGCAACCTCATGTTTCCTAGTCAGATTCGTTTCCACTGCGCTGCAAGGGGAACTCCTACTTTTGACTTTTTATGATATGGCCCCTTCCATGATACAGGCAAGGGAACCAAAGCAACTGGTGGAAGAATGATGGTATCACATAGAAACATTTTTGGAGAAGTGAAAAAGCAAAAAGGTCAGAAATTATGATGTTTTTCTATAAAGCTATGCCGAGTGTGCCTCCCTCTCCCGCCTGCCCTTCCACCTCCTCCACCTCTTCCGCCTCTGCCACTCCTGAGACAGTAACACCACCCCTCCTCTTCCTCCTCCTCCTCAGCCTGCTGGAAGTGAAAACGACAAGGATAAAGTTCTTCATGATGATGCACTGCCATCTAATGACTAGTAAATTGTCATCATGCTGTACAGTTAATAAACGTATCCATTGTGTATTTTGTGAGTATCTCCATATGAAAATCTAATAATTGTATGGGAAGAACTATATGAGATGTTTTTGTGTCACTGTCATCACCAAGCATTCATCATGTAAAATAATGTATAAGGCTTGTGTTGAAGTGGATGCCTGTGCTTACATAAGCACAAGATAAGTAATATTTAACATAAAATTAATCGTGTTGATTTTCTTAGTGTTTTATAAATTTGCTTTCAAAGAATTACATTATAGTACAGTGTATCTCTCATAATTGGAAAACAGCGTATCATCCTATCAACAGCCTGGGTTTTTTTTGGTCATCTATTTTTTGTTAAAGTATTTAATAACATTTTAATTAAAGTATTTACTAAAGTATTTAATACTTTTTATTACAGTATTTGCTTTACAGTAGTTTGTAAATTTCTGCTGTACAACATAGTGTCCCAGTCATACATTCTTTTTCTTATCTATCTTCCATCATGTTCTATCCCAAGAGATTAGATATAGTTCTCTGAGCTGCACAGTAGGACCTCATTGCTTATCCATTCTACATGAATTGTAAGTGTTTTCCACACTGTTTATCAGCATCACTCTAATATTGTATGTCATAAAAATTTTATTATGACTCATTCATTAGTGTATAAGTGAGGCTACTGTGAAGCAATCATATAAATTATACTAGGGTACCATAAAGCAGTCATATTGCTGCTGCTTTGTTATCTGTGCATGAATCCTGTAACTATGAATAAAAATTTCTTTTTCATATATTTTCAGTTTTGATGTGTAGTGTAGTGTTAGTGATATGTATAACATCCTAAGTGTTTTGTATCATGTAAGATAATATTGATGTAGGTACTGACAGATGATTCATCTTATAAACAGATAGCATAAAATTACAGCATTGATGTATACAGTATTATAAATGTATTTTTGCTTTCTTATGATTTGCTTAATAAGATTTTCTTTTATCTAGCTTACTTTATTCTAAGAATACAGTATGTGATAAATATCCAAAATATGTGTTATATGGCTGTTTAAGTTATTGGTAAGACTTCCAGTCAACATTAGGCTGTTAGTAAGTTTCAGAGAAGTCCAGAGTCATACACAGATTTTCAACTGCACAAGTAGTCAGCACTCTTCACTCCCATGTTGTTCAAAGGTCAACTGTATTCTTTTTGATTGTAGTCTTCATTCTTGCTGAGTCTTTCTCTGAGCCACTGTTGGCAACACAGGGGCCCAAATAAGAGGCAACAGGCATAAAGATAAGGGAGTTGTAGTTGGTTGTATCCGTCCCCACTGCATATTATTTGCAGGGAGATGGTTAGCTCTAATCACTGTCAAAAGTATAGTGGGCATAGGATGAACCTTGACATCTCCTCAAGTGACATCCTCAGGCCGTGAAGTAAGGATGGAGTACATACCTTACAAGCCTATCACGAGGACTGAATAAGATGTTGTCTCTATGAAGTCCTTATTCCATGTCTGACATGTAGTAAACGTGCAAGTAAAAGTAGATGGGATTTAATTCCAAGTCCTATACAATCCAGAGCACACAGCTGCCAGCACCAGAAAATGAGATTCATTGGATGCTACCTTGAGGACTGCCAACCAGTCAATCAGATTTGAAGGAAAGGGGGTTGTCAAATAAGTATATGAATCTCCATTGTTACTATTTTGGATTACTTTGTTTCACTGAGCTCAGGGAGCTGAGTTTTTTTAGCATTTTGATCCAAAGAACCACTGAAAACACCTATCACAGTATGCGGAAGTAGAAAATTCTAACTGTAATGTTGCATTTATTTGAACAGGAGTGTAGGCACTTTTTTGAAACAGCCATACTTTATTATCTTACAGACAAATCCAAAGCAGATGGCAAAGTTGCAGTGGTGGCCAAGAAAAGGGTAAGATGATGTTTTATTAAATATAATACACAGATTTCGAAATCCATATTATTAATACTATTTGATTAATATTTTAAAAAGAAAATGCAATTAATTAAAAACAAAGTGACATCAGTTTTTTTCTTCTAAAAGTTAGGTTGACACTAAAATTTAATATTTATGATTACTTATATCAATATTGTAAAATTATCAGATCCTAGAATAATAGAAAATTTTAAGTTAACAAATAGTTGCTTTTACCTGTATATACTCTCATATATTAAAATATTTTTATGTATCATGTTATTGTATTGTGAGCTCTTCATAAAATTCAAATTATTAAAATTCACAGCTTAATATGGACTTTACCTTAAAATTAAGTAGTAGAGAACTTCCACATCAGACATTTGTACAAATCTTTTTAATGAAATTTGTAAAGTCAAGACATTTTAAAAGAATATTAAAAATTTAACATGTCATGCTGTATATTGTATGCAGAGAGATGTTTATCTATACTCACTGTCAAAACTATGATTGGAATAGGATGAACCTTGACATCTCCTCAAGTGACAATATTCTTTACGGAACACCCCTGATAAAGAGAGTCAATGACTAAAACAAAGTCTACTGGACAGATAATTTATTTGTGTCAGAAGAAAAAGAATTGTGATTGAAAGAAAAGCCTAAACTGTGCTGCTTCCCATGTTGAGTGGTGGGCTGACAGAGGGTGGACCCACAGAAGGTTTAGTATAACCTGGAGGAGTAAGGAGAGGATGTCAGGCTCAAACCTGCAGATGGATAGGCAGTGAGATGAGCATCGTTTTTGTCTTCTCTGTAGGTATATTTTATGAGACCTTTTAAAATCCAATTTGGGGAGTTCCTGTTGTGGCTCAGCAGCTTAGCAACATTGGGAGTTCCCATTGTGGCTCAGTGGTCATGAACCTGACTAGTATCCATGAGGATGCGGGATTGATCCCTGGCCTCGCTCAGTGGGTTAAGGATCCAGCAATGCTGTGAGCTGTGGTTTAGGTCACAGACACAGGTTGGATCCTGCATTGCTTTGGCTGTTGAGTAGGATGGCAGCTGCAGCTCCTATTCGACCCCTAGCCTGGGAACTTCCATATGCCATGGGTGTGGCCCTAAAAAGACAAAAAAAAAAAGAAATGCAATGTTGTTTCTGTGAGAATGTGGGTTCAATCCCTGGCTTCACTCAGTGGGTTTAGGCTGTAGATCCAGCTCGGATCTGATTTTGCCGTGGCTGTGGCATAGGCCTGTGGCTGCAGCTCTGATGTGACCCTTAGCCCAGGAACTTCCATATGCAGCAGGTGCAGCTGTAAAAAAAAAACATTTTTTAAAATTCCAATTTGGAGAGTTCCTGCTGTGGTGCAATAGGATTGGTGGCATCTCTGGCGCACTGGTATTCAGGTTTGATCCCCAACCAGCACAGTGAGTTAAGGATCCAGTGTTGCCATGGCTGAAGTATAGGTTGCAACTGCAGCTCGGATCTGATCCCTGGCCCAGGGAACTCCATATGCCATGGAGTGGCCAAGAAATAAAAAATCCAATTTTGTTTTATCCTTTTGGTTTGGGCCTTATAAAAGGAATCTGGACTTTTCATTGGCTGAATACTGTTGATGCACCTTTGCAGAAAAGAATTCAGGAATTCAGTATCATAGAAGACAGACAAGACTGCCCCTTAAAAAAGGAAGGAAATAGGCCTTGTGTGTCTGAAGATTGAGACAGGAGTATGTGAAGTAGTGCAGGGCTGTTAATGTGGATAGAATTGTTGATTTCAGTCTCTGCTAAAGAATATCTAGCATAAAAGATTATAAAGATAATAATAACTAACATTTATATATATCACTTTATTTTTGCTAGTGATTTTCAATAAAAGCAGAACTGTCTCTAGGAACTGTCTGCTATTCAAAATGTGGCCCATGGACCAGAGCTGCCTGTGAACTATTTATTTATTGTTCTGCAATGAGATAAAAGCAAAAGCTGAGAGTAACCATGTAGAAACTTCTATGGTAATTTGACAGAGTAAGTTCTGTCTGTTGAGTGTAATAAAATGGAACTTGTATTTTGTATGTTTTTGTTTTTTATTTCATTTTTTCCCCAGTAACTTTTTAAAATATGAAAGTATAGATCTTAGAATCAGGGGGCAGGGGGAGGTAACTGGCCCTTTACTGCAGATAGTTCGAAAGATACTGAGATGAGATGTTTTAGAATTTGTGAACATGTTTTGGGACATAGTAATTTGAGGGAATACAAGACATTTTATTGGGCAGAGGTTAGGGACACTAGAAATCTTGCAGTGCAGGGAACAGCACTGTGTAATGGGAACTGTCCGACATTACACGTGATTTTTGAATATCCTGCTGGACTCAACGAACTACAGATGTAACTGTGTAGAGATTTAATGTAAAACCATACTGAAATATAACATACCAGACAAAAAGCCAAGGAATTTAGAGGGTGTGTTATGGAGAAGAAAGCTGAAAGGGAATGAACATATTCTTCTTGAAATTATTGAATAATTTACTTATTTTCAACTCGACACATTTTAACGTCTTCAACCATATATTTACTTGTAAACAGTGGAAGTGTAGTTACTTAGAAACCATGGAAAACATTTACAAATATGTAAAAGGAAATTTGAGATGCTTTTTAAAACAGTTATGATCAAATATTTCTAAATTAACAGTTACATGGAATATATTGATCTTATTGAATTTAAAAAATAAGCATTTACAAATATTTTGTAGTGTTGCTACCCTCCATTTTTTTAGACTACTGACAAGAAATCTGTTATAAACATTACATATTGAAATTATTTGGGGTTAGCATATTGTTTTCCAGTCTTACTCTGATACAGACTTTAAAAGTCTACCTAAGTTTTTATGTACATCTTATATTGTTGTTCCTTTTTTTTTTCCTTTTTTCTTTTTAAAGTCATGGAAACTCCATATTGTTGTTTCTTTTTCCAAATTTATCAAGATACTCTTCCTCACCTATGGAAAGTTATGGTCAAGTTCTTTTCAAGTACTAGAGACTGACTGTATGTACTGATATATTATGGAATTTCAAGAAAGGATATGTATTTTTCTGGACATTTTGTTACTAGGTCATCCCATGTCATGGCACAGAGAATTATTCTCCCCATTGGGAATTGTTTTGGCAAGCTCGTGTTGGAAAATGCCAGACTTCTCATTTTCTATACTTCTCAGGCAATCTGTAATTTATTTTTGAAATATTATCTCTATTTAAGATTAGTTTCTTTTCTCTTATCAGTTGCAAATGTCTGATCTTTTACTAAACGTGGTGTCTCTCCTGTACCACTGCTTCTGCTGACATTTTCCCATAGATCCTATACAGCATGACTGTGACCATCCTGCTTCACTTCTAGCATGACAGGGATGACTAACATATATCTTATGGCTGATGTCTTCAAATGTAGTTGTTCCTAAGCATATACAAAGAAAAATACATTGGTTTTTATTATAAACACATTTTTTTCACTTTTTTAATAATACTGTTACAGTCTTTTGAAATTATTCATGTAGTCAGATGTATTAACTAGCACACAGACTATAATACTGTGACAGGAGAGTCCAAACTACAGAGAATCGTACAGGATAGAAGTTCACCTCTATCATGTACCTGACCAAAGGGAGCCAGCAATTCAGGGTGGGACCAGGCCTTGCCCCACAAAGTCACTCCCTCTGTCTTATTAGGGTATGGTCCTCATCTTTATGGTTGAAAGTTGATTGCACCAACACATCTACATTCTGGCCCATGGAGAGAAGTAAAGTAGAAAAGGAGTACAGATGATCTGTTGAATAAGAAAACCCAAAGCTGCACATGTCACTTCTCTCACATCCTGTTGGCAAAATTTAGTAACATGGCCATATCTGGTAGCAAAGGGAGGGAGTAGAATGCAGCTTCTAACTGAGCCAGTTTGCAAGGAGAGATTTTTTTAAAATTTATTTTATTGAAGTATAGTTGATTTACAAGGTTGTGTTAATTTCTGCTATACAGCAAATGACTCAGTTTTTGTATGTAACTATATATATTCTTTATATGTATAATTATCCATTCTTATATATAGTTATATATATATGTTCTTTTTACATATAAATATATATGTTCTTATATATTCTTTTTCATATTATTGAATTCATCTTTCATCATGATTTATTATAGGATATTGAATATAGTTTTCTGTGCTGTACAGTAGGACTTTGTTGGTTATCCATTCTATATGTAATAGTTTGCATGTGCTAACTCCAAACTCCCAATCCTTCCCTGTCGCTGTCTCTCCCCCTTGGCAACCACATGTCTGTTCTCTATGTATATGAGTCTTGTTTCTCTTTCATAGAGAAGTTGATTTGTGTCGTATTTTAGATTACACATATAAGTGATATCATATTTGACTTTTTCTTACTGACTTCACTTAGTATAAAAATCTCTAGGTCCATCCAAGTTGCTGCAAATGGCATTGTTTCGTTCTTTTTTATAGCTGAGTAATATACCATTGTATATATGTACCACATCATCTTTATACGTTCCTCTGTTGATGGACATTTAGGTTGTTTCCATGTCTTGGCTATTGTAAATAGTGCTTCTATGAACATTGGAGTACATGTATCTTTTCGAATGAGTTTTGTCTGGATATACACCCAGGAGTAGGATTGCGGGATCATATGGCAATTCTATTTTTAGGTTTTTGAGAAACTTCCGTATGTTTTTCCTAAGTGGCTGCACCAATTTGCATTCTCTGGTTAGGGTTTTAAATGATATTACTAAAAGAGTTTAGAGATTAGGGTTGCTAAAAGGAAGACAAAGAACCAGGATACTCCTGGTTAGTGGTCTAAGAGTTTCACATCAAGATAGGGAATGATAAGTTTCAAAGTATTTGTTATAAAAGAAGGTCACTAGGTTGTAAAAGATCTGCTATGTTTGAGAAACACTTACACAGGCTGCCTCATTTGAGCCTCACAGTATCAGTAAGAAATAGGTATTACCATAACTGTTCTTACAAAGACACTGTTCCAGAGGTATTAAGTGACTTAACAGTAGTGTCAGAGCTGAAAGAGAAATCCAGGTCTCATGGTCTGCAAGCCACGGTTTCATTAAGCAATTTTCTGGCTTCCTAAATCACTTTAGCATCTTTGAGATACTAAATCACTTTTTAGTGTCTTTTTTTTTTAGTATCTAAATCATTTAGTATATTAGACTCTGAAAGAATCTCAAATTTCATGCTTATGAAGGGGTGCAGTTCTAGCTTTTAAACAATACTTCATTTGTATAGTACTTTCAGATCACAAAGCCTTTCCACAAACATTGTCTTTTCTTTCAGACCCTATCAATGGAAGGCAGAGTAAACATTGCCATCATCATCATACAAAGGAGCTCATTATGGTTGGAGAGTTTCCCATGGCCACAAAGTTCCCCTTAGGTGCTTTTGTTAACCTTACTTAGTTTTCCTTAGTTGTTGAAAGTATTAGCAAGCTTAGCCTCAAGCTTAGTTTGAGTGAATAAAGTTTAGGTAGTTTTTATTTTTTGTGCATTTTAGATTCATGGATATGTAGTAAAATATTTCTCTTAGGATTTAAGGACTTTTGAGACAAGCTTTAGAAGACTGCCCTTTCGTTAAAACAAAATATGTTATATATGATTCACTTAACCTTTCTCCTATTGCTACTGGTGACACTTAGGTGAGACTCTTTCCGAACGTAGCTTCTTGTCCTACTACATGTTTTGGATTGTTTCTTCAGAACAGTTCACAGGAGAAGGATTACTGAGAAAGGGATGGGAGCCTGTTGTCAGGTTGTAACACTCTCACCAACAGGCATGCAGATGCCACACTGTTGAGAGGCATACTAAAGATGTTGTTGCCAGTCTACATAATACTCTATTACTGTTGTAGCCATATTTCTTTGACTTGAGGTAAATTGTCAGATTCATTAACAGCTGAGCCACAAAGGGGACCCTGATACATGACTAGATATAGATATTTAGGTAAATATGTATGCCTTGCATTTTTTAATCTGTATTTTGTTACGGGGGCCCCAACTGAGAACTTAGAAGGGAAGGGGGAAAAGACATTTTTCCTCCCCTACTAACCAGTTGCCTCAATGCCATTTATTGACTAATAAGTTATCTTTCCCTTTACTGTTTTTCTTTTATTATCTTATATAATATTCCTTCTTCATAATATAACATATAGCAGTTAACATGTCAAAATGTCTATATCTAGTCATGTGTCAGGGTCCCCTTTGTGGCTCAGCTGTTAATGAACCCGACTAGGATCCATGAGGATGCAGGTTCAATCCCTGGCTTCACTCAGTGGGTTAAAGATTCGGCATTGCCATGAGCTGTGGTGTAGGTCACAGACAAGTCTTGTTTCCTGCGTTGCTGTGGCTGTGGTATAGGCCAGAACCTGTAGCTCTGATTTGACCCCTAGCCTGGGAACTTCTGTATGCTGCGGGTGAAGCCCTAAAAAGCAAAAAAAAAAAATAAAGTAAAAAAAAAAAAAAAAAAAACCTCATGTATCTAGTCTTAAAATAAATTCCAAATTGCCTTAGTTACTGTTTCTTTATTTTTAATGTATATGATCCTTTCTTTAATTGGTGATGCTTCATTGCTCTACCCCACAAACTGCCTTCTTATCAAATTCTCAAATACCAAGCCAGTATTTCTCCTTCCCTAAATCATCCCAGGACCAGGTTCTATGAAACTGAAGATCCACCTCTCTAGACCAGGACCTTCCAGAATTATTTAAAATTCCTGGTCCTAAACTATTTACTCTACCCTACCTTGCCTTTCCCATGGAAACCCCAACAAAGGCACAATTTAAGTAGTTTTAACAGCATACAGATGAACTTTAGAAATACTGAGTCAGGTCCCAAGAAAAGTTCTGTTGAGGTGATGGTTGGTATATAGAAAATCTATGTATTAATTTATAGAGAAATTACATGTTTGTAATACTAGGTGCACCCATGTAGTAACATAGCTTGTCTCTTTATTCATTTTGCTTTAGTTTTTCAGTGTAGAATATTATATATTTCTAATTAAGGCTAGCCCATGTATTTGTTTGTGACTAATTGGAAAGGATCTATTTTCAATTCTGTTTTTTAATTTTTTGGGCTTATATGTAGAGAGAGAGTGTGTGTGTGGGGGGTACCTTTTTTTCCTAACAGTTTATTTTTATTAATGCAAAAAATGTTTAACTTATACCACCTTATAAGACAAAATTAGTGACTACTCTTTTGATATATGCATTTGTGTATGAAAAATTCAAGCTATTATATTTTTGGATGAAAAATACATTTCCCCCCAATTATTGCGAAAATTCTTTATTATAAGCAGGAAATTTTCATTGCCCAATTGAAAGAGAAGTTGCTTAAATTTTATGACAATGTTTGGATATCTGTGCTAATAAGCTTGCTTATTGATATAGAATTCATTTACTGCAACTCACTTGATTCATTTAGCTTTATATGCATCTTTCTACAAAGATAAATATTATAATAGATCTCTACTGCGGGCTTCTAGCCCTAGGCAGAGAGAAATCCCAGGAAAGAATAGTGAGCAGAGTAACCCCTTGGGAAGAGTCATAATCAGGCTTCAAAACTCCTTGATTCTGTTTGGATTTTGCTTGTAGGTATCGTTCACCTTTCCAAAGGCCAGTGTTCCTGAAACTTGACTTGTTCAGGCATTCCATTATCATTTTGCCATTTTCTTTTTCTTTTTTCTTTTTTCTTTTTTTTTTTTTTGTCTTTTTGCCTTTTCTAGAGCCACTTCCCCGACATATGGAGGTTTCCAGGCTAGGGGTCTGATCAGAGCTGTAGCCGCCGCCCAATGCCAGAGCCACAGCAACGCAGCATCCAAGCCTCATCTGCAACCTACACCACAGCTCACGGCAATGCCGGATCCTTAACCCACAGAGCGAGGCCAGGGATAGATCCTGCAACCTCATGGTTCCTAGTCGTATTCGTTAGCCATTGAGCCACCACGGGAACTCCTCATTTTGCCATTTTCTATACTGTTAGTTACTATAGTTTTCTTTCATTTGACTTACCTTTTTTCAATTTAATTTGTTTATTGAAGTAGAATGTAAACATAGTGAAATTAAGTGTAGAGATCTTGGAGTGTAGAGTTTGATGAGTTTTTCTTAAATGTATATATACCCATGTAACTACCATTCCAGATTAAAGTTGAGAACATTTTCATTACCCCCAAAAATGTCCTAACCAAAATTTTAAAGTGTAAATGCACTCTTTAGATGTGCTTTACATTTTGAAATATATGTAAATGAACATGTCTTAATACAGAAAATTGTCCATGTATCACTTTAAGTCATCAATGGAAACCTTAACATATAAGGTTCTTTTCATACTAATTTCAGTTTCCCTGTTCTCAAACTCTGTCCCACTGTAAGGCAGGGTTATGAAACAGCCTTCCAGGGGAGGGATTTTTAATGAGATATTGTTTAGTAACTTAATAACTAAACCTGCCTAGGTTGCAAGATTTACCTCTTTTATGTTTTGTTTTTTTTTTTTAATTTTTATGACTGCACCCATGGCATATGGAAGTTCCCAGGCCAGGGATTGAATGTGAGCTGCAGCTGTGACCTACACCACAGTTGTGGCAGTGCTGGATCCTTTAACCCACTGCGTTGGGCTGAGGATCGAACCTGTACCTCCTCAGCTACCAGAGCCACTGCAGTTGGATTCTTAACCCACTGCTCCATGGCAGGAACTCCTTACCTCTTTTATCTTGACTTGCAATCTATAAGAATTCCATGGAATAATTATTCATAGGAAAATATTAAAATTAGACAAAATGAATTAATTACTGGTATCCAAAGCCTTTTATATATGATTTATGAAAGCAAGCAAAGACCCCTTTATTTAGAGTATCTATTTTCTGGTGTGGATAATGGTATTTGTTTCTTAAATAGGAAAATCTTCTTTGGGACTTGTATATTTGCTTAAACACCCCCTCCTTTTTTGTTTTTTATTTGACTCAGTTTATGAATCTGATCAACCAAACTCATCTCCTTGTAGTTTTCTTAAGATGGGCCGTGGGAGGAGCTGGGAATAGAGGGGAAGCATGCATCAGTGTGAGTATAACAGAATAGAAAACCACTTTGTTTTTCTTCCCTGGAGGTAAAACAAGGAAATCCTAGTATGAGGACCATGCTGCTCTCCAGGCTCACAGATTGTAGTCCGAAAGGTGTTGGCCAGAAACTGGCTTACAAATAGTAGGTTTTCTATTTATGGGGTTGCTGGTGTCTCTTGTTGCTATTGTAGGGGTTGCATATTTGAGGGGTGCTTTGCAAGGTTGCCAGTTTAGGGAATTACCCTAAACCATAGACGTGTCCCAGTGCACTGACTTATCTGAAAAAATCCACAGTTTAGTTGTGCAGATCTGGTACTTGGTAAACAGAAGTTAATCTTTATCAGTAATATTCTCTCTTAACTTTTAAGAATTTTTTTCATCCTAACTATTAAAAGACAAAAAGTGGAATTCTCTGGTGGTGCAGGGAGTTAAGGATCCAGCATTGTTGCTACTATAGCTTGGGTTGCTGCTGTATTGCAAGTTCAATCCCTGGCCCAGGAACTTCTGCATGCACAAGTGCTGCAAACAAACAAACAAAAGCCTCCAGAGTATACTTTTTTAAAAATGACTACTTATAATAATAGGAGATTGTACTAATTTTTGTTTCTCTACACATAATGTCTATTTGAAAATTCAATCCAGTTATTATTAATTCACTTGGAATTTGAGTTTAGTGATACTTAAAATCTGGTGTCACAGATTCCAGAAATTTAAAACTGTTCAACCATAACTCTCTACGTTTTCAATTCTGTATTTTAACTTTGAGCCAGAAGGCAATATAAATAATTCTACAAAATATTATTGCTCTTTTGTCAAACAAAAACCCCTTCACCTTGAGTTCTGTTAATCACGTGAAGAATAGATGTTGTCCTTTGTTATTTGGGACTAAAGGCTGTATTACATAGTCTGTTTCAATTTTGTTGATTGTAATTCATTATAAGTATAAACCTTTCTCTTATCCAGAGACACATAAATTACCTCTCCAGCGTCAAGCTACACACAAGATAAATCTGGGTTTATTCTAAAGTTTGGGATATTTCTTATTCAACAGCTTCCTCATCCTGTTTCATTAAAACCAAAACCAGTATTGCTAACTGATAGAAGTATTTTTATTGATATAACATACAATAGGAATTTGAACAATGAATTTATTTTATAGATTATAGATATTGAACTAGATACTAAAATGATCTTTCTATGCCTCATAGTAATAACTACTATTTCTCTATTTGCAAAGGGAGATTGTTTTCACTGAGAAAAAATATGCCATTGAAAATTAATAGCATTTACTTATGGCTTATTAGGATTAGTCTATAATTTCAAATTTTAAACATTTGGCTTCTGCCCACAAGTTTATCTGTACTCCCCCACATACTAAGAACATAGTCCCCCAGACCAAACAAAGGAAGGTGTATCCTCCATGTGCTTCCATGAATCTAGGTGCAAGAATGTCTTATTTCAACCTCTGGGATCCTCAGAGAACTAATGTAAAGGCTCAGTCCAAATAAAAATATTTAAATAGTCTTTTTTTTAAAAAAACTGTGCTATTGTACAGAGTATCTATTCCTGTGTAGAAGAAAGAGCATCTTCCTTTGCAGTATTGTTGAGGATAAATGTTCAGAATATTTGAGCGATTGTGGGTCAAACAATCAGGCCAGTTACCCTGAGGGAGAGAAAAATGGTAAAACAGATAATGAAGGTCTCAATGTTTATTCTTGTTTTGTTGTTGTTGTTTACACCCAAGGCGTATAAAAGTTCCCAAGCCGGGGATCAAACCCCTGCCACCGTAGTAACCAGAGCTACAGTAGTGACAATACCTGGTCCTTAACCCTCTGAGCAGCCAGGAAAAAAAAGTATAATATGAGGACTATAATCATTGAATGATCTCTGTGCATCACTTTTTTAGAATTAAATTGAAATATGTAGATTCTAGAAAGTCTTCCTTAGAAACACTATTTTTTCCCCCAACATTTCTCTTGCTAAAATATCTAATGACATTAGGAGAAGCTATACACAAATAGAAATTGTTTTCAACAGACTTGGATTTTTAAACAGTGTCCAATTGTAGGTCAAATAATCTAATTTATCAGCTTCATTCATTTAGGTAAACAACTACCTAAGTTCTGTTCTTCTGCTTTCTGTGGGGCTCTTTCCTCTCTAGATGCCCTGTTCCTATTTGTCTTTTGAGTTCTGAAGCTCTCTGTAGACATGAGTGCCATTTGTACTATTTTAAAAAAAATAAACTTCCTGAAGTTCTATGTTCTATCACTGGTATAGATGGATGGTCAAAGACTATTTTAAAAAATCAAGTGCAAGGCTTTAAAATTTATCAGTGAAGTTCATAACCCTAGAATTTCCTGAAAGTGTCCTGTTCTTTCTATCCTCAGTGAAGATTGGAAGGTGTTAATAGAAGACCTTTTCATGCCTTCTGTTTAAAGGAGTATAGTGGCCAATTTCTGTTTTTAGGGAAAATATTCTCCTGTGTCTCAGCTCACTGCTTGAACACACACTCCAGTGTTTTCTCTGGTAAGCCTCTCAAAGCAGAGAATCCACAGTGCTTTAGTGTGAACTTACATATGGCTGGAGAGAGTGCAAGATGTTTTTAAGTCGTATTGCCAGGGACTGATCTCTGATATTGTCAAATCTCACAAGAATACTCCTTTAGTAAAGACTGAAGCATTGGTCATTGACGGACATTTAGGTAAGAAACACTATGTTTGTAGATGATCTATTGAAATTGTGTTTAAAATAGGCTAGAAAATGATTGTTTCAACCTTCCCTCCTCTTCAAAGAGGTGTTAAAAACAAATATTATCTGGGTCCAAAGCCTTAACTTTATTATTTGTACTCTCCAGATATTCATGTTAAGTAATAGCCATCATTTACAGTGTTTCATGAAACCAATTTTCATCCTATTCTAAGCATATTTTCCCAGCAGATTTACCAAAGGGAAATGAGAATATTGGCTCTTCTTTCTATATGATGAGTTTTGACAAGGAGTTTATGTACATTATTCAAGGTATGGATTCACTTTTCTGTCAAAGTAAAGCTCTTTAGTGATTATTGACTGACAATGATTCTCAAAAGGTTATGAAATGTATTTTTGTCTTCTGTGAGCATAAAATGCTAATCAGAATTTTATGCCCTCAGATTTAACACAGCTAACAAACTTGTTCTTCTTGCTTAAAGAGATTTTTAATTTAGATGAATAGTGACTTAAGGAAATGGGCAATGTCAAGTCAGTTTATGCAGATTATATAAATCGATGTAAACACAATTCTTAAGGATTTTGTGTCCTTTGCAATTAAAGGCAATTTTGTCATTTGCCATTCTAGTCAGAAATCTTAATTATCATTAAATATATATAATATATATATATTCCAGTAAATGACACATGCTCTTTATACATAAACTTCTTTGTTTTTATATCCAACAAGAAAAGATTAATGCTTATTTTGTTTTCTTTAAAATCAGTTAACACTTACATAGCAGTGTATTTGTATAGATGGATATGGGCCAGATCAGTGACTAGAAAACTTTATTTTACTTGAGAGCCCTTACCTGAAGAGCTTATTTTTATTTATTTATTTAGTCTTTTTAGGGTTGTACTCATGGCATATGGAGGTTACCAAGCTAGGGGTTGAATCAGAGTTGCAGCTACCAACTTGCACCACAGCCACAGCCATGCCAGATCTGGGCCGCATCTGCAGCCAATACCACAATTTATGGCAATACTGGATCCTTAACCCATTGAGTGGGGGCCAGGGATCAAAACCACATCCTCATGGATACTATTGGGGTTGTTAACCTGCTGAGCCACAACGGGAACTCCTGCAGAGCTTCTTTAAATACGCATTCCTGGGCCCCACTCCCAGAGCTTCTGCTTCAGCAGGCATGGGGTGGGCATGCACATTTGCATTTCTGACAGGCTCCCAGGTGATGCTGATTCTGTCACACTGTGTCTCTTATGCTGAGTGGCATTGGATTGGGTAATCTAGAAGAATCAGCTATGCAATCCAGGAAGAGAAATAGAGGGGAAGGAATTGATAATGTAATCTTTAGTATCTACTTGTAGTGGTTGAATCATAGCCTCTGAAAGATAGGTCCACCAGGAACCCCTGACTGTAACCTTGTTTGGAATACAGATCTTTGAGAATCCTTTGGGTAAGGATTTTGAGATGAGCTCATCCTGGATTATGTGGGCCCTCAATTCACTGATAAAGTGTTCTTATAAGAGATAGACATTTATCCTAAAGAACTGTGAGATATAACTGATGCTTTACCAAATTCATGATAACTTTTTATGGTAACTTTAGGAAACTAATATATTATCAAAGTCCAGTCATACCAAAGTGCTAAGTTCCCTCTATCATATAGTCTAAAGAAAAAGGACAGAATTTTCACACTGACCTGGGGGACTAGGGTGATAGTTAAACAGTGATTGAGCATCAACTAATTGCCAAGCTCTCTGGGATGCTTTCTGGCATGCTATCTACTCTCAGATATCTTGAGGTGTAGTAATTTTTAGCATTATTTAACAAAATAAGACCCTTAAATGCAGAGTGGTCATTCAGTCAGAGGATATTTATTAAGTGTGTACTCTATACCAGGCTCCTGCTAGAAGTTAGGGTGGTCAGTGACTTACAGGAAATGATACCACTAGTAGGTGCCAGATTTAACATCCAGATCCGGACCCTGTCCTTTCAGATTCATGCTCTTCTCTGTTCATCATGCTTGTGAAAGGCCTGGAGGAGGAAAGCACAAGGATACAGGGAACCAGGCAAATACTGACTGGTTCATTTTGGCTGCTGTGGAGTTTTTCACAAAGTAGAAAAGGAATTTGTTATCTCCAACACAACCGTCCCTAATATATGGCAGTCATCTAACAATATTTCTTTCTGTTAATACCTATAAAGCAATTTGAACTTTATTAGCTTAATTTTATTTCTGTTTGTGGTAGCCCTTTCACTTTATACTCAAATATGAATGTAATTTAAGCTGATCCTTAATAACAAGATAGAAATGATAGCTTTACATTATCTTTGGAGATATAGGTCAGTGATTTAGACAATATTTCTATATGCTTTTTTACCATATACCTATATGGTGCATATGTGTGTGTGTGTATATCATATATATATATATGTATTTTACCATATTCATTTATGTGTATATATATACATATAAATATATATATAAAACAGTCCTGGAAAAAATATTTAGATATTTATTACCTCTAGGTTGAAGATAAAAAGAAAAAAAAGAAGACCATTTAATCTTTAGCATTATAGTAATATTAATTCCCTGAATGTTTCATATAAACCTCCCTTGATTATTGATATAATTTTTTGTGAGAAATAAATTAAAATATCCCATTTTAATCATTTTCTACTTGTAATTCATCTGTTTTTCCTCTATTTTAAGGCTAAGATTTTAGGTATATACAAGTTCAGGACTATTTGGGGGATAGATTGTTTCTTTTAGCATTAAATAATAACCCTTTTTATCCCTGCTTATGTTTTTTGCCTTAATATCTGCTTTTTTTCTAATAATAATATTGCTACATGAGATTCCTTTTGCTAATAATCATTGATATATTGCATCTGTCCCCTTTATTTCAATTCTTCCATGTCACTGTTTAAATTTTTTTTTTACCTTCATTGAGATATAACTTATACACTCTTTTAAAATGTATAGTTCAGTGGGTTGTAGTATAAACAGTTGTGCAACCGATACCATGTCTAATTTCAGACCATTTTTTCATACCACCAAAAGGAAATCTGATATTTTTTAGAAATTACTGCTCATTTCTATCTCCCCTCAGTCCCTGGCAATCACCTACTTCTGTCTCCATGGATTTGCCTTTCTATACATTTCAGATAGAGAAAATCATACAACATGTGGCCTTTTGTGTCTGACTTTTTTTTTCTTTTTAGGGCTACACCCACAGCATATATGGAAGTTCCCAGGCTAGGGGCCAAATCAGAGCTACAGCTGCCAGCCTGCACCACAGCAACACGGGATCTGAGCCTCATCTGTGACTATACCACAGCTCACAGAAACACCAGATCCTTTACCCACTGGGCAAGGCCAAAGGTTGAACCTATATAATCATGGATCCTAGTCAGATTCATCTCCACTGTGCCACAATTGGAACCTCCTGTATCTGACTTTTTAAAAAACTTTTCATTTAGCATAATTTCAAGACTCATCCATGTTATAGTATAGGTCAGTACTTTATTATTTTTAAAGGCTGAGTAATATTTCATTGTATGGATATACCACATATGATCTATCCACTGATGGACATTTGGTTTTCTTACTTTTGGTCTATTATGAATAATGCTGTTATGCACATTCATAGTTTCATAATTATGACCAAACATATGTGGACATATGTTTTCATTTCTCTTAGGCATATACCCAGGAGTGGAATAGCCAGATCATAGGGTAACTCTACATTTCACATTTTGAGGAACTCTCAAATGATATTCCAAAGTGGCTCCACCATTTCACATTTCCACAGCGATGTATGAGTTCCAGTTTCTCCACATCCTTCATCTTGTCTTTCTTACACAGTAAAACCAGAGTCCTAAGCCCTTTGGCCCTTTCCTGCTACAGATGTCCAATGGGACTTTACGATGTTGGTTTCCACCTCTATAGCTTTGTATTCCATGTGGTTCTGGAATCTAAATATTTCTGTTTTTCTTTAAAAGTCACATATGTATTAAAAGTTATTTTATGTCATATTTTTGTATAATTATGAAGGTGAGGAAGAGAGAGTGGATATAGGGGGTAGGCCTTCATACTGGATCAGTTGATCACTCTAGGAAGTTGAGCAGATCCAATAGCTGCAGTTATTATGAAGCAGTTGACTTAGAGTTACAGGTGTTGTTTAGGGCTGTGGGCCAGAGTTTTTCTTCTGGGCTAAATTACTGAGACCACATAAGATCCATTGTTATGCTGAATTTGATTCCATAAGAACTAACTCATCTTTTTGATGTTGTTATTTTACAGATGCAAGTTTCTAAAAATAATGCTGGAAAGAAAAAGCCCAAATTTAGAAAAAGGAAAAGGTATGTTTTTTTAAGTTAAAAACTATTATGATAAAATTGAAAAAAAAATACAGATATATATATAGTTGAATTTTTCTATGATATTTCTCCCCGATTCTTTTGTTTTTCTTTTTAGGGCCACACTCACATCATATGGAAGTTCCCAGGTTAGGGGTCCAATTGGAGCTACAGCTGCCGGCCTATGCCTTAGTCATGGCAATGTGGGATCCAAGCCTTGTTGGTGACCTATACCACAGCTCATGGCAACATCAGATCCTGAACTCACTGAGTGAGGCCAGAGATCAAGTCCACATCCTCGTGGATACTACTTGGGTTCATTACCGGTGAGCCAAAGTGGGAGCTCCTCTCCCTGATTTTTTATTTTGTTTCTCTGAGGAAATATGTTTTAAATTTTCTAAAAGAATTAGTAAAATAAGTAGTAGTCTTAGAAGATTAGAGAAATTTTTATATTTATACAAATCTGTTTCAAAGACTATCATGTGAGTAGCCAGGATGAGAACCAGTTTTTTATTTTTTATTTTATTTTTTTTTTATTTTGTTTTTAGGGCCATACTCACAGCATATGGAAGTTCCCAGGCTAGGTGTTGAATCAGAGTTACAGCTGCCAGCCTGCACCACAGCCACAAGAAACGCCAGACCTGAGTGACATCTGTGACCTGCACCACAGCTCCTGGCAACACCAGATCCTTAACCCACTGAGTGAGGCCAGGGATTGAACCCACATCCTCATGGATGCTAGTCAGATTCATTTCTGCTGAGCCACAATGGGAACTCCCAGAAGCAGGTTTTTAGTTTAAAAATAGGTAATGCAGGGAATTCCCCTGGTGATGCAATGGGTTAAGGATCTGGCATTGTCACTGCAGTGGCTTGGGTTGCTATTGTGTTGTGGGTTCGCTCCCTTGCCCTGGAACTTCCACATGCTGTGGGCATGTCCAGAAAGAAAAAAAAAATAAAAATAAAAAGAGATAATGCAAACTAGAAACAAGTCTTTATAGTAAGCACTAATAACAAGTTTTAGTGTTTATCACTGAACCAGCCATGCAGTTTATTTATTTTTTTAATGAGTGGAAATCACTGCTATGTGAAAAGGAGTCGTACTCAAAGACAAAGACTGACCTTACATGACAGTCCTCCTCTTTTATTCTGTCCCTTTTCAGAAGAAGAATTATTAAATTTTTCAAAAGAACTTTGACTTCCTTATTTTAGTTACAATTCATAGTAACCCTGTGAAAGAGGTAGAGGGTGTATCATAATTATCTCCATTTAAAAGATGAAGAATTTGTGGGAGTTCCTGTTGTGGCTCTGTGTTTAACAAATCTAACTAGGAACCATGAGGCTGCGGGTTCGATCTCAGGCCTCACTCAGGGGGTTAAGGATCTGGTGTTGCCATGAGCTGTGGTGTAGGTTGCAGTTCTGTGGCTCTGGTGTAGGCCAGCAGCTACAGCTCTGATTAGATCCCTAGCCTGGGAACCTCCATATGCTGCGGGTGTGGCCCTAGAAAAGACAAAAAGACCAAAAAAAAAGATGAAGAATTTGTGGTTCAGAGAAGTTAAGTGGCTTTCTCAAGATCTTATAGATAGAGAAAGCACATTTGAACAAATGTTTTCTGATTCCTAATTGATAATATAGTGTAGTAGAAAAACCATGAATTTTGCAGTCTCTCAGAATTTAGTTCTGTCATATTTAACCATTTTCCTATGCTGTCAAATTTCTCAGTTTCTCAGAGTCTCAATTTCTTTATAAAATATGAGTAACAATTACTTAGTAGGTTTTTGGAGGTTGGATTACATTAAAAAAGCTGTTTAAAGTGCTGGGTAGATTGTTAGTGCTTTTCATCTAGTGAGAGCTCAAATCAATGTTATTCCCCTTTGATTTTTCAGTACCTTACTTACTATGTAAAGCAACCAAGAAAAGGTACCAGAAGAGACTAAATATACATTCATAATTTATAGTTAACAATGAATATGTATGAATGGTCATTTAAATATACACAATTTCTCTTTTGAAACTAAATCTGTCAAATTCCTTTTCTAGGAAAACTATTTTAAAATCCTCTTTTGAAAATGTTTGTTCAGACGATGCCTTATCAAAGGAAAATATGGGTATGTGAAGGCCTGTCTTGCTTTTAGTTCTTTTACCTACTAATTCCACCAAATGTAATTATACTTCTTTGAGGAAAAAAAAAATGTACATATACACATATATGAGAAATATTAGTGGGTCATTTTTGGTATTGATTTAATACTAAGGTTTTTCAATTATCTTTAGGTTTCTCTTCCCTTGAATTAAACTTTCTCTAGCTTTGTCATGTATGGGAGGAAATACCAGCATCAGTATATTTCAATTCAGACTTCTCTATTCCAAATGTATTGGGTTCCTAGGAGTGTCAAAGGGAGAGAAGGAAGAAAAGCAGCAGCTTGGGGCTTCCAGCTAAATTAATTGCCTTTGGCCTTAGAGCGCAGTCAGGGGAATGTGGACTGCAGGGAGAAAGTCTTCGCTTTGAAAAGCGCTTTACTCTTTCTACGTTTTTGTTAGTTTTGAAAAACAGGCACCTGCTTGTTTGCAAGGTGGAACTTTGGCAGCCCTGCAAAGAGGTTTCAAAGACGATTAAACCCAGAGAAGTCATCTGTACCACACTCCCTCTGCCTTGTAGTGGCCCCCCAGTTCCTACAGCTCTCATTTCAATTGGCTAAGTATATCATTCATTTCTAGTTTCATTAAAAGAAAGGGAAGCAGGCAGAGGAAAGATGGAGTAGTTATTTTCAAAAAGAAATTTATTTTGTTCCTCTCCTAAACCATTACAAAATTCTGTTGTTTCTGCCTCAAATTTATTCTGCTGCTGCTTTCCTGCTAACTAAGGTGCCTTTATTTTCTTGGCTATTTTGTTCCTTTGCCTCACATGATCAATTCAGATATTTCCATAGAAACGCAAAAGTCATTTTATTCCTAGACCATGTTCCCACTAGAAGACCCTGATACTCTCCTCCAACTAGCACAGGATTCTACAGGAGAAACCCACTGCACCAGGAGTCCATTGACCGGAAATGACACTTCCAGTAAATGAATGAATACATCTCATTTACTGGAAGGGTCACCCTTGCAGAGGTCTGTTCTGTCTGGCTCTAAAAATCTCAATTGTTAATTGTTAAAATGGTTTACCTGATCTCTGTTTCATTCCTCCAGTCTCATTTGAACTTAAGAGCAGAAACATCTAGTCTCGAGTTCTTTGTGAGAACTGCTTCGTGAAGTAGTGCACCTACCTCACATTTTTTACCCACTACCCATGTTGCTGTGGATCCCTTGATCCAGGCCTCTGATATCTCTCATTTCTTCTTTGCTTAAGGCAAGATCAGCCCTAGATCAAGTGACAGAGGAAAATTATACCATCTTATTCTTGAATCTCGGCCCCACTTTTTTGTTGTTGTTGTTCATGTCTGTAGCATGGAGAAGTTCCCAGTCTAGGGACTGAACACCTGCCATATCAGTGACCCAAGCCACAGCAGTAACAATGCCAGATGCTTAACTGCTAGGCCACCAGGGAACTCCAAAGAAAAATGAACTATCTTTAAATATAACCTCTGCCCCACTTTTTGAACCCTCTTTGCTTAGACTTCAGGTGCTAAAGTCTCCCATTAGTCTGCTGTCCCAGGTTTGATGTTCCTTTATGTGTTTTATGCTCTATGATTGCTTCTCTCTCTCCCTTAAAGATCCCAGGGAGAGTAAAGTGGAGCATCTCTACCTTTCCAAGTATGTTTCTTCAACTGTAATAAAGAAATGCAGTAGAAACCCTCTTATCCAACAGAGGGAATTATTTCTGGAAAATAATAGAAAAAGCTTTAGGAATCATTAAATAAATGAAACTGCATGTTCATAAAGATTTAATCTAATGCAGGAACAGGAAAGAAATAAATTAGGAGTTTGGAATTAACATATACCCACTACTATATATAAAGTAGATAAATAATAAGGACCTACTTATAGCACAGGGAATTGTATTCAATATCTTATAATAACCTATAATGGAAAAGAATCTGAAAAAGAATATGTAGATAGATGGATTAACAGATAGATAGGAATTGCTTTGTTGTACACTGAAACACAACATTATAAATTAACTATAGGGAGCTCCCATCATGGTGCAGCGGAAGTGAATCCGACTAGGAACCATAAGGTTTCGGGTTTGATCCTGGCCTCACTCACTGAGAGCTGTGGTTTAGGTCGCAGACGTGGCTCAGATCTGACTTTGCTGTGGCTGTGGTGTAGGCCAGCAGCTGTAGCTCTGATTAGACCCCTGAATGCCGTGGGTGCAGCCCTAAAAGGACAAAAGACAAAAAAAAATTAATTTAATTAATTTATTAGTAAGCTATACTTCAATTTTTAAAAGTGGTTATCAAAAGATTTAATCTAAAAACTATTTGCCGAGGATGTTTGTGTTTTTTGGAAAATTACTACCAGGGATATCTTGTATTATATTTGTATTGTTCCTTTAACTTATTTTTTTATTGTTTAGCGACAAAAAGAAATCCATTTATGATGATGAAATACTAATACAACAAAAATAATATAATCAACACCTGTAGCAGTTACTAAGTGTTCTCACTTTTCTAAACATTTCCTATGTATTAATTAATCTAACCCTCACAATATCTATATGAGACATAAGATAGATATGATTATAACTCAATTTTATCAATGGAGTTAATAGGTTATATAACTTTTCTAAGGTCACACAACTTCTTAAAATTAATCTAAATTTGTAGCCATTTCTTTATTTGCTTTGGGTATCAGAAGCTTAAAACTAAATTTATGGTTTTTCTGTACAGCATTGGTAGTTGATCTAAGCATTTCTTAAATGTAATTATTGCCTTTTGTATCCTCATTAATCAGTTGATTTTGATTTCTTTTACTTTCAGCCTTTTGAGTTTTATCATTTTTTCTAAACAGGAAATAGCCTTTATTTATTTTTTTATAGTGATTTGTATTTTTTCCATTATGGCTGATTTACAATACTTGGTCAATTTTCTGCTGCACAGCAAGGTGACCCAGTCACACATACGTGTATACATTCTTTTTTCTCACATTATCATGCTCCATCACAAGTGACCAGGCATAGCTCCCAGTGCTTATCCATTCCATAGGCTGTGGTTTGCATCTATTAACCCCAAATTCCCAGTCCTTCCTATTCCTTCCCACTCCCTCTGGGCAACTACAAGTCTGTTCTCCATGTCCATGAGTTTCTTTTCTGTGGAAAGGTTCATTTGTGCCCTATATTAGATTCCAGATATAAGTGAAACCATATGGTATTTGTTTTTCACTTTCTGACTTACTTTACTCAGTATGAGAGTCTCTAGTTCCATCCATGTTGTTGCAAAGGGCATTATTTTGTTCTTTTTTATGGCTGAGTAGTATTCCATTGTGTATATATACCACATCTTCCTAATCCGTTCTTCTGTTGATGGACATTTAGGATGTTTCCATGTCTTGGCTATTGTGAATAGTGCTACAGTGAACATGAGGGTGCTCGTGCCTTTGTCAAGGAAAGTTTTGTCCAGATATATTCCCAAGACTAGGATCGCTAGGTCATATGGTAGTTCTATGTATAGTTTTCTAAGGTACCTCAATACTGTTTTCCATAGTGGTTGCACCAGTTTGCATTCCCACCAACAGTGCAAGAGGGTTCCCTTTTCTCCACACCCTCTCCAGCATTTATTTGTGGACTTATTAATGATGGCCATTCTGACTGATGTGAGGTGGTACCTCATAGTTGTTTCGATTTGCATTTCTCTAATAATCAAGGATGTTGAGCATTTTTTCATGTGCTTATTGGCCATCTGTACATCTTCCTTGGAAAAATGTCTATTCAGGTCTTTTGCCCATTTTTCAGTTGGGTGATTGGCTTTTTTGCTGTTGAGCTGTATAAATTGCTTGTATATTTTAGAGATGAAACCCTTGTCAGTAGCATCATTTGACACTATTTTCTCCCATTCTGTAAGCTGCCTTGTTGTTTTCTTTTTGCTTTCCTTTGGTGTGCAAAAGCTTGTCAGTTTGGTTAGGTCCCATTGGTTTATTTTTGCTTTCATTTCTGTTGCTTTGGGAGACTGACCTGAGAAAACATTTGTAAAGTTGATGTCAGAGAATGTTTTGCCTATGTTCTCTTCCAGGAGTTTGATGGTGTCTTGTCTTATATTTAAGTCTTTAAGCCATTTTGAGTTATTTCTGTGCTTGGTGTGAGGGGTGTGTTCTAGTTTCACTGATTTGCATGCAGCTGTCCAGGTCTCCCAGCAATGCTTGCTGAAAAGACTGTCCTTTCCCCCTTTTATGTTCTTGGCTCCTTTGTCCAGGATTAATTGACCAGAGGTGTCTGAGTTTTATTCCTAGGTTCTCTATTCTGTTCCATTTGTCTGTCTGTCTGTCTCTGTTTTGGTGCTAGTTCCACACTATCTCGGTTGCTGTGGCTTTGTAAAATTGCCTGAAGTCTGGGAGAGTCATGCCTCCTGGTTGGTTTTTGTTCCTCAGGATTGCTTTGGCAATTCTGGGTCTTTTGTGGTTCCCATATAAATTTTTGGATTGTTTGTTCTAGTTCTGTGAAAAATGTCCTGGGTAATTTGATAGGGATTGCATTGAATCTGTAGATTGCTTTGGGTAGGATGGCCATTTTTACAATATTAGTTTTTCCAACCCAGGAGCATGGAATATCTTTCCATTTCTTTGTTTCTGCTTTCATTTCCTTGATTAATGTTTCATAGTTCTTGGCATATAAGTCTTTCACCTCCTTGGTCAGGTGTATTGCCAGGTATGTGATTTTTGGGGGTGCATTTTAAAAGGTATCGTATTTTTGTATTCCTTTTCTAATATTTCGTTGTTAGTATACAGAAATGCGACTGATTTCTGAATGTGAATCTTATATCCTGCTACTTTGCTGAATTTATTGATCAGTTTGAGTAGTTTTCAGGTTGAGTCTTGAGGGTTTTCTGTGTATAGTATCATGTCGTTTGCATACAGTGACAGTTTTGTGTCTTCTCTTCCTATTAGGATACCTTTTATTTCTTTTGTTTGTCTGATTGCTGTGTCTGGGACTTCCAGTTCTATGTTGAAAAACAGTGGTGAGAGTGGGCATCCTTGTCTTGTTCCAGATTTTAGGGGGAAGGCTTTCAGCTTTTCTCCATTGAGTATTATATTTGCTGTGGGTTTGTCATAAGTGGCCTTGATTATGCTCAGGTATGTTCCCTCTGTACCCCCTTTGGTAAGAGTTTTGATCATGAATGGATGTTGGACTTTGTCAACTGCTTTTTCTGCATCTATTGAGATGATCATGTAGTTTTTGACTTTTCTTTTGTTAATGTGGTGTATGACATTGATTGATTTGTGTATGTTGAACCATCCTTGTGATCCTGGGATGAATCCCACCTGGTCGTGGTGTATGATCTTTTTTATATACTGTTGGATTCAGATGGCTAAAATTTCATTGAGAGTTTTTGTGTCTATATTCATGAGAGATATTGGCCTGTAGTTTTCCTTTTTGGGGTTATCCTTGTCTGGTTTTGGTATTAGGCTGATGGTAGCATCATAGCATGTCTTTGGGAGTGTTCCTTCTTCTTCACCCTTTTGGAAATATTTAAGGAGGGTGGGTATAAATTCCTCTTCATATGTTTGGTAGAATTCCCTTGTGAAGCCATCTGGGCATTTATTTTATTGTATCTCTGTTTTCTGCTGGTAATACCTCTTTTCTTTTTGGGGTATAGACAGTCTATAAAAGTTGTAATAAATGAAATATTAACTAATAATCTATTGGTATTCATTACTAAGTTAGCAAAGGATGTGTTCCCCAGCCACCTGAGACAGGTAAACAGGACAGAGAATGGCTAATACTGTCAAGATCTGGATCATAGCTGAGCCCTTGCAGGAGCACAAAGGCCTCAAGTCCTGGCCTGGGAGGTAAAAGGCTGATGGGGAGAAAGTTGCTGTCTCACTACTAAAGACAACCATGGCCTGCCTGCTCTGGGTTTGGAGTTACCTTTAACCTCGAGGTCTTCATGCCCCTTATCTAAAAGCACCAAGCCTCCTATTTCTGTTTGTGCCCCAAGAAGGAGCTCTTCTTCATTCCACTTTAGCCTGTATTTCACTCACATCTATATCTAAGTCATGAGCACACAGAGGAGGGTTTATGGTTACTTGAAAACAAAATAGAACCAAGTGCTTTTTCCTCCCCTTCACCCTCCTCCTCTGTAAGAATAGTTTCAAAATTTCAACACTGAAATGGTCTTGAAAGTGTATTAAAGATTCTGTTTTTTGTGCGGGATTAGAAGTAGCCCAACCAGTGGCCTCTTTATACAAGGGAGAAAATAGCTTCTTTAAACATTTAAAAGAAAAGTAGAGATTAAAGAAAACTTTATAGTTTTGAAGGCTTTTAAAATAGTGACTTATTTATTGAGACAAATAGTAAATTATTTCTTATGAGAAATGGAAGAACTGGTGGCTTAGCATTTAAGGATCCAGTTAAGGATCCAGTTAAGGATCCAGCATTGTTATGGCTGTGGTGTGGGTTCAATCCCTGGCCCAGGAATATGCCACAGGCTAGGTTATAAAGATAAAAAAAAAGAATAAACAAAAAGTAGCAGTGATTTATTTTACAAGATTCAGTTTAAAAAGCCAGACATTGGAGTTGTGGCTTGTTGGGTTAAGAACCTGATGTAGTCTCCATGAGGATGCAGGTTCAATCCGATCCTTGGCCTCCCTCAGTGGATTAAGGATTCATCATTGCTGTTGTTGTGGAGCATGCTAAAGCTGCAGCTACAATTTGACCCCTAGCCTGGGAACTTCCCTATGCTTCAGGTATGAACCTAAAAATAAAAAAAGCCAGATATAGACTTCAGTATAAGAGATACTTTTTTCTTTTCCTTTTTTTTTTTTAATTTCTCTGAGTGATAGGGCAGCTATAATGCTACCACTTTACTCTCAACAACAAATTGAAGCAAGTCGGGAAAAGTACAGGATAATCAGTGCTGATAGAAGATGATTGGTCATACACTTAGTACAGGTATTCATTTTGTCTCTATCTTGGGAGCAGATCACTGACCAATTTTGATAACCTAGTTTGTAGATTACAGTCACTGCTATTTCCGAGAATTATTTTTGGACTCTATCCGTTTACAGTGTAAGAATACCTATTTAGAGAGGCAAGCCTCCTGTTTCTCTGAAAGCAGAATTTGACATCAGTCAAGTTGGTGTTATGAACTTTGGTTGATTTATTAAGTCATCCATTACTTTGTCTACCCTTTGATCAAAAGGCAGTCTACATATTTTTCCAGATCAGTTGAAAACGGCCTACAATGGCATTCGGCAATGACATTCATTGTCGTAAATTGATTGTATTTTAGTCTAGCCTTAGAAATATAAAGTTGTTTGTGGTAGAGCTCAGAATTCATCTTCTCAACAGTGCATTAAATGTCAGTATCAATTTCCATAGACTCAGACTATAAAGTAGGAAAATACAGCATCTGTGAGTGAGACTAGGGTGTTGGTGTGACAGTAACCACACATTGTTGTGGTTAACTAATAGGTTACTAAGTGAGAAATCTGTCATAAGGAGAGGTTAATCTCATTAATAAATCTGCCTCAATAAAAATGTACATTTTTGTGGAAATTTCTGATTCAGTAGAGATAGTATTGCATTCATATTTTTTTTTTTCTTTTTACGGCCTCACCAGTGGCATATGGAAGTTCTGGGCCAGGGGTTGAATTGGAGCTGTAGTTGCAGGTTACACAACAGCCATGGCAACACTGGATCTGAGCCACAGCTTGTAGTAAAGCCAAATCCTTCGCCCACTGAGCAAGGCCAGGGATCAAACATCCTCACAGAGATAATTTTGGGTCTTTAACTCATTGAGCCACAATGGGAGCTCTGCATTCATATTTTTTAATAAACACTCCAGGTGATTATGTCCTAAAGTATTGAATACCATTGTTCTAGAATGTAATAGTGTATATAGTGTGTTCTTAGGCCTTAGCAGTGAGCACGGAACACAGATCTATGTGGATACAACTAACATGTCAGTTAAGTTTTTTGGGTTTGTTTTTCTTAATAAATTTTATTGGAATATAGTTAACTTACAAAGTTGTATTAGTTTTAGGTGTATAGCAGAGTAAATCAGTTGTACGTATACCATTCCTTTTCAGATTCTTTTCCCATAAAGGTTATTACACAGTATTGAATAGTTTACTCTGTGTTGTACAGTAGGTTTGTTTTGTTTTAAACCACTTAAGAAGTGGTTCTAAAGTGTGGAATGGCTTATAAGAAATCTACTTTCAAGGTGTTTTGAAAGTTTTCCATAGAGAAAACCTAAGATTGAGTAGAGATGATGATCAGGAAGGCTCATTGGTTTGTGGAGTCCCTGGCCCTTAGTAGGCACACAGTAAGTATTTGTGGTTTCATTTGTTTGTCTTTTTAGGGCCACACTGAGGCACATGGAAGTTCCCAGGCTAGGGGTCAAATTGGCGCTGCAGCTGCCAGCCTATGACACAGCCACAGCAATGCCAGATCTGAGCCACGACTGTGACCTGTACCACAGCTCATGGCAACACCAGATCCTTAACCCACTGAACGAGGCCACAGATCGAGCCCACATCCTCATGGATCCCAGCTGAGCCACTACGGGAACTCCATAATTATTTTTTGATTGAATAAAAGAGGATAGCACTAAAATATAGAGTCTTTTGAACTGGAACTTCTCACATTATCTCTCTCTCTCTCTCTCTCTCTCTCTCTCTCTCTCTCTCTCTCTCTCTCTTTTTTTTTTTTTGGCCACACTCTGGTATACAGAAGTTTCTGGGCCAGGAATAAAACCTGCACCATGGCAGTGACAATGCCAAATCTGCTAGACCACCAAGGAACTCTAATAATCTTGATTTTTTACCTTATAACGTGCTTAATTTACAAGGATACTTGTGTGTATAAACACACACATACACATGAATGGATGTGTATATACTGTGCACAAAGTTATTATTACTGAGAACACTTTGCATTGATATTCACTGATAATATTTTAGCACTAAAGTCTGTGTCCTATCTGGGTTCCGTGAATTTTCAGCAGCTCTACCTAGTGTGATTTTTTTTTTTGGCGACCTTCCAATGAACACGAGATAATAGGATGTGGTGTGTCAGATTTGTATAACTGGAGTGGAAGGTGATGGAGTGTGTCTTCATGGTCTTTCTCCTTGGATCATGCTGCCTTTGGAAGACTTCTCAGGAGCTTCATCTGTCTGTTGTGCAGGAACAGGTCTCACTGGTCTCCTTCTTCTGATCTTGACTCCAACAAGACTTCATATAAAACAGAAAATCTTTGTTTTATTTAAGTGGGGAATTCATAGGGAACCATATTCAATATCTTGTAAATAACATAATGAAAAATAATCTGAAAAAAATGTGTGTGTGTGCTGTGTGTGTGTGTAACTGAATCATATTGGTGTACACATGAAACAATCTAAATCAACTATACTTTAATTTTTAAAAAATCTCTTAAAAGAAATAAAGAAGTAAACATGATAAAATATAAATAGGGAATTCAGTTGCATATTGTTAATCAGTAATTAATTCTGTAGAGTTATAATACATGTTTATTTCTTTGGTGGAGGAGATCATTTTATCTCAGCAAGTTCAATGAATTACCAGATTTTTTTTTTTTGGCCTACTTACATATTTGTGTCACAGCAGCACAAAAACCCACAACTTTATAAGTGTGTAGGGTTTTTTAATCACATTAAGCAGTTAAGATGCATTGGTATTTTGACTAGGAATGGACTAGCCTATGTTTAGCCTAGCCCCTTAGTTACCTGGCTTCCCCTCTTAAAGACTGGTTTTAATAGTTTATTGCAGGGATTAGCAAGTTGTAGCCCACACTTCAGCAGTGAATGTCTGCTCTTATAAATAAAGCTTTATTGGAACATATTCAATCTCGTTGGTTTATGCATATAGTTTTGCACTCCAACAGCAGAATCGAGTAGTTGTGGCAGGGACCATCTAGCCCACAAAGCCTGAAATATTTACCTTCTGGCCCTTCACAGAAAAAAGTTGCTGACCCCTGGTCTATAAATAACAATTTAATTTTGTGCCTTTGGCACCTTATTTACAAAATACAGACTTCTAGTGAGCTTTAATGTTTCAGGGACACTTAATGGTGTATACATAGCGAGAATGTCATTTGCATTTTTCAAGGAATAATTGTAAAAAGTCCACCTGGAAATTCATAATAATTTTGCATCAAGCAGAGGCCATATATGAAAGTTGCACAAAATATTTATTTTTTTTATCTCATAACATTTAGAAAATTTTCTTTTGGGGGTGCTTAAGATTATGAATTAGATTGAATTAATTAAGATATCACATTTTTGACTATGTTACTAATGTTTCTTTAGTTGTCTCTGAGACAGAAATTTTGCTAAAAGAGCTGGAGCAGATGCTACAGCAAGCACTAGAGCCCATGGCAACCCCCGATGAGTCTGAAGAGGAGCATGGAGAGGCTGCACATACAGGAGAAAAGGTAGTGTCTTGGTATTGTCATGACAGATAGCAATTTCAGCTTCCTTAAATGGCAGAAATTGTCCCTTGATGTTCATTTTAATTATATGGGAAATTCTTTTCACTCCTGAAATTTGAGCCCTTGATTATCATGAGGTGAATAATAAAGTAGTAGCCTACTGAGAAATCAGAATAATATCCCTCATTGGGAAAAAAATCCGCATTTGAATAGAGGAGCTCTTTTACTTCAGATCTTTGAGGCTAGAATAAGAGAGATGAAGGGGCTCAATGTTGTCAAGGCGTACCAATCTTTACAGTCAGGAGAAGGGGCAAAGCAGGAGCAGCTCTAGAAAATCTACCCTGACTGGTTCATGCACAGGGATAAGCTCAATGGGGAAAAAAATCTCATTAGTAACATCCTGGAGGTGGTTTTTCACCAGAATATATTTCACCATTCTTAACTAGACTGTCTTTACCCACCCACCCCTTTTGGTCAGCTATGTTGGGCTGAGAAAGGCCATGTGTGCTGACTGTATTCAATACTTACATATGACAACAGAAATTTGAAGTTGGTTGACAAACTGCTCAGCACAGCAGCTCCATGTCTCTGCAAATAAAATGAGGGTACAAGCCCAGGTCATTAATATAGAGGAGCAGTGTGCCAGGTGTGAGAAAAATAAGTCTGAAGGCAGATGCTTTCACAAGGTGCTACAGCTGTTCCCTAAGTAGTTAGAAAAATGGCAGTGAGGAGCCCTGGGTCCTTAAGGTTTTATTTTCTCTTCACTCATTTTGGTATACAGTATGCCTGTATGCCCATCCCCAAATCTGTCTGTTCTGAGGTACAGGAAAAGGTGGATTTGTAAATGGATAAGATCGTTTACCCATTTTGGCTGATTTCGTTCAGAACTTCAGCAATAATAAAGACGATTTTTAATCTTCTCCTTTATTGAGATAGAAATCAAGAAAATATACAGAATTTACAATTAAGATTGAAGTGTCAAGAGAAAATCAAATTAATGTTAGAAACACTGTTGAAAAACATAATAGTTTTCCTGATTAGTGGTATCAACTTGTACCTTCTTTAAATTTGCCTGGGTTGTAAATGCCATCTTTCCAATTAGAATTCTTAAAAAAAAAATTTGTTCTCTATATATAGATCTTATCTTTTATAGAATAAAATCTGTAGATTATAGATCTATATACTGTAGAACAAGATCTATACACATATATTATATACATATAATTGCTATACAAGTTATTCTCTTCTGGCAAATGTGTGTTTTGTTTGAACACCATATGGTTTTATGCAGTATTTTTTTTTTCAGTCTTTGCAGTTTGTCTTTTCAAAAATACAGCCAGGTTGATTTTTATAGAAATGTCTTGGAAGTTTTACAATCACAGAATTGGCTTCTATTTTGCCATTATAACTAGTAACTTGATAGAACAGAAAATTACTTCTGATTTTTATTTCTTAAGGTAAAACACATAGTTTTAATAGACCAGCAGGCAGGAGTTCACTTTTTGTTTTAGATTCTTATAGTACTTCATGCTTTCAAAGGGCATTTTGGAATTGTAAAAATTAACCATTTTAACTTGTTGGTAGGCAGGCGAGTGTCACCTGCTGACTGGTTCATAAGCTGCTCTCCACACTGAGCTTTATGAGTGTGGCGCTCTTGCCAGGTGTAGGATACTTAGGGCTTTGTTCGTTCTTAAATGAGGAGCAAAGCAATGAGACCAGTTGTCAAAGCTGGAGCAATTTCCAATTTAAAAGAAATGATCACCTAAGAGATTTTTTTTTTCCTTTTTCTTTCTTTCTTTCTTTTTTCTTTTTTTCTAGTTAGGAAAAATTAATATGGTAATACATTTAAAACTGATGATAATGCACTTAAAACCGAAGATGTGTTTTGTTTTTAGGAAAAAGTGGCCTGTTACAAGCCATTATACAAATAGAGCCACCTGATCATTTTAAAGTTCTGAGCCTGTTTGGAGTTCCCTTCATGGCTCAGTGGTTAACGAATCTGACTAGGAAACATGAGGGTTCGATCCCTGGCCTTGCTCAGTGGGTTAAGGATCTGGCGTTGCTGTGAGCTGTGGTGTAGGTTGCAGACATGGCTTGGGTGCCGCGTTGCTGTGGCTGTGGTATAGGCCAGTGGCTATAGCTCTGATTAGACCCCTAGCCTGGGAACCTCCATATGCCACGGGAGCGGTCCTGAAAATGGTAAAAAGACAAAAAAAAAAAAGTTCTGAGCCTGTTTATTCTCTGGGCAGATATCTTTGAGCTATTTTCAAAGATTTAAATTTAATGTTTTCATCATGCATTCCATGTATGAGGTTTCAAGTTGATTACTCTCAAGCACTTATACCAATGATTTGGGAGTAGCAACATGAAAAAAAATCATACACACATGAATAATCAAAATTCATTTCTGTTTGTCACTGAAATGCTTTATGAAATTATTTCCCTCGGTAGAGTCACCTTTCTAATAATGTTCTTAGCTAATATTAACACCAGTTGACATGCCCTGACTTGGAGAAAATGGGAGGGAATTAATTTCAGATTATTATAAAATCTACCTGAATAATTCAGAAGTTAGATAATTCATATATAAATATGACAGAGTTTACTGCATAATTATTTGTATTAAAAGGTACATTTTTGATACATGAAAGTTCTTGTATGAGCTACATGTATTTTTTTTTCTTACATTTTTTTCTTACATGAAAGTTCTTGTATGAGCTACATGTATTTTTTTTTCTTACATTCTGCCTTTAATGAACCTTGAAGTTGTAAATCTCATCTGTGTGTATGTTTGCATTGCCTTTACCCTTGTCCTTTCCCACTAAGCTAGTGCACACTCTCACTACCCCTGAGTAATACAGATAGATGCTTATAAGATGACACAGAAAATGTGACTAAAACAGTTTTAGCTTGTATTCCCCATAGTAGTCATTTTTAAGATAAACAAATATAGAAAATTCACAGAATTTTAACAGTCACATTTTTCCAAAGCATAAAGTTAAAACTCAAAACGTATAATGTTGGCAAATAGAGACAGGACTAAATAATGAGTTACTTTTTATTATAATGATTTTTATTTTTTTCCATTATAGCTCGTTTACAATGTTCTGTCAATTTTCTACTGTACAGCATGGTGACCCAGTTACACATACATGTGTACATTCTTTTACACTCACACTTACTGAACATTATACTGTACATGGATGGGGTCATTATCTGACCACTAGGATAATGGAACACTTTGTGTAATGGCTCTGGCTTAAAGATTTACTAATGAGGTTTTGTTCAGATAAGTAAGCCTGGTCTTCAAGTAAATTTGGTGTAGTTCTGATGAACTGTCTGATTATTTTTGCAGTTATCTAAATGCAGCCCTGAAGCTCCTGTGGGCAGTTCACTTGAAAACCACTATGAAGAAGATTATCTTGTAATTGATGGGCTAAAATTAAAAGCTGAAGAATGCATTGAAAATATAACTAACAAGTTTAAAGAAATAGATGCTTTGATGTCTGAATTTTAGGTTATGGGTATTTTCAAAAGTTAATGATAAAAACGTTTATATTTTTATGTTTTCCCAGTCAGAACTTAGAAATGTTTAGTGAAATAGTTACATGTTATATCAAAGTTGATATTTGTGATAACTTTCTACTTTATATATTAAGAAAATCCATTATTTTGAGAGTCAATCAAATGGTATTTAATTTAGTGTTATATGTTTAGAATTTAAGAAACCCTGGTATTTGTATTTGTAGATTTTTTTTTCTTGTTTGCCTTAATTTTAAAATGGTTTATGAAGCCTACTGCAAAAACACATGCTTTACAATGATTATTTAGACTTTTTATTCAGATGTGGCTAAGTGTTGAAATGACTGCTAATGCTACTATAATTCTTACAGATAATTCAAATCTAATATATTTAGAGAATATGTATTTGCAGTAGAATTAAGCTACTGTAAATTAAAAGGACATAATAAAAAATGGTTGTATAAGAGGTTGGAGCTTTTCTTAGAAAGCAAAACCGTCAATTGCCTTATTTATTGGAAACAATCATTTCAATCACAGTTCCCAACTGATTCACAAAATCTGTGGAGGGGGAAGATCAGAATCCTGGATCCTTCCCCAATGAATAAGTTCATCTTAAGGTAAGGATGGGAAAATATAATTCAAAATAGCAAGTGATAAGTTAAACATATCTACCATATAAAAATCTATACAATGAAGAAAAGAGTCCCTCCCAAAATGCCATTCCCCACCTCTTTTTAAAAAATTTATGGCTGCACCCATGGCATATGGAATTTCCTGGGCCAGGAATTGCATCTGAGCCATAGGTATGAGCTGAGTTGCAGCTGTGACAACACCAGATCCTTTAACCCACTGTGCTGGGGCCAGGAATCAAACCTACACCTTCACAGCAACCCAAGCAGCTGAAGTCAGGTTCTTAACCCACTGTGCCACAGTGGAAACTCCAATGCCACTCCCTTAACCTCTCACCTGAAGCCCCATTCCCTAAGAATTCCCATACATAGTCCTAGATTCTGTTCTGTCCTTATAAGAAGATGTGTATGCACATCCATCTCCAGTTCTGGCTCTAACTCCCTCTCTATACCTCTCTCTACCAGAGGAGAGGGAAAGGGCATTCCACGTAAAAACAAAAACCAAGCTTGAGAAGAGAAGAGGTCAGCTGGGCCCTGGCCTTGATTGAAATAGCTGGAGTGGCATTTTATGGGGGAAGGTGAGGAGGCCTGTGTGCACAAGGCTCGGGGACCAGGAAGGAGGTTCAGACATTCAAGCAAGCTCACGCCAGCAGCGTGGGGAATGGAGTGAGAGGGAGGGACTCTGGAGTCAGGGCACCAGTTGGTTGGTATACTACTTGGTAATTCAGTTGTGAGATCATTAGTCTGAATGTGGTAATGCCATGATGGAGAGAAACAGATAAATTAAAGCTAAATTAGCATGAGTGGATTATCAGGATTTGGAGATTGTGTTTAGGGATGAGACAGGGAGTCAGAGACACCTCCAGGTTTCTGGTGGCCATAGTGCTGTTCACGGATGTAGGAATACATGCAGATTAGAAATGGAAGACGAGTTCCCATTGTGGCTCAGTGGTTAACGAATCTGACTAGGAACCATGAGGTTGCAGGTTCGATCCCTGGCCTTGCTCAGTGGGTTAAGGATCCAGCGTTGCCAAGAGCTTCGGTGTAGGTCGCAGACACGGCTTGGATCTCACATTGCTGTGGCTCTGGCATAGGCCAGCAGCTCCAGCTCCGATTCAATCCCTAGCCTGGGAACCTCCATATGCTGTGGGAGCGGCCCAAGAAAATGGCAAAAAGACAAAAAAAAAAATGGAAGACAGATACCAACTTTGAGCCAAATTATGTGAGTTCAGGGATGAGTCTGAAGCTATTCACACTTCAATGATGTTTGCATTTCAGTACCACACTAAGAAACATTGTGACTAGGAATCCTATTTAAATTCTAAATGGTACACAACAGTGAAGGCTTAAGGCTTCCTCTTTGTCTTCAACCTGAATTTGCTCCAGAGCATTTTAGAAAAACTCTTTTGCTTTTCCTTGGCAATATGGTTTTATATTCACAGCCTATAAAATATCTCAAAGAGTAATTGATTTTGCTTTACATCTTAGAATCAACTATCAAGATGACTACAATTACATTTGGAAGACTTTATCCACAATGCAAGTGTTTGCTATAAACCCTGATCTGGTAGACCAATTAGATCAGTTCCTCTTGGTGAAATAACTGTAGCTCATCAAAGTCATATTCCAGACTGATTTTGACTCTGCAAGTAAGATGCTGATATTTCCAGGCCAAATTTGACTCTGCAGTGTTCTAAATGAGAGTCTAGACTACCCACTGAAGTCTTTGTGTACTTGAGCACCTCAAAATGATGCTAAGAACAAACATTTGAGTTGGTTCTTCAGCAGAGGAAACTAGTCTCCTTCCAAGAAGAGGTTGGGGGAGCCTCTATCCATGCGAAGATACAGGCTTTCAGATTTCCAGATGAGATGTACCAGGAAGAGGGTGAAGGTACAGTCAACTAACATCTCTGTTCTCAGGACCAAGAATCATGCCTGGCTGGTAGACCCTCCCTATGGGTAAACAGCCATATTTAGAGGTAGACCACTAACACAGAGCAGGGCACCTGCCTTCAGATTCTGATGCTGTTGCCATCTACTAGCTGAGAGACCCGAGGCAAGGTACTGAACTCAGCCTCGGCATCTTTCTATTTATAGAGTGGTGTTTCCTGTGGGAGGGAGCATAATAACCTACATATTGTGCACATAACAATCCTAACGTGGAAAACTTCAGGTTATGATTATGACTCTTGTTAGCTCAGAGCCTTTCTCTTCTGACTGCCCCTGCCATGCTTCTCCCATGCCTAGTGGCCTAACATCTTACTTTCAACAGAACCAGAGGTGACACACCTGCTTCTGTGGGTCTAGACTCTGTGTGGACCAAGGATACTGTGTGATTAGTTGCCTTCTAGCACAAGCCCAGAGGTGGGCAATACTCTACATTTATAGCTAGACTTCTCACTAGGCCTAAAGGTAAGCTTCATAAGGAAATTTTTTCTGCCTACCAATGGAAGTTAAATTCTACTCACATGGTTATAACAACTTTGATATATGAGGTTTAAGACAATACATCAGGTCATTCTGCCAAGCATTTGGGTTGGAATAAGAGTCCCTCTTTGCCCAATAAGAATCAGCAGTGGCTGACTAATGCTCTTTGAAATGAGTTGGGCCAAGTCATCCTAGTTTACAGCTTCCATAAACTTATGGAGGGTCTGCATCCATTGGAAGCTGAGTCCCCACTTAGATCTGCAAACCCTGGGGAGTTGAGTTCAAGCCAGCTCTGTTACCCTATGTTCCAGGAAGATCTAGTCCATTTGTCCCATGCTAAAAACTGAATTTATGCAGAGATTTCCATTGGTAAGAGGTTTAATTCTATCTTTGTTGGAGAAAACTTTTAATGGAATAGACTCCCTTTGCCTCCAGTGGGGTAAAGAGGGAAGTGTACCTATGTACTTTAAAAAAAATCCATAGTCCTGACCTTATTGGTTCTGCAATGAACAGTGATAGGCCACAGACAGTTAATCCATCCTCGGTAAACCTAAATGCTATCAAAAACTTTGTAAATTGATCTAGAGTCTTTGTGGGAAAAGTTGGTGGTTAGCTCTTTGTAGAGGAACTTTGCATTCATGTACCTGAGCTGACCTGTGTAGTGCTTCAGGTGGAACCAGATCATTCTGCCATCTAATGCCTCTGCCAAACAGCTGGTAAGCCATGACTCTACCATATATTAGGGCTAACAAATGTGGAGTTCTGTTCCTGATACTTCCAGACCAGTAGAATTTGACCTGTGGCCCTTCCAAGGGATAAAGTTAAGATTTTGAAAATTCTCTGAATAATCAAGTCTTGCTTTATCATTTTTCTGTCAGGTCCCCACGGGTGACATAATGCAGTTTTAAAATTCTAATACTTCTCTAGAGCTGAACCAATTCTTTCTACCTCTCAATATAGTTGATTGGTACAGATAAATTTGGTCTTACGGTCCAAGTGGAACATTCTGTGTGAATAAATCTAAATATTAGGATTTTTCCACCCACTGATTTGTTGCATGGTAAAATCACCCAAAGAGGTGAAGAGAATAATAAAAGGAAAGAACAAAGAGAGAAGAAAATAGTTTCTAAGAAAAAATTTTAAATAATGAGTTATTTGCAAATAGTAAGTTACTATAAGAAAGAGGCTCAAAACAAAAAACAAACAAAAAGAACAGTTTACAAGCAGCCCAGAAGTTATTACTTAGAAAACAAAACTGTTATCTTCAGTTTATCCAGCCAGAAAAAAATTCTCTAATTAAGATATAGCCTGAGGACAAAGATTAAGTCCAGGGAATGGTTGTTGAAAAATATAGCAGGAGAGACAAAGACCAAATTCCGGTGACTTGCAGAAAAACATGGCCTCAGGACAAAGACCTATTCAGGGACATGGCTGTAATACTGCTAACTAGACAAAATGACTTTTAGTCAATCTTCCAGCTGGACAGTGGCATGGTACCATCTTCTTTGGATGTGCCCAAAGTGCTAATAATTTAATCTGGAGAGAAGCATGTCTTGAAAAAAATTGTCATCTTTGACACATGGAATGAACTGCAATCAAATACATAAAAAACCCAAGTTGTAGAGAAAATGGTATGACCAAAGTACTACCAACCTGAACAAAAAGAGACTAAAACTGTTTAAGAGGGAAAAAAGACTTTCAAGCCCCCCATTTTTTAAGATAGGAGACAAGCTGGTTAAACTTAGGCACCAAAGAAAGGTATGAGTTTCAGTGTTCTCTTCAGAAGCAATGAGGAATGCAATGGTGAGGGTATCTTAGGGAACAGAGCCAGGAGTTCTGGCATGACTGGATAGAGAGCATGGACTAGGGATCCCAGCCCTAACCCCTCTGCCCCACCATTCCTCTCCTTCCCTTGAGAATAGAACCAAGGTCTAATCATGAAATACTTTCTATTCATATGGCAGGGGACTTGTCTAATTTGCCTCGAGGGATTTCAGAATTGCTAAAGAACAAGTTTCTTCTTTTTGAATGGGGGTGTCCACTCTCATCATCCATCCCTATTCTACCTTTGTCTGTTGTGTGGGTGTGGGAGGAGGCTGGCTAGAAACTCCTGCTTTAAGTTCACAGGTGCAGTTCACACCTGTACCATATAGAAATCATGGAGTCCTGAGTGTTGCGCCTGGTTCCACAATTGGGTGTGTCCTTCAATGGCTATGGGGATGTTTTTCACATTGGAGGGATATGAATAAAGTAGCCATGGAGATTGGTGGTAGTTGACTAGACAATTGGCCCAAGTTCTTTGTCTCTTCCTGCTGCACCATCACCATGGCTCCATCACGGGCAGAATGTACTTCCCTCCTTGTGACATGGGGCTTGGCCTTTTGCTTTGATCCATGAAATAGGGCTGAAGTGATAGTGCCAGTTTTCAGTCAAGGCCTTCAGAGGCTCCGAGTATCTCTTCTTTCCTCTTGTTCCTCTGCTATCATCTTGGATGTGCCCCAGTAGGCCCTCTAGTTCTGCAAAAGGGAACAACCATGGCAAGGGCTCAGACACACAGACCTGGAGAATGAAGCAGAGCTGCCCTCTTGAGCTGTAGGGTAAAGGAGTGTTGCTTTTAGCCACTGAATTTTGGGGTGGTTTCTTACACAGCATTACTGTGGCTGTAGTTGACTGACATACTTGGCTTCTTGGTCCTAACAACCTTCTCATGGACCAGCTTGTGGTGTCAGCTTCCTGGCTGTTTCTGCATTGTTTTCTCCTTAGGGTGGAACTACTGCCAAAAATAGTCCTGCCTCCATGTTTGGACTCAGAGTGCTAGACCAAGGCCTTCTTCCCATGACTTCCCAGCTTTGCCTGGATCTGGCCCTGACTGGCTTCTCGACTGGTAGGGCTCAGCCCAGCACCTGCACTGTCCACAGTGGTAAGTTTTATTGAAAACTGCCTCACATTGCTTTATCAAGGAGGCAGCGTATGTATACATATTATCAATAAATAGAGTAACTATACCACTAACACATCACTCAGGGTTTATAAGTGTGAGTCACTTCTTCCTTGTAAGTAGTTTTAGACTCTAATGATCACACAGAGTGGAGATATGCTCATGATGGTAGATCATCTTATTTGGCAAAAGTAAGCTTGTTTTTCCATCCCCTTGTGTGGCCCATGCTTTCCTTAGCATTTTGATATTGTGTCAAAGGATTTTGAGTTGAAAAACATAAGTTTGAGTCCACATTTTGTTTAAGTCCCATAACCAGTAAATGGAAGGGCCAGAATTTGAGTACATTTCTGTCTGGTTCCAAATCCCATGCCCTTAATTACTGTCTATATTGTTTAATTCCCTGGTTACCAGCTGGGCAGTGGAAAGATCACCTACTTTTCTCATATGTAAAATGGGGATGGACCTATCTAAATCAAAGCCTTGTTGTAAGGAGTGAATGAAACATTTTACCTGGAAGTGCTTTGTAAATTAGCTTTATCTTCTGTTATCTTTGTTGTTCTTAGCCACATTCCCAGCAGGTGGAAGTTCCTGGGCCAGGGATCAAACCTGTGCCACAGCAGTGACAATGCTGGATCCTTAACCTGCTGAGCCACTAGGGAACTCCTTTTCTTTTAGAAGGAAACTAAAGATGTATTTAAGGACATTGCACTTATAGTCATTGAGATTAAATGTAACTGTGCATTTGAAATGATCACTTTTCTTAGTTGTGTTTTACTCCCTCTACAGGTCATCAATATCAGATTTCCTTTTTTCTCATTTTTAAATGATTTTTATTTTTTGCATTTATGGCTGGTTTACAGTGTTCTGTCAGTTTTCTACTGTACAACAAAATGACCCAGTCACACACACATTCTTTTCCTCACATTATCCTCCATCATGCTGCATCATAAGTGACTAGATATAGTTCCCAATGCTATACAGTAGGATCTCATTGCTTATCCATTCCAAAGGCAATAGTTTGCATCTATTAACCCCAGATTCCCAGTCCTCCCAATCCCTCCCTTTCCCCCTTGGCAACCACAAGTCTGTTCTCTAAGTCCATGAGTTTCTTTTCTGTGGAAAGTTTCATTTGTGTCATATGTTAGATTCCAGATATGTGAAATCATACGGTGTTTGTCTTTCTCTTTCTGATTTACCTCACTTAGTATGAGAGTCTCTAGTTCCATCAATGTTGCTGCAAATGGCATTATTTTGTTCTTTTTAATGGCTGAATAGTATTCCATTATGTGTTTATACCACATTTTCTTAATCCATTCATCAATTGATAGACATTTAGGTTATTTCCATGTCTTGGCTGTTGTGAATAGTGCTGCCATGAATATATGGGTGCATGTATCTTTTTCAAGGAAAGTTTTGTCCGGATATATGTCCAAGAGTGGGATTGCTGGGTCGTATGGTAGTTCTATATTTAGTTTTCTGAAGTACCTCCATATTGTTTTCCATAGTGGTTATACCAATCATTTTTCTCATTCTTAAATAAATCCTCGGAAACCATCACCAGCAGCTTTGCGATCACCTCTCTGATGGGCGTGTTAACAACAAAGTCTTTTAAGGGATACTTCAGTGGTGAATTTTAGCAATGGCTTTAAATCACTTTACCTTTCTCATAGACATTCAGTTAAAGAAAGAAAGGGGAGTCTTATTATTGATGGGTAGTGACAGGATTCTGCATTGCTTTGGATGCATTGCAGTAGCATCTGCATGCCTTTCAGTGGGATGCTGTGTTATATTTAAGCATGCCCTCCTCCAGCAATGTGGAATTTGGACCCTGGCCCCAGAGACCTTTTTTTTTTTTTTTTTTGTCTATTTAGGGCCACACCCATGGCATATGCAAGTTCCCAGGCTAGGGATCGAATCGGAGCTACAGCTTTCAGCCTACACCACAGCCACAGCAACACCAGATCCCAGCTGCATTTGCAACCTACACCACAGCTCAAGGCAATGCCAGATCCTTAACCCACTGAGCAAGGCCAGGGATTGAACCCATGTCCTCATGGATACTAGTTGGGTTCATTAACCACTGAGCCACGATGGGAACTCCCCAAAGGTCTTTTGAAAGCCAGGAAGCTCACCAAAATGTTTAATCAGAATCATTGCATATTATCAGTGATACTTGCTTATTATAACAAGCAATTAAATTGCATAATTTAAATTTTGTAAAACAATACTCTTGCAATTTGAAGGGGGAAAGGAGTGTTTTTGTAGGAGAGAAGTGTGTATGGCTGTGCCCCTCTCTTCCAGAGTTTTCTACCTAGTGATGGAGGGATGTAAACATATCCACCAAGCAGAAAGTATACTGAAAACCAAATGTCTTGCCAGAGTTATCTTGTGGTGCAGTGGGTTAAGGATCTGGTGTTGTCATTGCAATGGCTTTGGTCCATGCTGTGGCGATGGTTCAGTCCCTGGCCTGGGAGCTTCTGCATGCTGCAGGTAGAGCAAAAAAGAAAAAGAAAAAAGAAAAGAAAACAGAATGTCTGAAAGCTGAAGGGAGTTCTCTTCCCAGATAGGTAGAGAAACTATTGCACAGCTCCTTCATCCTCAGGTGTCTGTCCCCTGCCAGAGGTGAGAAGCCACCCCTCAGCGTCTGGGGTCAGCTGACAGCTTTAAACCCAGGCAGTCAGCAGCAATTCATGGAGGGAGGTGAGGCAAACCTAGGACTCCCTTCCTTCCCTTTTTGGATTCATCTTAAGTAGCAGAGACAGCCAGTGACAGGGACACCTGATCTTCAACCCCCCACTAAGTGTTGGCCCAGCGGGACCCAGTGCTTTCACTAGCTCACTAAGGCCAGATTCTGGGTGCCCCCTGTGACCCTTGCTCCTCTTGCCACTTCCTGTTTAGCTGCCTCACCGCAGCCCATCGCCCCTGATCCTCCATTACCTCCACAGCCTCACCTAATGCTGGGGTTAAAGCCAGGATGCAGGAGGCAGAAGAGGAGAGGTCGCAGAGGAACTCATCTTGGGTGGCTTCTAAGCGAGCTAGCCAGCTCTTGGAGCCCCCTTGCCAGAGGGGCAAAGCTGTGCTCCATCATAGTGAGAGGCTGGCCACGCAGCCCCTGGCCCCTGACTACACCTGTTCTTCCTACCTCTTACTCACAGGCCCATCTCAGCAGCCGCTGCTGCCAGCACTGCCAGAGCTGTAAGTCACCTCTTCTGTGCCAGCCTGACTACTTCATGCAAAGGGGGATTAGGGTGTGAACATGCAGTAATGTGTACAAGTACAGATTATTTAGAAATTGGGTTCCAGTCTTATGAGGTAGTATGTGTTAAGTGCGATAGTGGAGATTTGAAAGCAAAGGAGAGTGAGAACAGCTTCCTGGAGATGTTTCATTCATCCCTTTGTGTAGTGTGATGGGCATGGGTGATTGAATAGTGAGCACGTGACTTTCAGCCCCATGCACTGACACTGATATTCTAGCACATTCTGCAGCCTCTCTGTGCCTCACTTTCCTTATCTGAAAACTGGGATAATGGTGATGGTGAAGACAATAGTAGTAATGATCTTAATCTCCAAGAGCTGTAGAACAGGATAAAATGAGCTAAGATAGGCAAAGAACCTAATAAAGCACCTGGCTCATTGCATATCATGTAACAGTGGCTTTTATGCCTGTTTGGGGAGCAAGTCCTATAAAGCAAAGCCAGAACTGGGAGATGGAAGAGGGAGATGGCTGGAGGGGACAAGGGTCATAGGCTGAGCAAGCACAGAGGTGAGAAAAGCAGTAACAGCAAATCCTCAACCTCAGTAACCAGACTGCAGGGGGTGGAAGGATATTGAGAATTAAGCCTGGTCAGGCAGGCTGGGCTTTGCTGGAGGAAAGCTTTGTGTGTCATGCCTAAGGGAGCGTTCGTTCTTCAGGGCAGCCAGGGTTGGCAACACCACCAGCATCTCCAGGGTGAACACATGGGTGCTGGACGGGCTTGGAGTGCCAGACCATTTTGGGGTTTGCAGGCACTGGGGGTGTGGGGAGGACATCGCTGTGCTGGCCTGTGCTGCACTGTCCCCCCGAGGATCCTGTGCTGGGGTGTTAGCTAAGATTGTCAGCTTCCACGATGAGTGCCTTAGAGCTTCCAGCAGGCAGTCTAGGACCACAGGATTTCATCTTATTAAACTCTCTGCTGCCTAGGAATGACCCACCATGGTTGCAGAGTTTTAGATGGCAGTGGGTCTTTGGCTGTCAGAAAGGTTGCAAGTACTTTCATTTGTCCTCCATGAAAGCTTAATATCATTTTCTTCTGTTCAAGTCAACTTCCAGACCTCATTACTTCAGGTTCATACGGTGGCTCAAGCAGCCTTTTTGATTTTGCCATTCCCTCAAGATCCTGATGGGGAGAGCTAATGCATTTTTAACCACCTTCAGTGGTTTAAAGCCCTTGGGTGATATGGTGTGTTAATACAGGGGTTGGTGACTCTCTGAGGGCCCTGTCTGTGCCAGGAGGTCCCAGAGTACAGTGTGTGCCAGAAGGGAGGCGCTGTGTGGCCTTCCACTTGAGGACCCACCCAGACCATTGCATAGTACCTTGCACATGTTGGAACACCAGTTCCATTTTTATATTGATTTTAACCTTTCTGCCAATTTAGCCTATTCAGAAATGTCTTCTGACAAGTTCTACTCTCAGACACCTATGGTTTGAACCTGAGGTGGTTGTGGCTTTTTCTTCTAATGTTCCTTAACCCTAACAACAAACTCTGGCTTTCCAGGTCACCCATGGCTCCAGGGACACAGGGCAGCCAGCAGCCAGGAAACACCCAGATGAACACACAGGATACAGGGTACTGGATGGGTTGGAATGTCAGACCATTCTGGGTTTTGTAGGCACTGGGGGAGGCAGGGTCCAGTGAGCAGACATCACTGTGCTGGACAACAAAGCATGTGTTTTATTTGTGAACCTGCAAGCCTGGCCTGTGGTTGGCCAGGTCTGCCTGAGCATGGCTCCACTGATCTTGCTAGTCTCACTCTGAATCTGAGGATGGCCTGTCCCTTGGGGGAGCTGGGCAGTCTTAGGTGGGAAATGGGCAGCTCAGCCTGCTTCATGGACCACCTTTCATCCTCCAGCAGGCACATCCTCTTGGAGACAGCAGAGGGATGAGAGAGCAAGAGTATACCCTAAATGCCAATGCTTTCAAGGCCTCTGCTCACACTGTGCTTACCAACGTCCTGTTGGCCAAACAAGCCCCACGGATGACCCCAGAGCTACAGTCAATGAGTATAGGGATGAGCCTTTGATGTGACACATCTACTACTTGAAAAAGAAGAGAAAATTTTAAGAAAATGAAAATTGTCTACAGTCCTACCAAGGCCAAATAAATCACAGTTGACATTTAAAAAATCCTTACAACCTGATTTCCAAATAAATGTGTTCTTTCTTTCTTTTTATGGCCATACCTGTGGCATATGGATGTTCTTGGGCCAGGGGTCAAATAGGAACTGCAGCTGTGGCCTATGCCCACAGCCACAGCAACACTGGGTCTGAGCCATATGTGTGAACTACACTGCAGCTTGCAGCAATGCTGAATCCTTAACCCACTGAATGAGGCCAGGGATTGAACCTACATCCTCTTGGAGACAGCATTGGGTCTTCAACCCTCTGAGCCACAATGGGAACTCCAGTAAATATACTTTTAAAAGCACATATATGTGGGAGGATGAGGAAGATGGCAGAGTAATAAGATGTGGGGCTCACCTACTCCCACAAATACATTGAGAATGCATCTACATGTGGAACTATCTGCACATAAAAACTGATAGAAGACCTCAGGATTATGATAGAGCAAGAAAAATTTCATGAAACCAGATAGGACGACAGCAAGAAGAAAGAAGAAAAGAGAAAAGAAGCAAAATAGGACCTACACCTTTAGGAGGGAGCTGGAAAGAGGAAAAGCTCCTGCACCCTGGGAAGTTCCCCCCCCACCAGGAGATCAGCCAGGACAGAGAAGGAACTCTAGACAATCAATGTGAAGCAGTTAAAATGAAAACAAAAACAAAAACAAGAACCTCCATATACAGCCAGTGCCACAGCAACCTGTATGCAGGTGCCAGCAGGTGTTGGGAACTAAAACTCTGGCCTTAGAGATCAGACTCAGAGAGAGCTGGGGATGTCTCCATGGGAAAAAAACTGGGGTTGGCTGCACAGAAACAGCCTGGAGGACCAGAGTATAAGGCGACCACACTTAAGGGCATAAGCTGAGGCCATCCAGTTGGGCTTAGAGGCTAGGTGCCATTGTATGGGGGTGCTGGAGAGAAGGGATGAGATCCACCACCATAGTCTTGTTCCCTGCGTGGACTCTTGGCTCCAGGACACTGTCTGCCTCAGCTCTGGGAGCTATTCGGCAGCAGTGGCTGCCTAGCAACAGCAGGGGAGCAGCCCTGCACTTAGGGCTGCAGAAAACATGGAGCAGACAGAATAACTGCCTGGGGGAATAGCACAAGTTCCGTGGCTCCTGCCTGTGGCCCTCTTTGCTGGTGGCACCCCTTCCATGCTGGAAGAGCTGTGAGAGGGCATCCGGTGCATATTCCCTGCAAGAGCTGCAAACTACCCGGCTGGGAAAAGCCCAGGTTCTGCAGCACTGGCCAGTGGTTCTGCAGGGGCTTGCACTAGCGGAGCCCATCTTGTGCCAAAAGAGCCAAGAGAGGGCTGCTGGTGGATGCTCCCTGTGAAAGCCACAAACTGCCCAACCGGGAAAAGCCCAAGATCTGTGGCTCCTGCCAGTGGCTCTGCAGGGGCCCATACCACTGGCACTTGTTTTGTGCCAAGGGAGCCATGGAGACCCATTGGTCCACATTCCAATCCATGGTGGCTACACAGAACACTCCTGCCAGCAGCCAAGGGGAGGGAGGAACCGCCAGAAGTGCATGTCCTGCAGCTACAGAGAGAGCCTTTTAGCAACATCAGGAAGTAGCCCCTGCCCTTGAAGCTACAAAGAAAGATCCCTAGAGTGGCCAAACAAGGGGAGTGACTACAGAACATGCCTGCTCCTACAGCTACAGAAAGCAGTCTCAAGAGCCTCCCCAGCAAAGGGAGGGACTATAGGAGCAGCTGCTGACATGGCCAGCTGCATGAAATAGTCCTGAGAGCCACCTAGTAGCAGGAGGGATTACAGGAGCCACTGCTGTCCCCACATGCTACAGAAACAATCCTATGGACTGCGAATCACTGCCACCTTCCTCATAGACTCCATCTCTAGCAGCCAACCAACTCCAGAACAGGTAGTATAATATTGCTACTTCCATCATGTGCTCTGGATACACATGAACTGCTACCACCCTGAGAACTCCAGGACTGGGCACCTGCTGCTAAGTCTACATACCTGCTGTCAAGGAGACAATAAACTGAAAGGTAGACAGTATGAGACAACAGATAAGTAGCTTTCCAGCAAAGGAAAAAGACAGAAACAACTAAATGATGAGATAGGCAATATACCTAAAAAAGAATTCAGAGTGGTGATAGTAAATATGATCCAAGATAGTGAAAAATAATGAAGACACAGAGAACTTAAATCTTTAAAAAACTAGAGGATTTAAAGAGCAAGGTGAATAGCACAATATCTGAAATGAAAAAATACTAGGAATCAATAGCAGGATAACAGAGGCAGAAAAAAAAAATAAGTGAGATGGTAGAGTGGTAGAAATGAAAATGGAGAAGTCACAACTGACACCACAGAAATACAAAGGATCATAAGAGACTACTATGAGCAACTGTATGCCAATAAAATGGATGATTTAGAAGAAATGGACAGATTCTTAGAAAGGTACAACCTACCAAGCCTAAACCAGGAAGAAATACAAAATAGCAGTCGACCAGTTATAAGCACTAAAATTGAAAATGATTTAAAAACTTTCAAAAAACAAAAATCCAGAACCTGTTTGCTTCACAGGTGAATTCTATCAAACATTCAGAGAAGAGTTAACACCTATTCTTCTGAAACTCATCCAAAAAATTGCAGATCAAGGAACACTCCCAAGCTCATTCTATGAAGCCACCATCACCCTGATAACCAAAACAGGCAAAGCTATCACAAAAAAAGAAAATTACAGGCAATATCACTAATGAACATAGATGCAGAAATCCTCAACAAAATATTAGCAAACCACATCCAAATATATGTTACAAAGATAATGCAAAATGCTCAAGTAGGATTTATCCCAGTGATTCAATTCAAGGATTCTTCAATATCTGCAAATAAATCAGTGTGATACACCGCATCAACAAACTGAAAAATAAAAACAATATGATCATCACAATAGATACAGAAAAAGATTTTGACAAAATTCAACACCCATTCCTGATGAAAAAAGGAAAACTCTCCAGAGAGTGGACATAGAGAGAAGATACCACAACATAATAAAAACTATATATGCCAAATCCGCAGCTAACATCATTCTCAATTGCGAAAAACTGAAAGCATTTCCTCTAAGATGGGGAACAAGAAAAGAAAGTCCACTTCCACCAATGTTATTCAACATAGTTTTGGAAGTCCTGGCCATAACAATCAGAGAAAAAGAAATAAAAGGAATCCAAATTATAAAAGAGAAAATGAAACTGTCACTGTTTGCAGATGACATGATACTATACCTAGAAAATCCTAAAGACACTACCAAAAAATATGTTAAAGCACATCAATGAATTTGGTAAAGTTGCAGGATACAAAATCAATGTGCAGAAATTGATTACATTTATATATAACAGTGAAAGAACAGGAAGAGAAATTAGGGTAATCCTCCTATTTACTATCTCGTAAAAAAAAAAAATGCCTAGGTAAACCTACCTAAAGAGCCAAAAGACCTGTACTCTGAAAACTGTAAGATGCTGATGAAAGAAATCAAAGATGGCAGAAACAGATGGAAAGATATACCATGCTCTTGGATTGGAAGAATCATTATTTTTAAAGTGACTATACTACCAGAGGTAGTCTACAAATTCAGTGCAGTCCCTATCAAATTGCCGGTGACATTCTCCACAGAACTAGAACGAAACATTTTAAAATTTGTATGGAAGCACAAAAGACCTCAAATAACTGAAGCAGTATTGAAAAGAAAAAACAGAACTGGAGGAATCAGGCTCCCTGACTGCAGACTATACTACAGAGGTACAGCCATCAAAACAGTATGGTACTAGCACAAAAATAGAAAAACAGATCAATGGAACAGGAGAGAAAGCACAGAAATAAACTCAAGCACTTTTGGTCAACTAATCTATGACAAAGGTGGCAAGAAAGTGGAGGAAAAGATAGTCTCTTCAATAAGTGATGCTGGGAAAACTGAACAGATACAATTAAAAGAATGAAATTAGAACATTCTCTAACACCTTACACAAAAATAAACTCGAAATGAATTAAAGACCTAAATGTAAGGCCAGATACTATAAAACTCCTGGAGGAAAACAAAGGCAAAACACTCTTTGACATAAATCACCACAACATCTTGTTCAACCTACCTCCTATAATAGCAACAGTAATGACAAAAATAAACCAATGGGACCTAATTAAACTAAAGCTTCTGCACAGCAAAGGAAACCATTAAAAAGAAAAAAGAAAAAAGAATCCACTGAATGGGAGAAAATCTTTGCAAATGTTGCAACCAACAAAAGCTTAACCTCCAAAATACATAAACAACTCATAAAAATCAACAAAAAAACAAATGACCCAATGAAAACAATGAGCAGAAGACCTAAATAGACATTTCTCCAAAGAAGACATACAGATGGCTAGCAGGCACATGAAAAAATGCTCAACATCACTAATTATTAGGTAAATGAAAATCAAAACTATAATGAGGTACCACCTCACACCTCACACAAGTTAGAGTGGCTGTCATGAACAAGGCAACAAACAGCAAATACTGAGAGGATGTGGAGAAAATGGAACCTTCCTTCACTGTTGGTGGGAAAGTCAATAGGTACCACCACTACAGAAAACAGTATGGAGTTACCTCATAAAACTAAATATATAACTACCATATGACCCAGCAGTCCCAGTCCTGGGCTTATATCCAGATAAAACTTTCATTGAAAAAGATACATGCACCCCTATGTTCACTGCAACACTATTCACAGTAGCCAAGACATGGAAACAACTCAAATGTCCATTGACAGATGAATGGATTAAGAAGATGTCAGAATGGGAGAAAATAGTTTCAAATGATGCAACCGACAAGGGCTTAATCTCTAGAATATATAAACAACTTATACAACCCAACAGCAAAAAAGCCAATCAATCAATGGAAAAATGGGCAAAAGACCTGAATAGACATTTCTCCAAAGAAGATATATAGATGGCCAGCAAACACATGCAAAAATGCTCAATATCACTGATTATAAGAGAAATGCAAATCAAAACTACCATGAGATACCACCTCACACCAGTCAGAATGGCCATCATTAATAAATCCACAAATAACAAGTGCTGGAGGGGGTGTGGAGAAAAGGGAACCCTCCTGCACTGTTGGTGGGAATGTAAACTGGTACAGCCACTATGGAGAACAGTTTGGAGATACCTTAGAAATCTGTACGTAGAACTTCCATATGACCCTGCAATCCCACTCTTGGGCATCTATCCGGACAAAACTCTACTTAAAAGAGACACATGCACCCGCATGTTCATTGCAGCACTATTCGCAATAGCCAAGACATGGAAACAACCCAAATGTCCATTGACAGATGATTGGATTCGGAAGAGGTGGTATATATACACAATGGAATACTCCTCAGCCATAAAAAAGAATGACAATATGCCACTTGCAGCCACATGGATGGAACCAGAGAATCTCATACTGAGTGAAATGAGCCAGAAAGACAAAGACAAATACCATATATCGCTTATAACTGGAATCTAATATCCAGCACAAATGAACATCTCAGAAAAGAAAATCATGGACTTGGAGAAGAGACTTGTGGCTGCCTGATGGGAGAGGGAGGGAGTGGGAGGGATCTGGAGCTTGGGCTTATCAGACACAACTTAGAATAGATTTACAAGGAGATCCTGCTGAGTAGCATTGAGAACTTTGTCTAGATACTCATGTTGCAACAGAACAAAGGGTGGGGGAAAAAAATGTAATTGTAATGTATACATGTAAGGATAACTTGATCCCCTTGCTGTACAGTGGGAAAAAAAAAAAAAAAGAAGATGTGGTACATATATAAAATGGAATACTATTCAGCCATAAGAAGACAAAATAATGCCATTTGCAGCAACATGGATGGAACTAGAGATCCTCATACTAAGTGAAGTAAGTCATAAAGAGAAAGCAAACACCATATGATATCACTTATATGTGGAGTCCAAAATATGGCAAAAGTGATCTGTCTTACAAAACAGAATCAGATCACGGGCATGGAGAACAGATTTGTGTTTGCCAAGGGGTGGGGGGGAGAGAAGGGCATGGATGGGGAGTTTGGTGTTGGTAGATGCAAACTATTTCATTTAGAATGGACAAGTAATGGGGTCCTGCTGTGCAGCACAGGGAACTGTGTCCAGTCTCCTGGGTGAGAACATGATGGAAGACAGAATGAAAAAAGAAATAGAGTGTGCATGTACATATGGCTGGCTCACTTTGTGTACAGCAGAAATTAAAGGAACATTGTAAATCAACTATAATTTTTAAAAAAAAACACTTATGTAGGGAGTTCCCTGGTGGTCTAGTGGTTAGGATATGGTGCTTTCACCCCTGTGACCCAGGTTCAATCCCTGGTTTGAGAATTAAGATCTTATATAAAGCTGCTATCCTCTGAGGCAACTGAAAAAAAGGTTAAAAAAAGTACATAAATAATATTGATCAATGATTGATTCCATCATTTTTTAAATGTACGTATGTATTTTCATCCATACAATGAAAGACTGTTTTGAAGAGCATTTAATTTGTTTCCATTTCACAATTATAAATCCCTCTGCCATGAATTTCCTCATCATTCCATCTTTGTGCCTATTCACTTCTTGTGCTATTCTTGGAAGAGGAATTACGGTATCAGCATGTCTGCATGGTTGCCAGGCTCTTCATGGCTGTCCCTGGTTATCCCCTGCCAGAGGTGTGTGAAAGGGTCTATTTCTCTGCTCTGCCAAGGTTTAGTTTCTGCTTAAATTTTATGTTACTTATCACAGTGCCTTGGGTTAATCTCTATCTTAAAGAACACTGTCCAAATAACCATGAGGTAGAAGTTTTCTCCTAATTCCTTAGAGAGGGATGAAAATTAGGATTAACATAGGCCGTAGGCTTGGACCTGGAAGTGATTGTGTTGTGTGTGTATGTGGTACGTGTGATATCTGTCTGTGTGATTGTGTGTGTGTATGTGTGTGTGTGTGTGTGGTGTCTGATAGCTGTGTGGTGGATATGTGAGATCTGTGTGTGGTATGTGTACATATGTGATGTCTTTTTGTGTGTGGTGAGTGTAGGGGCAAGAGACTGGAAAGGTCACTGCTGAGATATAACCAGAAAGGAAAAAGGACAACTATCAACCACTTAACAGCCTAGGATTTGTTTATAGAGAGGAAAAAGAGTATATATAAAAGATTAGTACTGAAAAAAGTAATTACTGTGTGTGCTTTTTCTTCTTAAATAAAAATAAGCCATTCAAATTCTAAGAGGCAAAATATTAGAAATACCTAAGAGGAAAAGCATTTAGTGAATAGGTTACCCAGAAATCCACTACTATGCATTTTTATCAAAGCAGGTTAATTTAAAATATTTGAGGACCAGGCGTGTGCTTGTATCATTTGTAATTAATTTTTCTCAGTCCTAACTGTGTCTACTATATAGCATAGATTATGAAAACAATGAGTTCTTTAAATCTCTACAGAGTTTTATATTAACCTAGTCATGCATAGGCAAAAAGGATTATTATTATTATTTTTTTTTTTTGGTCTTTTCTGCCATTTCTTGGGCCGCTCCTGCGTGCGGCATATGGAGGTTCCCAGGCTCGGGGTCTAATCAGAGCTGTAGCTGCCAGCCTACACCAGGGCCGCAGCAACACAGGATCCGATCCGCATCTGCGACCTACACCACAGCTCATGGCAACGCCAGATCATTAAACCACTGAGTAAGGGCAGGGATCGAACCCGCAACCTCATGGTTCCTAGTCGGATTTGCTAACCACTGCGCCATGACAGGAACTCCAGGATTTTTAAAAAAAAATCTTTCTTTGGTGCATATTTAGTTAAGATGAAGTGTTTAAAATGTAGAGACTTGGATATGATAATAATTTGCCAAAAGTTATTTAGCTTTTATGGCAAGAAAACAAATGAATTTGCAAAATGTAAAGGAATGTCAATCTTTCTTACAAATTGGCTTTCATGAACGATAATACTGATGACTTTATAAATTTGGCATAAATGTAAACATATGCTAAGGTCTGCTTATCTTAGATTGCACAATCTTTAAAGATAGTTGATTTTAGGATATTAAAACATTTTTTGGATTGATAGAAACTCTAGAATTTTGTTCTCTAAGAACTTTAAATGTTTATTCCCCATTGAAATGATTGTCTCTTAACAGCAATTTTAAGAAGATTCAGGGGTACTTTTATTGAAGATAAAATTTTCAACAAGCCTTCAAATGTTTAACAAAGTGAAAGAACAAACAAAACAAAGCAGTAAATCCTTATAAACATGTTTTCCCAAGGACTCCTTTTGTTTGAAAACTCTGTATTTCTAGGGAAACTTAATCTGTGTGTTCCTGATTCATTTATATACCTTAGAGTTATTTCAAACACTGGCACATCTTATGAACCTTTTAATAAGCCTTTTCAAAAATATTTTCATTTGAACTAGAAAGTCATGTTTTGTTTTGTTGGCACTAATACAGCTTGGGGTGTGGAAGAAAGTTAGCTGGGAGCCCATAGAGTTCAAGTGACCTAAACAAGGTCAAAGCCATTCTCCTGGTCTCAAATGAGATTGAAGTAAAGAATAGAGATGTTCACTCTGCGATGGCATTTGTGAGCCAAAGATTTTAAAAGGAAGTCAAGTTCTTCTGAAAGAAGTAAATATCTAAAGCTGCAAACAAATTCTACATAAAGTTGAATGAGATGAAATTTCTTGAATTTGATTGGGGTGTGTCTTAATTTTTTTTTTTAATTTGGAGACAAATGTGTTTAAAGTCCATTTTTATAGCTTATATATTTATGCTGCTGGCTGACTGAGTTGGGATTTCCCCCAGAATAAGACAAGATTTGGGTTCAGGTGGTTTATTTGGATTGTGATTCCAGACAACACAGTAGAAGGTCCTGGAAGAGGCACTGAAAGTGGGTTACCACTGTGGGCAGCTGGAGCTTGGTTTTTCTGGAGAAGCTCTGGGGGCACGCACCTCAGCGCTACCCCACCCAGCGATGAGGAAGCTGGAGATGTCTATACTAGTTGCCACTGATCATTGGTTGAGGGCTGCTGCTAGAGGATGGTATCCCCATTCCCTGGCCTGCCCTGCGCATATGAATGGATGGAGATGGTGGGCATCACGGTGACATGGATGCAGAGGTAAGTCTATGATTCACTCTCCATCTATACTACACTCTCTGTAGTAATATAAATAAAAATCTAGCAGGAAAGGACTTGTGTTTGAACTTTGGTGCACCTTTGAATTGTTTATTTTTTAAACTTTGAGCCCTTAATTTTTTAAAAAGTAATGGTCAAAATTTCTTTTGGTCTCAGATGTATTATTGAAAACTAAGTTAAAATGCAGAGGCAGGGAATTCAAAGTTGAAAATATTCATTTGTTAGTTAAAGTGGCTAAAAAATCAAAATTAATTTTGTTTTCTGAAAAGAGAAGATGATCCCCAAATGATAGAGTGGTGAGTTTGATCCCATGCTCCAGGAAAGCTATATTTTAGATACTGTTTCAAGACCTCATAATACAATGTAGGAAAAGAATAAAAAGGTCATTGCAAATAAACTTTTTTTCTGGAAGGGGAAATCATTCTAGCTATTAAATCCTTGGAAAGAGTAAATATAAATCATATCCCTATTTCCTAGGACTTGGTGAAATTAATTTACCTGCATTTTTAAAGGCTGTGATAAGGCTTTCAGATGACGCAGAGGGCACAGAGCAGCTAGCTACCTTTCTGGGTAGAAAAACCAGCTGCTAGCTTGTCCAAAGAAGCCACTTTTTACAACAGGGCATAATTGTCCAGTGATCACATTTTGCCATGATGATCTGATGTTAAAAATCCATCCTGAGGGGAAAAAAAATGATTTATAAGAAATTCCAGGAATGGATCAACTGGCAGCAGAAATGATGACAGTGTTTTAGTCTCACTGTCATTTACTTTTCTTGATGCTGAAAATGTATTTGGAACAGAATGAGATGTTTACTAATCAGCAGTACAAGGAGATACAGGCTGAAAAAGGAATCACAGCATGAACTGGGAGGGGCCCAGCGCTGGCAGCTACTTTGGGAAAGGGTCTTTGGCTCTTGAACACAGAACTATGTCCCCTGAGCTTCTACTGCCTACTCCCTGGCTGTTTGTCCCTGATTAGGGCCAACTTTATCTCCCTGGAGTGACAGGGACTTTCTCTAATTCACAGGCAGAAGTCACAGAAGTCAGTATTAGCCCTGGCTTTCTCATCTCTTCTCTGGCTACAACCCTAATTCTGTGTGCTTCAAATTTAGGGCAAACCAGAGATACATTTATGGTTCATATTATTCAAAGAACAAATTTTACCTTCTAGTATAACTTGTAGTTACCAGTTGGTCTTAAACTGAGCTATTTGTTTCTAACTCTCCTCATGTTTTGGTGCAATCCCATTTTCCCTCATAATATTACCTCCGTGTACCTCTCCACTACTTGAGAAATGAACTAGAGTATATTAATATGTGTTATTTTCAGTTTTTCTATCATATCTAGCTATGACTATTGCCTGAAGCAAAAAGACCTTAACCAATACATTAGCCTAAGAAGTTGTGCAAGCAAACACCAGGATTGCTTAATCAACATGGCAGCTCTATCTGCAAAAGTTTTTTTTTTTTTTTTTTTTTAAGCCAAAGTAGTCTTGGCTGTATTAGCAGCATCAGGCAATTACGGAATCTGCTGCAATAAATGGCCAAGGTTATGGCACCCATAAAGTTTAATTTGCATTCTGAATATTACAATGTGTTCACTGAGAATGCAAAGCAGTCTCCGCAGGATGTGAGCAGCTAAATTACAGAGCATTTTAGGTTGTTTTTGATTCATGCAAAGGCAGGAGGATGGCTTGCTGGTGTGTAGTCGGCCTCAACCTTTGCCTCCTTCAGCAGGATATAAGGAGCATGGAAGCAGATGGTCCTTCTCGGCTGCTCTTGAAGGAGACACAGTCACCAGATGGTCTGATGTAAATTGTGACTGGGCTACACCACAGCCAATTGGATTATCTGGGTCATTTGGGGTATTCATGTAGATGACCAGAAGATTGATCAGGTTGCCATGATTGGAGCCTGTTGGTACATGGATAAAAATGATTTAGCCAATTGCATCAAGTCTGTCTTATTCTAAGTCACCCCATGAGAAACTGAGTTGGTGTCACACAGGGCCTCTAAAATTGGGTGAGTGTCTCATTGACAGAGAACTAAAATGTATAGGATATTGTATTTCCAGATCAACAAGATGTACAGGGATCACACTGCTACAGGGGAAGCCAGTCTTAGCCTGTAGCCATTTTGGATGCTTCCTCACATTGTACCCTACATGTTTGCATTAGTAGGTGGGAGGGGAGGCCAGGGCCTAACTGATGCTGAGCAGCTTCTCTGCCTGATGTATGGTGAGTGCCTGCTCCCTTTTCCCCAAGTGTCAGAGTCCATGGATAGCTTCCCAGTTTGCATAAGGGGCATCTTTCCGGGATGTCTGTGCTCCACTTCTCTGCTGTGTCATGGCCACGAGCATCATGGGTGTAGACTGAGGAAATCAGCAGAATTCTTTCTGGGTAAAACAAGGTGGAATTTTAGGACATCAGGAGAGACCAAAAGTAAGAGTGAGAAAGTGGCCAGAAATATCTTACCATTCTTTCTCCTTAGAAATATGACCCTGCAAGCAGGTGAGGGCCCTTACTCATTTGGCTAAAGTTCCAGAGTGTCAGGGGGCAGGGAGATGAGTGAAGGATGAATAAGAGGCAGAGAGAGGATGGAGGTCAGGGCTGCAGACAGAGCCTGGGACACATCCCCTCATCCCTGTGAGTGAGGAGTGGTGGGGTGAGAAGTTTGGAGGGCAGTGTGACTGTGAGCAGCACGGCTGACCATTCACTCTGGAGGGAAGTATTCTGGCCCCTTTCATTGCACCACTGAAGGTAGGATCAGGGGACCAGCTGAGACTTCTGACCAGCTCCTCCATCTCATTGAGATTAAAAGTGTCCCCTCACGTCTTTAATGAGTGTGTTGGCATAGTATTTTTTTTAAAGAGGATTTTTTTAACAAAAAAAGCAGACTCAAAAGCATAGAGAACTATTGGTTACCAGTGGAGAGAGGTAAAGGGATGGGATCAGTTTTGGGGGGGGAGGGATTGGGAGTTATAGATTATTAGGTATAGAATAAGTTATAACGATATGCTGTACAACATGGGAAATATTGCCGGTGTTTTATGATGGCTGTAAATGGACTGTAACCCTTGGGGGTTTGGGGTCCCTGTGTTGTGCACCTGTAACTTGTATGGTATTGTATAGCAACTATACTTCGATGAACATAAAAATAAATAGATAATTTTTGGTGGGAATTTGAATTGGAGATATCTTATGTAATAAGGCAAAACACACACACCCACATCAGCAAACAAGCCTTTGTAAATGTGTATATGAGGCACACTAAATAATTTATAATTATTACTATATAGTCACTCAGATATATAACATGGAAAGAAAATAAAAATCACCCATAACCCTCTATTTGGGTTGTGGTGTATATATTTCCTTCCCTGTGTGTAAGAATAATTTTATAAGAGTTGCATCATTGGTGTAAACACACATACACCCCTCTTACATAAGCTTCTCCATTTTGTATAATAACCTTTCCTCCATATCATTAACTAGTTTCAAAAACAACAAACAACATTTGATGGCTATATTGTAACTTATGTAAACTTTTCTTGTTTTAATTGTCTATTATAGGGAACATATTTTTCTGCTAATAAATAATATTGAATGAACATCTATGTAAGTGTATGAATTCTGTCTTTTGGTTAAGTTTTTAGCTGTTTGATAAAAGAGTTCTAACTGAATTTTACTGCAGGGACAAAAGCCATCAGGAAGACAGTGGTGAGAGACTCAGAGGTGCCCATGGGCTCCAGCTTGCCCAGCTTCCCCCTTTCCATATTCCATTCTTGGACTGCAGGCCACTGTCCAGCAGTGGGCCCAGGCCCACCACCAAGGACTTGGCCCCCATTGTGAGCCCAGCCCAGTGGCAGAATGTACCTGCCAGCTCAGGTGGGCACCTGTGCTTCCGTCCCTGGTCCTGACTTTCCTCTGGTCCTTCACCACCCCTTTCTGGATGAGGTCATATTACTTTAACACATTTCTTATTCCATAACATTCATGGTGCTTCTGCCTCCCTGACTGAATCCTGCCTAATAAAGACAGTGTCCCTCTCTGGGCTTCCACATCCCCACATGTGGAGTGGAACTGATAAGTGCTTGTGTCATAGAGTTATTGATATGTGTCATAAAGTTTAAGGGATGCTTAGAACAGAGTCTGTACATAAGGATTCTAAATCTGACCTTTATCTTCACCATCATCACTGGTATGCTCAGGTACCTGCTGTAAGTTTATAATTTAGTGCGAACATGAATCTTAGCTTCTTTCTTTAATTCAACAAAAATCCACAGAGACATGGTAGAGCATAATAAATTTTACTGGGCAAGTATAGGAAGCTATGACAGGGGATTTTACATCGTGGCATTGCAAACAACTCCAAGTTGAAGAGATAGATTTCTTATTCTTGAACTTTCTTCTGTTGCAAACCACTGGGTGCCCTCCTTGGTCTTTACCCAGCGTACCCAGAATGTTCACCCTTGTGTCTCTTCTGGGCTATTCTCTCCTTCCCTGCACTCCTCATCTGCAAGTCTGTTTTCTCCCTCTGCTGAAGAGCACACCCTACTTATTTCGTCCAGCAGAACAGCTGGGTCATGGCTCCGTTATCTAAACTATTGCAGTAATTCTCAACTGGGGCAATTTTTATCCCAAGGAGACATCTGGCAATGTATGCAGACATAGATGGTTGTCACAACTGAGAGTGATACTGTCATCTAGTGGGTTCAGGCCAGGGATGCTGCTAAACATCCCAGAATGAACAGGACAGCCTCTTATCTCTGACAAAGAACTATATAGGCTCAAATATTGCTAGTTCTGAGATTCAGAAACCTTAAACTATTACAATACTCCTGCTCTCACAGCCCACCCCACTTAGCTTCCCAGAGTAGTTTTCCAAGGAAAGGCAGTCTTCTTCCCGTGAGGAATTTTGGAAAGGACACATATTTCCAATTCTGTGCAAATAGAAGCTGTGGCTCTTCCTACACTGTGACTCAGACTATGCTCCAGTAGTTAGTCTGTAGGCCAGTTCCCACAGCTGGGCTGTCCAATAGGATAGCTTGTTGGTGCATATGGTTATGAGATTATCAGTGTAAACAACAGGAAGACTTCAGCTTCCAAGTCATACTGGCTGCATTTCCCGTGGCTACCCCATATGCCTACCAAACTGGGCAGCACAGAAAAAGAACATTTCCATCTCCATAGGAAGTTCTATTGGTGATGCTATTGTATGCATCTGAATGCATACTCCCCCCTCTCTCTCTGGGCCTCTCTCTCAGTTCTCCTTACTTCTGGATGATCCAGTCAGTAAACCACTTTGGGCCTTGCCACCAGAGCTGGCTAAAGGTGTATATTCGGCCTCAGGGATGAGGTAAGTAATTCAAAGATGCAAGGCTCTTGAAAAGAGTAATAAAGTCCTTGAGGCAAGGACTAGTTCTTCTCTGAGGATCATAGCACATAGCATGATAACTGACACATAGTCAGCAGTTAAAGAATGATTGTTTAATGTGTACGGGGATTGATTTATCTAAAAAGAATTTATGTGCTAGTTGCATCTTGGGCACTCTCCCAGACTAAGCAGAGTTGGCTATGAAATTCATTTCATATAGCTAAATAGAAGGGTAGAGTAATAAACAGAGAATGGGCATGTGCTTTAGAAAGCTTGGATTCTGTTCCCTCACCAGCTAGGTGGCCTAGGTTGCTTGACCTACTTCTCTATAAAGCAGGGATTTAATTTTTGACTTTTCTGCCTCCTGAGGTTTTTGTGAGGTTCATAGCATATGTGAGAGCACTTTGTAGTATATAGATACCAATGGTTTTTATTATCACTGTAATACACAGTCAGTGGTCCCTGTTAGAATTATCAGGGGCCATGTATTTTCTCCCACTTGAACTCTAGCTTTCAGATTTAAAATAATGTTGGCTTATGTTACTACTGATAACATTTTTTAGTTACTTTGAGATTATCCTTTATTCTCTGTTTTTTCATTTAAAAAGAATCAGAGTTCTTGTTATGGCTTTGTGGGTTAAGAACCTGACTAGTGTCCATGAGGATGCAGGTTCCATCCCTCCTGGCCTCTCTCAGTGGGTTAAGGATCTGGTGCTGATTCAAGCTGCAATGTAGGTTGTGGATGCGGCTTGGATCTGGCATTGCGGTCACTGTGGCACAGGCTGGCAGCTGCAGCTTCGATTCTACCCCTAGCCCAGAAACTTTCACATGCCCCAGGTATGGCCCTAAAGAGAAAAATAAATAAATAAAATAGAAAGTATCTAGTTCACAAAATCTTGTTAAGGAATAGCTAATAATGTATGTTCCAGGCAGTGACAACTGGCTCCTCTCAGGGGTTCAGCCTCTGTTTCTCCCACTCTTAAGCTTGACATTTAACGTCATACCTAGAAGAGGAGAGAAAAAACCCAAATAAACAAAATAAATGAAAAAGGAGAAGTCACAACGGATATTACAGAAATACAAAAAACCATGAGAGAACACTATGAACAATTGTATGCCAACCAGTTAACCTGGAAGAAATGGACAACTTTCTAGAGATGTCAGCATGCCAAAACTGAATCAAGAAGAAATACATCAACTGAACAGACCAATCACTAGAAATGAAATTGAATATGTCATAAAAATACTCCATACAAATAAAAGTGCAGGACCAGACGGCTTCACAGGTGAATTCTACCAAGCATACGAAGAGGAATTTATACCCATTCCCTTTAAACTTTTTCAAAAGGGTGAAGAAGAAGGAACACTCCCAAAGACATGCTATGATGCTACCATCAGCCTAATACCAAAACCAGACAAAGATAACCCCAAAAAAGAAAACTACAGGCCAATATCTCTCATGAATATAGACACAAAAACTCTCAATGAAATTTTAGCCATCTGAATCCAACAGTATATAAAAAAGATCATACACCACGACCAGGTGGGATTCATCCCAGGATCACAAGGATGGTTCAACATACACAAACCAATCAATGTCATACACCACATTAACAAAAGAAAAGTCAAAAACTACATGATCATCTCAATAGATGCAGAAAAAGCAGTTGACAAAGTCCAACATCCATTCATGATCAAAACTCTTACCAAAGGGGGTACAGAGGGAACATACCTGAGCATAATCAAGGCCACTTATGACAAACCCACAGCAAATATAATACTCAATGGAGAAAAGCTTGAAAGCCTTCCCCCTAAAATCTGGAACAAGACAAGGATGCCCACTCTCACCACTGTTTTTCAACATAGAACTGGAAGTCCCAGACACAGCAATCAGACAAACAAAAGAAATAAAAGGTATCCTAATAGGAAGAGAAGACACAAAACTGTCACTGTATGCAAACGACATGATACTATACACAGAAAACCCTCAAGACTCAACCTGAAAACTACTCAAACTGATCAATAAATTCAGCAAAGTAGCAGGATATAAGATTCACATTCAGAAATCAGTCGCATTTCTGTATACTAACAACGAAATATTAGAAAAGGAATACAAAAATACGATACCTTTTAAAATGCACCCCCAAAAATCACATACCTGGCAATACACCTGACCAAGGAGGTGAAAGACTTATATGCCAAGAACTATGAAACATTAATCAAGGAAATGAAAGCAGAAACAAAGAAATGGAAAGATATTCCATGCTCCTGGGTTGGAAAAACTAATATTGTAAAAATGGCCATCCTACCCAAAGCAATCTACAGATTCAATGCAATCCCTATCAAATTACCCAGGACATTTTTCACAGAACTAGAACAAACAATCCAAAATTTATATGGGAACCACAAAAGACCCAGAATTGCCAAAGCAATCCTGAGGAACAAAAACCAACCAGGAGGCATGACTCTCCCAGACTTCAGGCAATTTTACAAAGCCACAGCAACCGAGATAGTGTGGAACTAGCACCAAAACAGAGACAGACAGACAGACAAATGGAACAGAATAGAGAACCTAGGAATAAAACTCAGACACCTCTGGTCAATTAATCCTGGACAAAGGAGCCAAGAACATAAAAGGGGAAAAGGACAGTCTTTTCAGCAAGCATTGCTGGGAGACCTGGACAGCTGCATGCAAATCAGTGAAACTAGAACACACCCCTCACACCAAGCACAGAAATAACTCAAAATGGCTTAAAGACTTAAATATAAGACAAGACACCATCAAACTCCTGGAAGAGAACATAGGCAAAACATTCTCTGACATCAACTTTACAAATGTTTTCTCAGGTCAGTCTCCCAAAGCAACAGAAATGAAAGCAAAAATAAACCAATGGGACCTAACCAAACTGACAAGCTTTTGCACACCAAAGGAAAGCAAAAAGAAAACAACAAGGCAGCTTACAGAATGGGAGAAAATAGTGTCAAATGATGCTACTGACAAGGGTTTCATCTCTAAAATATACAAGCAATTTATACAGCTCAACAGCAAAAAAGCCAATCACCCAACTGAAAAATGGGCAAAAGACCTGAATAGACCTTTCTCCAAAGAAGATATACAGGTGGTCAACAAGCACATGAAGAAATGCTCAGCATCTCTGATTATTAGAGAAATGCAAATCGAAACAACTATGAGGTACCACCTCACACCAGTCAGAATGGCCATCATTAATAAGTCCACAAATAAATGCTGGAGAGGGTGTGGAGAAAAGGGAACCCTCTTGCACTGTTGGTGGGAATGTACCTTAGAAAACTATGCATAGAACTACCATATGACCCCGCAATCCCACTCTTGGGAATATATCTGGAGAAAACTTTCCTTGAAAAAGACACATGCAGCCACATGTTCATTGCAGCACCATTCACAATAGCCAAGACAGGGAGAAAACCCAAATGTCCATCGACAGACGAGTGGTTTAGTCAAATGTGGTATATATACACAATGGAATATACTCCGCCATAAAAAAGAACAAAATAATGCCCTTTGCAGCAACATAGATGGAACTAGAAACTCCCATCCTGAGTGAAGTAAGTCAGAAAGAGAAGGACAAATACCACATGACATCACTTATATCTGGTATCTAATATACAGCACAAATGAACCTTTCCACAGAAAAGAAACTCATGGACTTGCAGACTAGACTTGTGGTTGCCCAGAGGGAGGGGGAGGGAGTGGGGTGTTTGGGGAGCTTGGGGTTAACAGATGCAGTCTATTGCCTTTGGAATGGATTAGCAATGAGATCCTGCTGTGTAGCACTGGGAACTATGTCTAGTCACTTATGATGGAGCATGATAATGTACGAAAATAGAATGTTTACCTGTATGTGTAACTGGGTCACCATGCTGTACAGTAGAAAAAAAAAATGTCTTGGGGAAATAACTATTAAAAAAAATGTCATATCTGATGATAGCCATGTCTTACTGACAGGAATTGCTAGAACAGAAGTTAACACTTTCATCATTATCCCTTGAGATTGGATGGCTCTGAGATTCCTAGGAGGGTTTAAAGCAAGATCAGCTGGATCCAGTCAGAGCAGACATCCAAGGGAAACATGAATTTCTAAGAGGGCTAATGTGTCTACACTTGCATTTGCCTTTATCATCCCACCTATTTTCCCCCCACCTTTTTTTTTTTTTTCTCGAGGTGGAAGGTCCAAGTTTAGGACTTTCAACTATGAGACTCCCAAATTTCTGCAGCATGTATTTCCACTCCCTTGTTCTGGTTGCCATGATTTTTATTTTACTGTTTTCCTGTTCTGTCCACCGTTGAAGCCCCATTTCTTTCTGCTCATCTTCCCTGAACCTTCCTGGGAGTATTACTCTGATTTGTGCCTTCCCCAAAGCAAGAGAATGATAGAAACTTATGGCTAGAAGGGCTCTGGTCATTTAGTCTGTGCTTGAGCAAACCATTGCATCATCTCCATATCTTAGAGTTAATAAAAATGGTTCTAATTATAACTTAGTTTTCACTCAGAGAAATAGTGGTGTGTTGCTCCTTGTTGATCTCTTTGAACCTTTAACATAGCACTAGGTATACATATTTGTTAGGATTGCATTTGGCTGCAAGTCACAGAAAATGGAGAAAGTTGATATATACAAATACAGCTTTCACTCTCCTGTTACAGGAGGAGAGGTCTCAGAGATGGATCTTTGCTCTCTCTGGTCCTGTGGGCAGACAATGCTGGGGCAACACATTCTTTGCTATGGGTCTCTTTGTTGCAACAAATGTCAGTTCATCCTACCATTATGATCAGAACATGAAGAGGGAAGTGACATCTATAACTTTTTATCAGGAGAACAGAAGCTTCTCCAAAAGATTTTTATCTAATTTACACTTCTATCTCATTAACTGAGGAGATTATACTACCCTCTTGTGGTTGCAAGCTTGGCTGGAAAAGTTGAAAATGAGATTGTCTTGTTTGGCATGACCCAATAATAATCCATCTCCTAGGGCTAGGCTTATAGCTTCCCCCCCCCCAGATATTAGGGTTCTGATTTTCAGGAAGAAAAAAAGAATGGCTATTTATAAGGGCTGCTGTCATGGGATGTGTTCCTCCAAAAGCTGGTCATGAGACAAGGTCACAGGCTGAAAGTGTTTATTTAGGGGGTGGTCCCAGGAAGTGTTGACAGGAGAGTGGGAAACTGAGAAAATGAGGGCAAGGAAGCCTTTATTTTTGATAGTTAAGGAGTAGATTTATTGAAAGAGATAGACAGGATGTAGGTCATCTTAAAAGGCAAGAGAGAGAGAGGATCCAAAATACAGGGTGGTGAGTGTTCATGGGCTGGGCAATTTCATAGGCTAATGAGTGGTAGGATTATTTCAACTATTTTGGGAAAGGGGCAGGATTTCCAGGAACTGGGGCAAAGCTCACTTTTTGCCTTTTTGTTGTCTGCCTTAGAACTGTCCTGGTGACTGTGAGCATGTCATTTAGATGCTAATGTATTACACTGAGTGCATAACGAGGCTCTAGGTCCACTGGAAGTCTAACCTTCTGCCATCTTGGACCTACTTGGTTTTAACCAATTTTTGTTGTATCCTCAAGGGCTATGTCATTCTTTAAGGGTTGTGCCCTGCCCCCTTCCCTCCCATTTCATTACCCCCTCAGAAATTTTCTCCCAGTGTATTTGATGAGCAGATTAGCACTGCAGGCAGCTTAGGCTCAGGCCAACTCAAGATGTCTCTGAGCTGCCCCACCTGAAAGGTGAAGAGTTGGGGTACTTCTGCACCTGTACCCATCGTCATTGGCCAAGAGCCACTCACCGGGACAGTGACTACCCAGCACCTCCATCCTGTGCCATAGCCAGACCAGGCATTTCCCTGGAGCACAGTCTCAGATGTTTGTAATCGAAGCCACCCATGTTCTCAAATCGAAGCCACGCATATTCTCAAATCAGAGTGCCTAGGAATGTGTCCAGGGTCTGCTAAAGTACCATCGGTGCCTATCACAGTCCTTACAAGGTGCTCAATAAATACTTTAATTCAATAAATATTGATTGAGTATCTAGTATTTGCCAAGTACTGTGCAAAATCTTTACTAATTGATTCATTTTTAGATGGACTTTCTTGACATAAATGAAAAGAAAACAAGTGGTATTTATATTTAGATCTTGATAAACTGTACCATGTACTTTCCTGATGGCTGTGACCCTTCCCCCTTCCCTTTTCAACACTGCTATGGGAACTTTTTGTTCCCATTGAAGGACCAGTCATTCCTGGAACATCCTGTCAGTGCACATGGTGCGGTTCTTAGGAAACAAGCTGTTTTATTTAATGAAATGTTTAGCATTTCAGAGTTCTACTTTGTCCTTAAGAGCAGACATTTACTAAATAGTGCATTAGATGCTTGAAACAATGAATGCCTCTTTTTCTTATTCTAGAGCAGTGATTTACTGCCCTGAGGTATCTGGCATTACAACCATCATTGCTCTTTTCTTAATAATTGAAATCAGGAAGTGAGTTTCATGAGTGTGTCTTCACCGCCATCCTCCCTTGGGAATTATCTGTAGGCAACAATTGCAGCAGGGATGTAATCAAACTACCATGTGGAGCTGGCTTTGCTCCAGTACGAGGCTGTCTTGTGCTGTGGGCTCTCTCTGATGCTGGTGTCATGGGTGTTTTGATTTCAGGTTCTTTTTTTAAATTTAGTTTTGAAATTTATTTTTTTTGATTGAAGTATGGCTTATTTACAATGTTGTGTAAGTTTCAGATATATAGCAAAGCGATTCAGATATATATACACACACACATATATATGTATGCAAGATGTTGAATATATAGTTATCTGTGCTGCACAAGTCCTTGTTTTTGTTTTTATTTATTTTTTATGTAAGAGTGTGTATATGTTAATCTCAAACTTCTAATTTATTTCTCCCCCGTTTGGTAATCATAAATTTGTTGTCCAAGTCTGTGAGTCTGTTTCTGTTTTGTAAATAGGTTCATTGATACCATTAGATTCCACATATAAGTGATATCATATGATATTTGTCTTTGTCTGACTTACTTCACTTAGTATAATAATTTCTAAGTCCATCCATGTTGCTGCAAATGGCATTATTTCATTCTTTTTTATGACTGAGCAATATTACATTGTATATATGTACCACATCTTCAGCAGAAATTAAACACAAAATTATAAATCAGCTATACTTCAGTAAACTTTTTATTTATTTATTTATTTATTTATTTATTTATTTATTTATTGTCTTTTTACTATTTCTTGGGCCGCTCCCGCGGCATATGGAGGTTCCCAGGCTAGGGGTTGAATCGGAGCTGTAGCCACCGGCCTACGCCAGAGCCACAGCAACGCGGGATCCGAGCCGCGTCTGCAACCTACACCACAGCTCAGGGCAACGCCAGATCTTTAACCCACTGAGCAAGGGCAGGGACCGAACCTGCAACTTCATGGTTCCTAGTCGGATTCATTAACCACTGTGCACGACGGAACTCCAGTAAACTTTTTAAAAAAAAGAATTAAAAAAAAATTTCCCTCTTTGACTTTCCAACATTATGATGCTTGGTGATGCTGGTTAATCTCAATTAAGCTAATTTACTTTCAACAGGTTGGATACGTTCAAATAGAGTCTATAGAGAAATATGTATTTTTTTAACTTAAAAAAATTTTTTGGGGGGCTGTATTTGTGGCATGTGGAAGTTCCTGGGCCAGAGATCGAACCCATACCACATGAGCGACCTATGCCACTGCACTGACAATGCTGGATCCTTAACCTGCTGCATTACAAGGGAACGCCCCATAGAGAAATATATTTGATTAGTATTTAAGCTTTGAGTATCATTTAATGTTTCAGAGACTGTCTCTCAGTGATCAACTTAAAGTCATCCTGAGCTGAACAGCATTCTGTTTTATTTCATTTTGATTTCTTGTTGTAATATGTGAGCTCAGAAAGGACCAAAATTCCTATTTCTTCAAACTTGACTTAGAACGTGCTTCCTTCTCCCTGCATTCACCCAATTCCAAGTTAGCATACCTCTTCTTTGCAACCCCAGTACCTGAGCTTACCTGGAATATAATGCTTATGAGAATTGTGACTTGTTGATTTATCTATTCTTTCTACATAAGCCTCTAAACTACTTGAGGGCAAAGACAGTATCTTTATATTTTTTTCTCCACATGTATTTTTGTGTGTGTGTGTTTGTGTGCGTGTATTATTGTATCTCCATTACTAATTAATAATAACCAATGCAGAGCTAATTATATAGTAGGTTCTCAATGCATGTACTTGAAGGAATGAATAAACTATTTGATGAGTAGGATGAATTAGGTCTGAGCAGCTGCCTGTGGGGAGCTGGGAACAGAGGGGTCAAAGCCGTATGTGGTCAGCACTGGTGATTAGGAGGAATTGTCATGGAAATCGCAAAGAACAAGGTAAGGCTTGGTTTTAATAAAGAGTTTTGTGAATTTGAGTTTTGAAAAATTCCAGCAGATAATCAGAACTGTAGAACTGGCTTCAGAAGAAATGTCAGGGCTTGGCGATAAAGATTTGAAAGCCATCTCTGTGGGTGGGATTTATAGAGGAATCGTGATGTGGCAGATTTTTCTTCCACTGATGGCTGCAGCAGTGTTTTCTCTCATCCTATAGGCGCTTCTCTAGAGTACCTTGCTACTTCCTTCCTCAACAACAGGTGGCATCTATGCAGCCTCCCCTTGAACCTGATTGGGTTTCTGTGCCTCAGCCAGCAGAGCACAGCAGAAACGATACTATGTGACTAAATCGTAAAAATGCTTCATTCCACTACCTCCTTCCATTGGGCTCTTTGCTCTTGAAACACAGCCACCATGCTGTGAGGAAGCCCAAGAAGCCTTCAGTGAGGCCCCTGACTCCCAGCTTGTGGCCAGTACTACTTACCAGTCCTGTGAGTGAGCCCAGCTGAGGTGCTCTGCTGATGGTACCCTTAGCACATCACAGCAATCAGCTCTGTGTGCATCACAGGTGTGTAATGACTTTTGTTGTAGATCACCAAATTCATAATTGTTATGCATAGATGTATGAAAGGATCATAAAATTTGGGTCAGACAGGCCTGGGTTCAAACTCTGACTCTGCCACCAGGCTGGTGGCTTTAGGCATGTTACCCAGACTCTCAGAACCCTGGTTTCCTCATGCATAAAATGGGGCTCATAATGGCTCTACAGAGACCTGACATGATCATTCAAAGAGATGCTGTCCTGAATCTCTCTGGTGCTTGATTGTAATACGGTTTCCTCGAGATGAGAATGTTTTGTGTGCTCTCTGAAGAAAGTACACATGGAGTAGAACAGGCTGCTTGAAGATGGGGAGGAAAAGAAGAGCGAAAAAGACAGTTGGTGAGGGAACAGTCAGAGAATGGGGAGGGAATTAAGACCAAGGAACTTCCTGGAAAGTTTGGAGTGAAGTACAGGGAGGCTCAGATCAGGAGCTGCAAAGGCATTGATTTGGGCAGGGGAGGTGGGGGGCTTGACCAGTGACAGGTAACACAACTGTATCCACAGAGCAGAGGACTGGCAGCCTGCACTCTTGGGGAGGAGTGACAAGAGGCAGTATGTATTCACTTGGTCCTTAATTTCTAAACATGCACGATATTCTTAAGAGAACGGAAGGCTGTTATTATGAAGGTGTATATCACCCACTGAAATTTCAATTTTCTCTCTACAAGTATTCCTTCTTTTTTTCTCTAAGACACATCTCACTAGTCATCACCCCAAAACTACTCGTTTCCCTGTGAGCTCATTTATTATGTCTGTTGTTGTCTCTGTGGATTATTTCCTGTGTGTTTCATATTTACATTTAAATTCCTGGTCCCTGAAAATGTCTTGCCTAATTATTGCTATAGTTGGATATGTTGTTATGCTATGGATCCAAAATGAAAAACAAAGTTATTGGATTTTCCTGGTGGCCTAGGGATTAAGGATCTGGTGTTGTCACTGCTGTGGCTCAAGTTCAATCCCTGGCCCAGGAACTTCTGCATGCTGTGGGCATGGCCAGAAAAAGAAAAAGAAAGTTACAGATAAAGAACATAATGACCTAGAGACCAGTGGCCATGTCTAGAAATAGGGGAAGAAAATTACTCTTTAATAGATGAAAATAAAAGCATATCATTCCAAACTACAGAGGGTCTCCCCATCACTTGACTATTGGATGCTTTCAGTGTGCAATTAACTGGTCAGGAAATATCTACTATTGTTATCTCTGAGTATTTGGAGGTGAAAGGAATTATAAGTTCCTCAATTTATAAAAAACGAAATGGAGACTCAGACAAGGTCCCGTGCAAAGTTACAGTTATTTACTCTCCTGCAGTGGTTCAGTGACATTGATACAAACGTGATTAAGAGATGTCCATGGAGAAAACCTAGTTTCCAAATAGCCTGTTCTTGTTTTACTTTTTTTGAAGACTAAATTTTCCAAGATGAGATGCAAAGTCATTTCTAAGCCTTCACATAAGAGGTTTTTAATATTCATTCTCAAACATTGATTTAGTCCCCTCCTTGTGCAGGGCACTGAGTTAGGTGGGTCTTTTTACATATCCTATGCAAGGAAATGAAAGATAATTTCTGGTCTAAAAAGCCAAATTATGAAAATGTAATATTTATTAGGCACTTGTAAGAGGACAGGCACTTGCTGGAGCATCCCCTTTGCCAGGTCTGCACCTCCATGGAATGTTAACTGACATATCTAAGACTTAGTAAGTTAGCTCTACAATTGAGGGAGTGGAACTGGCAGAGCTGACAGTGGCCAGGTGACCCCTAGGACCAGTGAATGGTACAAGAGGAGAGGAGGGGAGCTGTCCAGGGTGGCTCCCAGAAGGCTCCTGACAGACTATCTTGGCACCAGGCACCAGGGGCACTGGGATACTGGCCGTGGGTTTGCGCTGATAGTGAAGCAGAGTTCCTTTGGGGGGATTAACACTTCCCCACTTCCAAGGACTCTTTCCACATTGAAGGAGTTCACCATGCACTCCTGGAACCTCTCTGTTCTTTTCCTCCCTCTGCTCTGGGAGACTGACTAGGTGGATTGTTGGGCTGATCCAGGTGTTCTGAAATAGGAAGCCAGAAAGATGAAGTTTTCACTTTGGCCCTGGCCATACTCCCCAATCTCCTCTGGTACTTTCACCCACACTGGTCAGCCTTGTGCCTCTTAATTGTGTTTGATCCATAAGTTTTTTGTACTAGCTGTCCCCAAAATGTCAGCTCTAGAGTGAAACCACTTGGATTCTGTTCTCAGCTTTCTTTTCCCCTTACTGGAGCTAACCTTGGCCAAGTGATTTAACCTCTCTGTGCCTCTGTTTTCCTTTCTGTAAAATGGGGCTCATAATCCTCATCTCCCTTGTAGGACTGTTATGAATTTTTTAAAGGAGTTAACAAATATAACCAATTTAGAACAGTGCCTGGCACATAAAAAGTGTTCATCATAAATATGTAAGTGGGAATTCCCTGGTGGTGCAATGGGTTAAGGATCCAGTGTTGTTGCTGCTGTGGTTTAGGTCCCTGCTGTGGCATGGGTTTGATCTCTGGCCCTTGAACTTCTGCATGCTGTAGGCAAGGCCAAAAAAAAAAATAATGTAAGTGATCAGAAATAGTATTATTATCTTTGTATGGCTGACTTCTTCATTCAGGCATTAGGTCAAATACCACCTCTTCAACGAAACCTTCTCTAATAATCCTGCCTAAAGTCAATCCTCTCTTCTTTCTTGCTTCAGTATGGCTCTTTTATTTCCCTTATACTATCTATTACTACCTAAAATTACTAACTTATGAGTCTACTTGTTCACTCTGATTGTACACCTCCACTGGAGCAGAAGCTTTAGGAACTCAGAGTGTTTATCTTTTCTTTGCTCCATCTCAAACCCTGAATAGCGCCTGTCACATGGGTATACGATAAATATTTGTTTAATGAATGAAGGAATATGATATATTTTGGGTTCTCTCCCCCCTGTATCTGGACCAAGGACCCCAAGGGCGGAGCCATTTCTATATTCCTCTCGCGCCATCAGGACCCAGCACAGTGTCTGACACAGGGCAGCATAATAGTGGACAGAGAGTTAATGCTTGCTGATTGATCCACATTTGAACGAGCTTTAGAGACACCATTAAATACAAGGGCACAAAAAGAAAGAAATTGGAAGCCCATTTTCCTACAGTCAGCTACCACCTTCCCCTTAGACTCTATCAGTAATAAAGGGGGAGTTCCCTAGTGGCCTAGCAGTTAAGAATCAGGCATTGTCACTGCTCTGGCATGGATTTGATCCCTGGCCCAGAAATTTTTTACATGCCATGGGTGTGGCCCCCAAAAAAGTAATAAAGGGGATATTTGGGCACTGATCAAGTCTAGAACCAACTCAGCAAAACTGCCATTCTGTATAAGAGTTAGGGAGCCAAACAGGCCCTCTTCCCAGACAGAATTGCTCCCATTTTCTGGGGCCTCTTTGCTTAAAACCTTAGTCTTCTGGTTCAGAATCATTGGGATTCCTTCTAACTTTAGCCAAGAAGTGTATGTGTTGCACAAGTGATGGGTGGGAGAAACCTCCAGACATCTCCTAGAACACCTCCTGGGGCTTATGACTTAATTTGAATAAGCTGTGTCTTTAGGCAGGGGACAGCTGTAAAGGTATAGGAACTTAGAACTTCAGTCCATCAACAAGAGGAGTGATTATTTCTTCTTTTTTGTCATCCGTCCCATTCCTTTCCGAGCTGGATTGATGTGAATCATGAAGAAACTTGCCCTAGGTTTCACACAGGAGAGCCTGGGTGAGGGGGGGCCTTAAGGTTCCTGAATGAGAGTCAGAGTGAGTTCGGAAGCACCTCTGAGCTCAGGGTCAACCTTCTGAAAGCATACTGTCTAAAGTCCCCTGGAGTTTCTTTCCTGAGGACAACAAGGGCAGTCTATTTATTGGTTCCAGTTGCTATGAAGTGACTGTCCTCAGAAGTGAGGCTGTTGCCCTTAGCTACACGTTTCTTTGTGGGCAGAATCTTGTTTCACACGGTACCAAACTGGCAGCTGGGCAAAGCACAGACCTGGATGCAACATTTCCCTGGTGTCCACCTCCCAGGATAAGGTAGGATGGGGTAATACATCTTTTCAGTCAAAGGGAAGGGCTGACTTTAACCCTGTTCTCTTCTCTATCGAGGAGGGATTTGCTTATTTTTACTCTGAGATGTGTCAGTTAAAATAACATCCCCTGAGTAATCTCTTTCCTGATCCTAGCTACCTTGAGGGGTTGTTGGGAGCTTGTGTGGAGCACACAGTAGCTGGGGGAGTGCTGTTGTGACAGTGGGCAGTGGGACTCATCTTCACCCTGGAGATTCCAGAGGCCTGGGGCCTTTTTGAAATCCTGTGGATTTCTGTCCCCTTCCCTCTCTGCCCCTCCCCCATCCCCTCCCATTGAGCCCACAGATTAGATATTCACTTTCAGGGTCACGGCTGAGTGCACTTCTAGTTTGAATTTCATGTGTCATCTTCTAGCACCTTGACTCCTTGAACCCACCTTTGTTTGTATCCTAGCTTCCATTTTGAGAGGAATCTTCATGATTTGATATTCATTTTCAGCACTGATACACTCTTGACTTACGGAACTTTCTATTGTGCACCACTAAGATGCTGGGGGGAGAGGCTGTCTTTCTGTGTCTTCTGCCCTGAATCCTTCGGCAGTCTTTTGTCTCTTTTTCTTAATGCAGTTCCATGTCTGCTGCTGTTTGAAAAGGCTGTAAAATTAAAGCTATGTAATGATGAATACTATGAAAAAGGTTTTGACAACTTTGGGTGGCATTTAATTCAAGTTAAACTCCTCACGTTCAAAATAATAAGCATAATGTTACTTATTATGTAGATGAGGCAGCAAGGCAGATGTTTGTCATCTTGGTGCATTCACTGGGGACTAGTTCCTACAAAAGCTGAGCAGGGAGGGCCTGGGTCCAACCTGGGAATTTGCAAAAGGGCTAAGGAAAAGGACAATGACTCTGGGACCAACAACCACATGAGGCCATTTACATTTAAATCAATTACAGTGAGGAGTTCCCGTCGTGGCGCAGTGGTTAACGAATCCGACTAGGAACCTTGAGGTTGCGGGTTCAATCCCTGGCCTTGCTCAGTGGGTTAAAGATCCGGCGTTGCTGTGAGCTGTGGTGTAGGTTACAGACACGGCTCAGATCCCGCGTTGCTGTGGCTGTGGCTTAGGCCGGTGGCTACAGCTCCGATTCAACCCCTAGCCTGGGAACCTCCATATGCCGCGGGAGCGGCCCAAGAAATAGCAACAACAACAAACAACAATAACAACAACAAAAAAAAATCGATTACAGTGAAATAAAATGAAAATGAAAAGTTTCTCAGTCACCTTGGCCACAATTCACTTGCTCAATAGCCACAGGTGGTTGGTGGCTACTGACTGGTTGGTGGCTACCACTTATTATTATTTTGTCTTTTCTAGGGCTGTTCCTGCGGCATATGGGGGTCTAATACCTCACAGGCTAGGGGTCTGTTTGGAGCTGTAGCCGCCAGCCTATGCGAGAGCCACAGCAATGTGGGATCTGAGCTGCGTCTGCGACCTACACCACAGCTCACAGCAATGCCAGATCCTTAACCCACAGAGCGAGGCCAGGGATAGAACCCACAACCTCATGGTTCCTAGTCGGATTCCTTAACCACTGAGCCACGACAGGAACTCCCTAACCACAGAATTATTAAAACAGCCAGGGGTGCTTGTAGATTCCTCTCATCCATGGGGACTTCATCTGTAAAGGGTCTGAAAACTTCTCAGAATGAGTGTAGATCTGTAAAGAGCCAAAAGGTGAAGGAGTTACCATCAGGTTGTGGCTGGTTGAGTGCTACCCCGTATCCCATGGGCTACACTACAGCCATGCTTCTCAAAGTGTGCAGATGTATTACTTTGAAAGCTTCAAGTGCAGATACTGACCTGGTAGGTCTGGGATGGGACCAGCATTCATCACCATCTCCCTAGTGGTGCTGCTGCTGCTGGCCTCAGAGATGACTCCTGGAGAATCACAGATGTACAGCACTGGTTCCTGATCTTGGCTGCATGTCGTAATTACCTGGGGTCTAAACACCACTGACACTTCGATCTCACCCCCAGTCTGGGCACTGACAATTTAAAAAAGCTCCCCAACTGATCAAAATTTGAGAACTATTGATAGTGGTAAAGCAAACCTATTAGGTCTGAGGACCAGAAATATTGGCCTCATCTGGAAGTTAGATATGCAGATTCTCAGGCTTATTTCCCATCCTGCCAAACCCTTAACTCTCTTCCAGGGACATTCCCCAGGTGATTCCATGTACATTCCAGGTGAGAACTACTGTACCAGGTAGCCTTTAAAAGTAATAATGTGTTGATATATATACATGTGCTTTAAAGAAATGCTTTAAGGCAACAAGTTCTGTTAGTTCTTAAAAATATTAGGGCATATACTTAGTCCATTCTTATGCCTAATTATTGAAGCTTTAGTAGGCTGTCATGGCACAGACACTAAATAGGTGGTTTCTGCTTTTATTGCAACAAAATGTATCAATAATCCTAAGCCAAGCGGAAACTGGACTTTCATGTCTCAAGTAGAAGGTCAAGAATAACCAAGTTTTTAGGAATTAGTTTCACATGTTTGCACAAAATTTATTATTCAAGTGTTATTGTCCTTTTAGCTTACTTCCTTTGATTTTAGAAAATTGTATACTTTTAATTCATTACCAGAGATAAACATAGGTCCCTTCTTCATTTATGTAATTTTTTACCATGCAGCACTCATATCTCAGAGGTGGGAAGTGGGAAGGGACAATAATGTCTTGACCAAAAAAAAAAAAAAGTTTCTAAGATTGTATTTTCCTGATAAGTTTTTCCAAGTGGCATTTCAATGCCAAAATATTACAATGTAGAAAGGCCAACGCTGCTATGTGTTAGAGCAGTGCTTCTCAGATTTGAATGTGAGAGGAATCACTTTGAGATCTTGTTAAAATGCAGACACTGATGCAGTCAGTCTGGGGCAGGGGTCTGAGACTCTGTATTTCAAACAATACAGGTGTTGGGGTGCTACCTGTCCAGCAACTACATTGGTAGCAGCACTAGGTTAGGACTCTTACAGGATACCTTTTTATAAGTTTTCATCTCAGTGACTCCAAAAAATCAAGTGGTCTTGTATAAACAAAAATGTTGAAAATGCTGATTTGCTAATTTGACTCCTCCAAAAGAGACATCAGAAAGTCAGAAATATTCATAGACCCATCCTTAATGGAAAACTAATTGAGAAATGAAGTCATTTAAGGCAAAAGGAAAATAGTAACACAAACACCTCAGATGACTACTGGGGCAAAATTTTCAAAATGTGGCAAGCTGTTTGAATACTTGAAGGAGCAATTTACATGCATAATTAGGTGCAATCAACAGTTTTGAAACGTAATATATTTTCTGAGCCCATATTTACTTGTGACAGATGCAAAAAAAATTGTGTCCCCAAAAAATAGAAGGGCAGAGAAAGGAAATTTTTTTTGCATTTAACAATGGGAATCTTTACAAGCCATTTGCCTAAATTTAGAACAAATTTAGTTGAAGTGTTGTATCTTTATTTTGATTTACTATTCATTTAAACCTCAAAAGGAGTTCACAAACACATTTTGGAAGTAACAAGCATGAAAGAATAATAACTTCCCAGTTAGCTTTCCAGCTCCTGTTGGAACTGACATGTAATTTTTATTTCTACACGTAAAAGGAAAATCTGTCAAATTCAAAACTTTATTGCACAAAACACCAGTGACTTTCTCCTTGCCTTCAGAAGGGGCTTCATTCTTTGAGGATGCCAAATATCTTTTAGAATACTTCACATAAAAAGATTAATTAAATGGCAATTTCTGTTTCCTAAATCAAGGTCCTTAGATGAATGCTCATGGTGAATTTCCATCATCTTACTATTTTCAGTAAAATAGGCAATGAATGCTCCCTTTGCCCTAAAGCATTCTGCTAAGCACTTTACACAGATAATCTAATTTACCATTATAAAAATACTATAAGGATTGATTTATTACGATGTACTGGGGAGGAAATGAAGAGTAACTTCTTTAAAGGCACAAAGCTCTATATTTTCTTGGCTGGGACATTACTGCATAAAAGGTCATAATGTCATTTGAAAAGTATAGTGAGTTTTAGACTAAAGCAAGATCATGTTATTATATTATTATATTACTTGGCAGCCCTACCATGTGGAAATTTCTGGGTTGGGGACTGAACCCACCCCAGAGCAGTGACCCCAGCCACAGCAGTGACAACACCAGATCCTTAACCTGCTGAGCCATTAGGGAACTCTCATGCTCATGTTATTTTAACAAGTTCCCAATTGAGAAAAAATGAGCTTGACATGTAATTTCTCAAAATTTTGAATAAAAACAGAATGTGTTAATCCATCCCCAAACTTTTCTTTCCAGAAGTATGTTCACATTGCTTGATTCAGATTGACTGACGGCAGCACTGATCAGATTAAAATGGCAATTAATCTCTGTCACACTTAGAGTCAGAGATTATAGAGATTGCTTGGAAGAAGGGGACTTAATGCTGTGTCCTTGGCTAAGTGCATCTGTTAGGACCTTGTGTCTTGGAAATGCAGAAGTTGTCTTTAAGTTAATGCGGAGCAGTCATTAGATTAGCAACTTTAATTTTCCGGTTTCAGGTGGCAAGCATTATCTGTGATACATTATATGCTAGAGGAGAAAAAGGCACCCTCTGCTAAGAAATGCACGAATAGTTCACTTAGCTCCTGATCCATTTGGAGGCATTATGGAATTCAAAGCCCAGAACAATGGGCTCTATTTAATATTAAACGTGTTCTTAATAAGCCACAGTTTCTCTCCAGAGCTGTTGGAAGGTCCCTCTTGGGCATCCAGAATCGCTGTAACAGTTCCCGTGAAGTTGTAAGCAACTCCCCAAGACCAAGTCGTGTTAAATTTAGAAGTCACTCGAATCACCTGATTGTCGGTGAGCCTCGATCGAAGAATTCCCAAGTCTATCCTTGTCCTCCCCATCTCTCTTATCTAGATTTACAGACGCAGTTATCCGCGTGGCTCGGGCTTCCCCGCCCGCAGCTCCTGGAACCTGGCCCGGCTGAGGACGCCCTTCTAGCGCCGGGAACTGGCGCTCACGGGGCACTCCCCCAAGCCGATGCCTGGGCGCGACCTCCTGGCACTCCCCCCGCCTCCGACACTCAGCTGCCGCCCCTTACGCCAAACTCGGGCGTGCCGCGAGCCTCGCCTTCTCTCCCAGGGTGCGGGGCCCCACCCCTTCCCCGTGTCCGCCAGTCCCCGGGCCCGCGGCGAGGGTAGGTGGACTTCCTGCCTGGCCTTAGCCACCGCCTCCTTGGTCCTCGTCCTCCGGCGCCGGCGCTGCGGCGCGGGGCCGCGGTGGCGCGGGAACGCGGGGATGCACTCTCGCGCGCGGGAGGGGTGACCCTGGGGACACGCGCGGCCGCGGGAGGGAGCGTGAGAGGGGGAACAAGGCTGGCTTGGCGAAAGGGGTCGCCCGGCGTTATAAGGCGGGGGCGTCACCGGCCGGGGCCCTCCGCTGGCTCTTCTCCTTCCAGAGCTTTGCTGGCGCCTGGCACGGGTGGGAGAGCCCTGCCTCCCTCGGCTGCTCTGCGTCGGGAGAGGACAGGGGTTAGGGGTCGGCGCCTGGTTGCCAGGCGGGGTGGTGGATTTCACTTACACCAGACCTGCCCTACTCCTGTCAGTTTCGCAGGCTGGTCCCGGCGGTGCGATTGTTCTTCCAGTAACTTTGTTCGGAGGGGGAGGGGTGGGGAGAAGCCGAGGGGTCCCCAGAGAGGCTGGAAAGCGACAAGGATGGGGAGGCCGGGCTGAGCAACGAGTCCCCCGGCGGCCCCTGGGCTGGGCGCGCGGCTGGGAGGCGTCATCGCCGCCGCCGGCGGGATGCGCTCGGCTTAGCGGGACTGCCGGGGGCGCCCGAAGGCCACCGCTCCAAGGGCGCGCGGCCACCCGCCGCTCGCGCTCCCCGGCCCAAGCGCCGCCGGTGCCCGAGCCGAGCGGCGAGCGGAGCTGCGGGGCGCGCGGGCGAAGGCTGGCGGGAGGGAGGGCGCGCGGGAGGCGGCCCCTCCTCGGTGAGCCATGCGTGCCGCCGGCAGCTGAGCCGCTGCCGGGCGCTGCTGCCAAGTCTGCGCTCCGCTTTTGTCTTGCCCTCCAGTGAATGGGAAGATGGAGATGGATGTTGAGGGAGTTTCTCCGCGCGAGGATCCCATCCCCCGCTCCCAGGGGGCTGGCGGAGCCTGCCAAGCGCCGCCACAGCCGCCCCAGCCCCAGCCCCAGCCCCCGCCGCCGCCGCAGCAGCCGGCTCCGGATGAACCGCCCGGCGAGAGCGCGGGCACGGAGGATAGCGACGATCCTGATCCCGAGGCGAGACCTGACAGCGAGAAGGGAGAGAGCAAGGTAGGTCCACCTCGTTGGCTCTGTGACACCTTTTGAACCAAACCAAGGCGCTCTTGTAGCGGCTGTCACTTAACCCCTTCTCTCCCCCACCCTGTTCCCTCGCCTGTGTGGTGGCGGGGGTTGCAGATGTGGGGAAAGCGTGAGATTGAAGGGAATCGATGGGCGACCGCTACTTTCCGAAGGGGAAGGCGTGTACAGAAGTCTGTCCGGGTTTCAGTATCCAGTGTTATGTGCAGAGAAAAGTCTTCTGGTGCTTGCGCTGTGATGCTGGGTAGAGCACAGCGCCTCGGGAGAGCAGGATGGAGAGACCTTTGCTTGCCTGCACCCTATCACTAAGGCTTATTTGGATGATCTAGGTCAAGGGGAAACAGGAGCTGTCAAGTGGCTTCTCAGACTCCTTGAAGGGAGGTGACAGGAACCTAAAGATGGCAACAATGGGAGCAAAGTTTGGCTCTTTTGCAGAATGGAAAGCGCTGCCTCACCCAGCTCTAAGCTGGAGGTCCTGCTCCTCCCCTGGCATCCTCCTGCTTCTCTCAGCGGGGCAGGGACCAGGTGCCTGGCATCAGGTGAGCCGTGGAAATCTTTCGTGGCCCTGCTGTGTCATTGTAGACCAGGAGATAGCGGCTACTGGCAGCGGAGAGAGGAATTCCTCAGGTAATAGGGCTCCGGGAAGAAATGGCTCACGTGCCGTTCTCTGATGCTGATGTTTCTTCTGTTGAGAAAATTGTAAAGTAGAGGAAATGGCATAGGAAATAATGCCTTGGTAATATTCTTAGAGTGTACTTCTTGCAGCTTTGTCTGTGAGTCCGGATTTCTCCTCTCCCCGGCCCCCGTTCACGCTTGGAGTTGAGTTTTGTGGATGCTAGTGTTGGTCAGTTGTGTCTCTATAGAGCATATACTTGGATTTGTTAATACATTTTGAAACTGGCTGCGAATGTTGGGGGGAAGGATTTGTTAATACATTTTGAAACTGGCTGCGAATGTTGGGGGGAAGTTGGTTCAACAAATCAGAATATAGAAACCCAAAAGGAGTCAGTGGAAATACTTTCTCACTCAGGCTCACTTAAGGAAGTGCTCGAGAAACAGCCACTGTTGGTTCCTGGTTAGGAAAGAATTGCGAGTCATGACGCGCCGCTCCTGGGAGATTGCCTTGGTTTCTGTTGGACCTTTCCCAAGGTGCAAATAGTCTAAACATACATCCAGAACGCATCACCCTGAGTATTGACTCTCTGTACTTGGAGACAGGCTCACCTTAACAGGATGGTATTTGCAAATCATCAAAATTGTTTTGCATTTTGATATTGAGCTAAAGATTGTTGTTTATCTACGAAAATCAATATTGTAACTTAAATGGCATGCTATCAAGGAACTGGTATTGGAACACACTCTAGACCGGACTTGTATGGGGTGATGCATACAAGATTTACATTGTGAAACTGTGAGGAATTTTAATATTCTAACATCCTCGGCTTTTTTAGTCACATTTGATTTCATGAATATTTAATGCTGTCATGACTGCATATTTACTATTTTAAATGACTGTGCTCAGTTTTGTGAAATAACCATAACTGAGCGTCCTATTATCCAATTGAACTTTAAGTCTCCTTTGCAAAAGAGGTGTGGGGAATAATTAAAAACATACAGCCAGTGCTGTCATTTGCACGTTGTTGGTTCATAGGCCCAGAGAAGAAGAAATTCCTGTCATCAGCAAAAATCTGTGCTTATTTGTTTTCCTTTTATACACCAGACTGTCTGATGTTTCTGCCATTTGTGAGGACCGAGGAAGCCAGTGCCTGACAAATACTACAGCAGGTGAAAGGAGGACTGAAAGTGGGTTGATGACATTTCCTTAATTAGCATGTTCAGATAATTGAGTATTCCACAGATGTGATTTGCTTTCTCTATGCCTTCAGTTTCTTGAGGTGGAAACAAGATACTTTTTTCCCTCCAGGTGTTTGCCTGAAAAAATTATGTTGCACCCATCCCTTCACCCAGAAATCAGCTGCGTTAACCCTTTGCTTATTTCTGCTACTGTCCTCCTGGTTGCTCTGAGAGTTTGAGGTTGGTTGCTGTGTCTCAGACTTTAATAACTCTTTCCGTCTTTGTGGCTACTAAGGCATGTTTTACATTGATTTTTCTTAGCAAATCCTAGTTTCATTAGTGGGAAGGCCTTTGGGTGTCTGATCAAATGATTCTACTAAAATAGAAGACAAACTGGAATCAAGCTGTGTGGGATAAAGTTGGGGAGATGATCACGGTAATGCACAAATGTATTAATGTATTGGACCATTGGGTTTGCTCCTCATTCATGTGTATAATAAAAAACGAATTTGAAATACTGTATTATTTATCTTAAATAATAACCCCCCCAGCAAGGGTATTGTAAATAGAACCCCAATGGATATTCCTCCTCCCACCCCACCCCCAAAGTGTCAGGGGAGGAACAGCATTTTTTTTTTTTCTGATTCTGGTTTGGGGCCATGAGTTTATTTTCTCATAAATTTACCCAGTTGTCTTCCTGGAAAAGAAATTGGAGCTAGTGCCAGATCAGCTTGTCTCCTAAATTGCAGGTTCATAGTCATATGTCCTTAGAAAGTCTCTGAAGGAGGAAAAAAGGTTAGAAAACTCGATAGGTCAAGGGATTTTTTTACTCCAGGGTTTTATGACATAACTGGCACTTTCTGTTCATAGAGTAATAAGACTGGTCCCTTGCTAGCAAATACTCTTCAGAGAAATGGTACAGTAGCCACTTGCCATGAAGGCATTGATTCCACAAATTGGAGAAGACCCCAAATCAACCATCTCTTCCTTCCCTGGGCTTTAAGGCAGACTTATCCTAGACCCTCTGAAAGGCAGTCACCTCTCCTTGCGATGACATCCAGAGACAATACAGCAGCCCTGTGTAGGGACCTTGTGGGATATTTCCTCACCCATGACCTCAAGAACTTGTTCCTCATATCTGAAAAGAGCTTTCTTAACCTGGTCAGGATTTTCTTCCAGTCTTCCAGATGAAGATTAAATGGTCACCCTCCTTGTGTAAGAGATCTCCAAATCTCAAATGCCTTCTCAACCCTGGACTGGACCATCCTGAAAGCTTTCTTGCAGAGTTTCCTTAGACCATAATATTCCATCCTTTTAGTGAGTTTTAAAACCATTCTAAAATGTATTGTTTGTGCTAAATAACCCTTGGAGAAGTATAGTTCAGGAACTTGGTTTGGAAATGTTTTTAAAAAGTCCTTTGTGTTGAGGACTAACACCTCACTTTCTTACACATTTTTGGTATCAAATTGCTTTCCCAAATGTGTGCATTCTTTATCTGATTCCAGGTGAGTGATGCAAATGTATAAATGATTCTTGTCTGTAATCTCCATTTTTCTGCCTCCACCTCTCCCCCCACTTCTCACTCTCTTTCACTTACACCCCACTATTGACTGTGCTGTTTTCTTAAAGAAGTGTATGTTTATGGCATAGCTGTAAGATATCATGACCAAACTTTCTTTTTGGTTCAGCTCTCATTTAAGCCGTAGTTTGAAAGATATGTTCTTGTGAGGTGGGGCTGGAAAGACCCTGTGCTGTTGGTGCCAATGATGCTTCATTGATGGACATGACTGAGAATTCTTATCTGACTGCATCCCACCAGAAATGCTGCCCTAAGCGATCAGTCTCACAGAAGATGCTGGAAAGAGTTTCTTATCTAGTCCATTTTTAAAAGGCTTTTATTTTATGGTTTTTTGTTTTTTATAATTTTAATTTTTTCCATTATAGCTGGTTTAAATGTTCTGTCAATTTTCTACTGTGGCAACCCGTTTACACATACATGTATAGATTCATCACAAGTGATTAGACATAGTTCCTAGTGCTATACAGCAGGATCTCATTGCTAATCCATTCCAAAGGCAATAGACTGCATCTGTTAACCCCAAGCTCCCCAAACACCCCACTCCCTCCCCCTCCCTCTGGGCAACCACAAGTCTAGTCTGCAAGTCCATGAGTTTCTTTTCTGTGGAAAGGTTCATTTGTGCTGTATATTAGATACCAGATATAAGTGATGTCATGTGGTATTTGTCCTTCTCTTTCTGACTTACTTCACTCAGGATGGGAGTTTCTAGTTCCATCTATGTTGCTGCAAAGGGCATTATTTTGTTCTTTTTTATGGCGGAGTATATTCCATTGTGTATATATACCACATTTGACTAAACCACTCGTCTGTCGATGGACATTTGGGTTTTCTCCCTGTCTTGGCTATTGTGAATGGTGCTGCAATGAACATGTGGCTGCATGTGTCTTTTTCAAGGAAAGTTTTCTCCAGATATATTCCCAAGAGTGGGATTGCGGGGTCATATGGTAGTTCTATGCATAGTTTTCTAAGGTACATTCCCACCAACAGTGCAAGAGGGTTCCCTTTTCTCCACACCCTCTCCAGCATTTATTTGTGGACTTATTAATGATGGCCATTCTGACTGGTGTGAGGTGGTACCTCATAGTTGTTTCGATTTGCATTTCTCTAATAATCAGAGATGCTGAGCATTTCTTCATGTGCTTGTTGACCACCTGTATATCTTCTTTGGAGAAAGGTCTATTCAGGTCTTTTGCCCATTTTTCAGTTGGGTGATTGGCTTTTTTGCTGTTGAGCTGTATAAATTGCTTGTATATTTTAGAGATGAAACCCTTGTCAGTAGCATCATTTGACACTATTTTCTCCCATTCTGTAAGCTGCCTTGTTGTTTTCTTTTTGCTTTCCTTTGGTGTGCAAAAGCTTGTCAGTTTGGTTAGGTCCCATTGGTTTATTTTTGCTTTCATTTCTGTTGCTTTGGGAGACTGACCTGAGAAAACATTTGTAAAGTTGATGTCAGAGAATGTTTTGCCTATGTTCTCTTCCAGGAGTTTGATGGTGTCTTGTCTTATATTTAAGTCTTTAAGCCATTTTGAGTTATTTCTGTGCTTGGTGTGAGGGGTGTGTTCTAGTTTCACTGATTTGCATGCAGCTGTCCAGGTCTCCCAGCAATGCTTGCTGAAAAGACTGTCCTTTTCCCCTTTTATGTTCTTGGCTCCTTTGTCCAGGATTAATTGACCAGAGGTGTCTGAGTTTTATTCCTAGGTTCTCTATTCTGTTCCATTTGTCTGTCTGTCTGTCTCTGTTTTGGTGCTAGTTCCACACTATCTCGGTTGCTGTGGCTTTGTAAAATTGCCTGAAGTCTGGGAGAGTCATGCCTCCTGGTTGGTTTTTGTTCCTCAGGATTGCTTTGGCAATTCTGGGTCTTTTGTGGTTCCCATATAAATTTTTGGATTGTTTGTTCTAGTTCTGTGAAAAATGTCCTGGGTAATTTGATAGGGATTGCATTGAATCTGTAGATTGCTTTGGGTAGGATGGCCATTTTTACAATATTAGTTTTTCCAACCCAGGAGCATGGAATATCTTTCCATTTCTTTGTTTCTGCTTTCATTTCCTTGATTAATGTTTCATAGTTCTTGGCATATAAGTCTTTCACCTCCTTGGTCAGGTGTATTGCCAGGTATGTGATTTTTGGGGGTGCATTTTAAAAGGTATCGTATTTTTGTATTCCTTTTCTAATATTTCGTTGTTAGTATACAGAAATGCGACTGATTTCTGAATGTGAATCTTATATCCTGCTACTTTGCTGAATTTATTGATCAGTTTGAGTAGTTTTCAGGTTGAGTCTTGAGGGTTTTCTGTGTATAGTATCATGTCGTTTGCATACAGTGACAGTTTTGTGTCTTCTCTTCCTATTAGGATACCTTTTATTTCTTTTGTTTGTCTGATTGCTGTGTCTGGGACTTCCAGTTCTATGTTGAAAAACAGTGGTGAGAGTGGGCATCCTTGTCTTGTTCCAGATTTTAGGGGGAAGGCTTTCAGCTTTTCTCCATTGAGTATTATATTTGCTGTGGGTTTGTCATAAGTGGCCTTGATTATGCTCAGGTATGTTCCCTCTGTACCCCCTTTGGTAAGAGTTTTGATCATGAATGGATGTTGGACTTTGTCAACTGCTTTTTCTGCATCTATTGAGATGATCATGTAGTTTTTGACTTTTCTTTTGTTAATGTGGTGTATGACATTGATTGGTTTGTGTATGTTGAACCATCCTTGTGATCCTGGGATGAATCCCACCTGGTCGTGGTGTATGATCTTTTTTATATACTGTTGGATTCAGATGGCTAAAATTTCATTGAGAGTTTTTGTGTCTATATTCATGAGAGATATTGGCCTGTAGTTTTCTTTTTTGGGGTTATCTTTGTCTGGTTTTGGTATTAGGCTGATGGTAGCATCATAGCATGTCTTTGGGAGTGTTCCTTCTTCTTCACCCTTTTGAAAAAGTTTAAAGGGAATGGGTATAAATTCCTCTTCGTATGCTTGGTAGAATTCACCTGTGAAGCCGTCTGGTCCTGCACTTTTATTTGTATGGAGTATTTTTATGACATATTCAATTTCATTTCTAGTGATTGGTCTGTTCAGTTGATGTATTTCTTCTTGATTCAGTTTTGGCATGCTGACATCTCTAGAAAGTTGTCCATTTCTTCTAGGTTGTGCAATTTATTGGCATACCACTGTTCATAGTGTTCTCTCATGGTTTTTTGTATTTCTGTAATATCCGTTGTGACTTCTCCTTTTTCATTTATTTTGTTTATTAGGGCTTTTTCTCTCCTCTTCTTGGTGAGTCTGGCCACCAAGACTTTGTCAATTTTGTTTACCTTTTCAAGGAACCAGTTCTTGGTTTAATTTATTTTTTCCTATTGTTTTTCGAATCTCTATTTTATTGATTTCCTCTCTGATCTTTATGATTTCCTTCCTTCTGCTGACTTTAGGTTTTGTTTGTTCTTTTTTTCCTATTTCATTTACGTGTTGGGTTAAGTTGTCGATTTGAGATTTTTCTTCTTTTTTGAGGAAGGCCTCTATTGATATGAATTTCTCTCTGAGCACTACTTTTGCAGCATCCCTTTGAGCACTGCTTTTTGAGCACTGATTTGGAGTGGTTGTGTCTTCATTATCATTTGTCTCGAGGTATTTTTTGATTTCCTTCTTAATTTCCTCATTGACCCACTGGTTTTTTAGTAGCATGTTTTTTAGTCTCCATGTAGTGTTTTTTCTCCTATATTAGGTTTGTAGGTTTTTGCTCCTATATTGGGGACATATATATTGATGATTATAATATTCTTTTCCTGTGATTGATTTCTAGTTTCATGCCATTGTGGTCAGAGAAGATACTTGAAATAATTTCTATACTCTTAAAATCATTGAGGTTAACTTTGTGCCCCAGGATGTGATCTATCCTTGAGAATATTCCATGTGCACTTGAGAAGAATGTGTATTAAGATTTTTTTGGATGTAATGTCCTGAAAATGTCGATTAAGTCTAACTTTTCTACTGTGTCATTTAGGATCTCTGTTGCCTTATTGATTTTCTGACTAGAGGATCTGTCCATTGATATGAGTGGGGTGTTAAATTCTCCTACTATGATTGTATTCCCATCCTTTTCTCCTTTTATGTCTGTTAGTATTTGTTGGAGGTATCTGGGTGCTCCTATATTAGGGGCATATATATTGACGATTATAATATTCTCTTCTTAAATGGATCCTTTTACCATTAAATAGTGACCTGTTATTTATTTATTTATTTATTTATTTTTTTTTGTTTTTTTGCTATTTCTTGGGCCGCTCCCGTGGCATATGGAGGTTCCCAGGCTAGGGGTCCAATTGGAGCTGTAGCCACTGGCCTACGCCAGAGCCACAGCAACACGGGATCCGAGCCGCGTCTGCAACCTTCACCACAGCTCATGGCAACGCCGTATCTTTAACCCACTGAGCAAGGGCAGGGACCAAACCCCCAACCTCAAGGTTCCTAGTCGGATCCGTTAACCACTGCACCACGACGGGAACTCCCTGGCCTTAATTTTAAAATTTTGTCTGATATGAGTATTGCAACTCCTGCTTTCCTGTCTTGTCTGTTGGCATGAGATATCTTTTCTCATCCCCTCACTTTCAATCTGTATGTGTCCTTTGCCACAAAGTGAGTCTCTTATAGACAGGAGATTGTAGGTTTTTGCTTTTTTAACCAGTCTGCCACTTTGTGTCTTTTGATTGTAGGATTCAGTCCATTGACATTTAAGGTGATTATTGATAGATATGTATTTATTGCTATTTTAAACCTTGTTTTCCAGTTGATTCTATGTTTCTCTTTTCTTCCTTTCTTTTTTTGGTTGGATGCTTTCCATTTATTTTATGCTTGAGTGCTTTTCTTTTCAGTTTTTGTGAATGTAATGTTCCATTTTGATTTGTGGTTGCCCAGGCTTTTATCTTGTAATAATTGTAAGTTTATAGAAAAGTTGCAAAGGTAAGACACGGAGTACCTGGATACCCTTTACCCACCTCCCCCTAATGTTCACATCCTATTTAGTCATGGCCTGTATTGCACAATAAAGAAATTAACATAGGTATAATACTGCCCAGTTTTTGTTGAGTGAGTGTGTAAGAAACCTCTTGGTGTTTTTCATTCTATCTTCCTAAAACTTAAGACTCTCTTTTTTCTTTTTTTTTTAACCTGAAAGACTGTATGAGAGAGTATTTGAGAGCCAAATTTAGCTTCAGGTTAACTCTTCGCCCTTTTCCTGGTGGGCAGGAGCAGCAGTGAAATCGGCAGCTAAGGTCCCTGGCTCTGCCCTGTGCTGCAGTGAGCCCTGTGGGAGTGAGACCTTGGGCAGAGCTCTTGAGTGCTATTAACTCATGGGGAGTGATAGTCTTCTTTTTTATTTTGTCCTGAAAAACATTCCCGCTCCAGGTTACATAGGGTTTGTCAGTACACAGAGGACAGCAGAGTCTCAAGAGGAGAAAAGGCGATGGATAAAATCAAGACAGTTCACTTTGATGCCTAACCCCTTGGGTGTTTGTTCCTGGCCTGAAAGATAATGGAAGCCCTTTCCTTTCTGGATTGTGCTCAACAGGTCAACTCTGATTTCCAGCACAGAAGCAGAGCCTTGTCCACATTAGGCAGGATGTCCCTGGAATAAGAGTGTTGGCTCTCTGATGAAGGGTGATGTCAGAAAGACCACCTTTGGTCTTGGCTGTGTCTTTCACTAGCTACTGACCTCAGAGCAGGTCCTAAGCTTTCCATATATCAGCCCCTTCATCTGTAAAATAGGATCATTATAGCACCCACCCCCTGTGGTTATTATGTGACTTGAATGAGATAAAACATGGAAAGTTTTTGATTCACTGCTTCATAGCTACTGACTGCTTAGTGATTGTTAGTAATAATAATTGTGATGGTTGTTATTACTTTTGTGGTCCAGGGTTCTCAAGAAGAGAATGAGTTGGGGCCAAGTCCACCTAGAATTTTCAGATTCCCAGAGGGTTGTGGAGCTAGAAATGATGCAGACACACAGTTTTACAATCAAACCAGGTTGGTGCTCATTGGGATGACTCAGGGCTCATTGGCCCTGTGTGCTTAAGATAGTCCCAGGTATCTTCCTGGCGGGCAGGATATTAGGGAAGAATTATCCTTCATCCTGACTTGTCAATGGACTGTTCTTCTCTCAACAAGAAAGCTGAGGAGGACCAGGAAGGGAAGCCCATATATGCAAGACATTAATAAAGCAAATGGATTATCCTGCTTTGACACATTATTTTTGTGACTTATTAGAAGGAGGTGGTAGGAATTCCCATTGTGGCGCAGAGGAAACAAATCTGACTAGCAACCATGAGTTGCAGATTCCATCGCGGCTTTGCTCAGTGGATTAAGGATCTGGCGTTACTGTGAGCTGTGGTATAGGTCACAGACACCGCTTAGATCTGATGTTGCTGTGGCTGTGGTGTAGGCCGGCACCTGTAGTCTGATTGTACCCCTAGCCTGGGAACTTCCATATGCTTTGGATGTGGCCCTAAAAAGCAAAAAAAAAAAAAAGAACTAGGTGGCAAATTTTATAACTTAAAAATGGTTGAGGAGTTCTCCTGTGCTGCAGTGGGTTAAGAATCTGGCATTGTCACTGCAGAGGCTTGGGTTACTGCTGTTGCATAGGTTCAGTCCCTGGCCCAGGAACTTCTGTATGCTACAGGCACAGCCAAAAAAATTTTTTTTAATCTATTTTTTTTTAAAATGGTTGAGTTAAAATATTGTATCCTTTAGGGTTCTTTGGTTGCAAGCAACAGAAACTGACCTAGGAATTCCCGTCGTGGCTTGGTGGCTAACAAATCTGACTAGGAACCTTGAGGTTGTGAGTTTGATCTTTGGCATTGCTCAGTGGGTTAAGGATCTGGCATTGCTGTGAGCTGTGGTGTAGGTTGCAGACACCACTCAGATCCCACGTTGCTCTGGCTTTGGTGAAGGCCGGTGGCTACAGCTCCGATTAGACCCCTAGCCTGGGAAACTCCTTATGCCACAGGTGCAGCCCTAGAAAAGGCAAAAAGACAAAAAGACAAAAAAAAAAGGAAAAGAAACTGAGCTTAATTTGAGTAGGAAGGTATCTTATTGTAAAGGTGTAAGGTAATCACAGAATTAAAGGAAAAATGATAAAACTGGTTTTGGGGAAAAGCTAGGGAATCTTAGAAGATCTCAGTAGAAGAAAGTGATGAACAGTCTCTTTCATAAAAAAATAAATTCTGACCCTTTTTTTTGTCTTCCTTTCTATCTACTCTGCCTATGAGCAGAGTCCATGGAAGGGTAACTAACTGACCTGGCTAGGATCTGACATCTGCTTCTTAATCAAGGGACAGTAGTCATCCACAGTGAAGATTCTGGCAAATTGTATCCTTTGGAAGGGGTAGAATTCCTGGGGGAGTTAATACTGTTACCAGACCAAAGTGAATGGATATTAGGGCAGAACAACCAGTCTCATTTCTTTTCAAGGGATAATGGGGATTAGGAGAGGAAGCAAGGAGAGAAGAAAAGAAGAGAGGAGGTTTCCTGTCCTGGCTCAGTGGAAACGAATCCAACTAGTATTCATGAGGATGAGGGTTCGATCCCTGGTTTGGCCTTGCTTGGTCTATTAAGGATTTGGTGTTGCTGTGAGCTGTGGTGTAGGTTGCAGATGCTGCTCAGATCTGGAGTTACTGTGGCTGTGGCTGTGGCTTAGGCTGGCAGCTGTAGCTCTGATTTGACTCCTAGCCTGGGAACCTCCATATGCTATGGATGTGGCCCTAAAAAGCCAAAAAAAGAAAAAAAAGAGAGAAATAGGAATAGAGGGAAAGCAAAAGGAAGAGAACCAGGCAGAGACAGACAATGAATTTATCCAAGAACCTGAATATTTTTTCACATTCATCTCCTACTGTTTGAAAAGAAAGAATACAGAGAAAATGGTATAAATTTGTTGCTTATGCACAAGAAGAGGGGAGCAGAGGACTTGCCTCTTGTTCTGATTTGCCATGTAACTCCTAGAGTTAGGAAACCAGATTGGGATACATGGCCTGCTGAATCTGAACCGCCACCCCCCTCATTTTTACAGGTTAGAAAATTGAGGCCCACTGACAAGCGATTCACCCAAGTGCAGAGCAGGCCCTTGAAAGCCCTTGAGCCTAAGACAGGGTGTCTGCTTCAGAAATTCAAATTTTATAAGTTTCCCCACTTATAAAATGAAATGAATGATACATTTCACATCTGCTGAGCAGGTAATCTGAGCATCGTGATTGTTCCCTGATGTTTTCAAATGTAGACCTTCTGTGGAACTCTCATGTCTATTAGTATGAATTTATTAATGTTTTTTCATCTGACCCTAAATTCAAGCAGCTTGGCTTCCTCCTCAAATCCCTGCAGTTGTTTTTTGACTTTGAATCTCCATGTCAAGGTATATCTGTCCTCATATTTGGACCTTACATCCTGCAGAAGGAGGTGCCCTGGGCTGTGTGTTTTCACTGAGTGCAGTTGGGGGTAAGCTCTTCATTCCTGGGCCCCAGTATCCCAGCACCATGCTGGCACACAGTGGTACCCAGGGAAGAGCAGGTCTGTGGAGTCCTGCCTCGACATGTCCATTCAGCACATCAGGCACTTCCTTAGATGCTGGGATTGCAAAACTGAATGAGAGACACCCACAGGTTCAAGGAGGAAGCACACCCATGCTTCCTGATGCTCTGAGGAGCTGAGGGCCAGCAGAGAGGTGGGAATGGGAGCCACATGCACAGGGAGGGAATGTTGAGAATGTCAGTAGTGTGTCCATGGTCAGAAAAGCTGAGAAGGATTCAGAAGCTCATCCTTGGATCTCTGGAGGCATCGCTGGGGGTATATTTCTCGTGGAGGCCACATGACGGCGGGGCAGGAGGTTTGGATGCTCTCTCATAAAGAGGAGGTTCAGAGTAGAGGTCTGAGCCTGTTTCCATGGCCCAAGAAGGCTCCCTGATGGGGAAATTTCATGGATCAGTACATTTAAAAGGAAGCAAGGTGACAGAAATAGAATTAATTCCTATTTATTGTGTGACAAGAAGAGGATGTTATATCATGGCATGAATAAAGGACATATAGGCACAAAAAAGAACAAATAAATAGAATTTATTTCAGAATAGGGAAGCCTTTGTTTTTATAATTTAATTTTTATGTTATATTGGAGTATAGTTGCTTTACAGTATTGTTGGTTTCAGGCATACAGCAAAGTGATTCAGTTATGCATATACATGTATACATTCTTTTTCAGATTCTTTTCCCATATGGGTTATTACGGAATACTGAGTATGGCTCCCTGTGCTATACAGCAAGTCCATATTTTTAATCTATTTTATTTATAGTGTGTATGTGTTAATCCCAAACTCCTAATTTATCCTCCCCCACTGACCTTTCCCCATAATATTAAGTAACGATAAGTTTGTTTTTAAAGTCTGTGAGTCTCTTTTTGTTTCATAGATGTGCTGATTTGTGTGGTATTTTATATTTCACATATAAGTGATATCATATGTCTTTCTCTGTCTGACTTCACTTAGTATGCTAATCTCTAGGTCTACCCATGTTGCTGCAAATGTCATTTGTTTTCTTTTTTATGGTTCAGTAGTATTCTGTTGTGTATACATATAACTTCTTTATCCAATCTAAAATTCACCCTTTTAAAGTACAGTTCAGTGAGTTTTGACAAATGCACACACCTGTGTAGCTATCACCCCAAACGGGATGAAAATTTGGGTTCTTTTAAGAATTTTGGCCTTTATGAATAAAGCTTTGAGACACACACACACATGCACACACACACACACACACACACACACACACAATGTGTGTGTGTACCATATATTTTCATTTCTCTTCGGTGAATTCCTTGGAATGGGACTGCTGGATTGTTTGGTAAGGATGTTTAACTTTATAAGAAGCAGCCAATCTGTTTTCAAAATCAGCTGTTCAAAATGTCCTGAGACCATGCATTCCCCCCATCAGTGTGTGAGAATTCCAGTTGCTCCATGTCACTGTCAACACTTGGTACTACCAGTATCTTTAATTTTGCCATTCTAGTAGGTGTGTAATGATGTTTTATTGTGGCTTTAGTTTGTATTTCCCTGTTAACTAATGATGTTGAACATCTTCTGTGCCTATTTGGCATCTACATGTTTCTTTAGTGAAAAGCCTGTTCAAAACTTTGAGCTATTTTCAAAACATCAGGTTGTCTGTATTCTTACTAATGATACACTCTTTTATTTTCACATTACTTTAGGCTTCAGAAACCTTGGTTGAAGTTTGAGGAGAATACAAAGCAAGAGGCATTCTGAGTTTCTTTTCTTGGGGGTTGATGGTGAGCTAACATTTACGGGGCGTTTATCCTGTGCCAATCATGGAAGAAGGTGGATTCGCACAGGGTCATCTCATTCCAGGCTCTGCAGCAGTCCTGCAAAATAACTATTATTAGCCCCAAGGCCACACAGTGAGGATATGGCAGAGCAAGGACTTAAATTCAAGTCTGCCTGACTTCGCCAGGTGTGACTCAAAGCCTGTTCTTGGAGGCAGATTTTCCTTAGTTTTCCAGCCCAGACCCTTACCACTGCCATGGGTGTTGTGGAAGCAGCCCTGGGTGAAATAATACTGCTGCTATCGACATGCAAATCAGGACATTGAGTTTAGGGCAAAAGAGTGCTTCCAGTTTTAGTTCAGTCCTGAAAAAAAATCCTACTGATTTCCCAAGGTGGAAAAGTGAGAATTCTCCAGAGATATGGAAGGGTTGAGGTGTTCATCTACACATCAGGACCCAAGGATTGTCCATCTTTCTCAGCAAAATTGTGGTGCTGTGGGTACCCAGAGGGTTAATCGCTGGGAATCAGAGCTCAGTCCAAATCCCAGTTTTGTCCCAAGTGTGAGGACCTTGGGCAAACCCTCTGAAGACTTTGGTTGGAATTCTCTTCTCAGTAGTGGCAGTGAAGCCCCCTTCCCACACCCGAGCACTGTGAGGATTGAGTTACCAGCAGGGGGTTCAACTTGCTCCATCCCAGGAAATCCTGGGTCCCAGGTAAATTGGAATAGTTTGCCATTACATGGCAGGATACCTATACCTCGGACCCTTACAGACTCTCAGCTATCACTGTTTATTTTATTTTATTTTTTAATGTTTTTTTTTTTTTTTATTTTTAGGGCCACACCTGTGGCATATGGAAGTTCCCAGGCTAGGGATTGAATTGGAGCTGTAGCTGATGACCTACACCACACCACAGCCACAGCAATGCAGGATCCCCCACCCACTGAGCAGGGCCAGGAATCGAACCTGTGTCCTCATGGATACTAGTCGGATTTGTTACTGCTGAGCCACAACGGAAATTCCATCAGCTGTCACTGTTGAAAGGGCTTTGGGGCATTTGCTCCATGAATATAAAAAATGACTCATCCAATGAGTATAAAGATGAATGCTGAGGCCTTGTGAAGGATGCCAGTTTTTCCACATTAGCTTAAAAACCAGTTCACAGCAAGTCTCTGGATTTGAACTGGATGACTAGCATCTCTTTTCTGAATAAGCGGCTATAGGACTTTCTACGGCAGCTCCTCAAGGCCTCCAACCAGGAGGTGAGTGTGTTTTAGGAAGTCTCTCTAACTGGAAGACAGGAGGCTCTTTTGGGGAGGGCCTTCACTGGCATGGCAGAAATCACCCCAAATAAATACCCGTTTTAATTGTGTGGTTTGTATCACTAAGGATCAGTCTCAGTCTTTCCCCTGGGACTCTCAGGAATAAACTGCTCCTGTAGGGAAGACAGTGGGGCTTGGGTGGTGTGACTTTGAACTTTGGCTCTGCCCCTTCTAACTGGACGCTTAAATGTGTCACATTTTCTTAGAGCCTCGGGGTCTTCGGCTGTGAAATGGGGATAATATTTCTATTTTTCTGAGAACTGTCTGAACTAGAAGCTCAAATCCAATAGTGCTTGGGCCAAGCCTTTTGTAAATTCTTACACTAGTCTGTGTGTGTGTGTAAGGCTCTCTGTTATGTTGGATAAGTGAGTTTCCTCCTCATGATTTCCTGTGACTCTATTTAAGAAATTGAACAAGAAGTATCTCATTAGAGTTAAAGGTGCTGGGAGTGGGGTCTGTAGAAGCATGGGGCTGTCTGGGGGTGATACTGGGTGGGTCTGGGTGTTTGGGAAGTCTACAGGGCTGGGTTTGGGCTGTGATGTTGTTCTGGGGACATCCAGTTTGTCCCCTTACCCCCCTGCCTTGCTGGCCCTTTGGATGACAGACATACATCTGTCTGTCAAAGGCCTGTGCCCAAGACCTTTCCTTCACCTGGGATACTGCCTTACCCTTAGCCCTTCGTTTAATTCCCATGTAGCCTTTAAAATTCAGTTCAAGGAGTTCCCGTCATGCCGCAGCAGAAATGAATCCAACTGGGAACCGTGAGATTACGGGTTCAATCCCCGGCCTCGCTCAGTGGGTTAAGGATCTGGAGTTGATGTGAGTTGTGGTGCAGACTGGTGGCAACAGCTCTGATTAGACCCCTAGTCTGGGAATCTCCATATGCCATGGGTGCAGCCCTAGAAAGACAAAAGACAAAAATAATAATAATAATCATAAAAAATAAAATAAAATTCAGTTCAAGGTAGCTTTCCCTCATAGAACCTTTCCCTGTCAACCTATAGGTCAGGTCCCTGCTGATAGGGTACCCACATGTTCTTAGCTATATCATTACCTGTTTGATGTAAGCCGGGAGGATAGGGAGCAGGCCTGCCCCTTTTGCAGCTATTTCTCTGGCCCTCAGATAGTACATTCCGTGTAGCAGGCCTTCCGCTCTCTTTTGACCAAGAATTGGGTATGAATACTCATTTTGACAACCTTTCACCCAATACCTACTTTCTGGCCCAGAATGACATTCTGCAGCCCGCATACTAGTGGGAGCTAACCAAATAAGCAGGTACTAACCAAATAAGCAACTAAATAGGATAAATGGTAAATAAACAATCAGATAAATAATCTGGGTGCTGTCACGCTGCAAGCATGTATTTAGTACCATGTTTATATGAGAGCATCAGCTCAGAGCAGTCAAGTAATAACCATCATTCAGCTTGTTTTCTAGACTCACGTGTCTCTTATGGTCGCAGAACCTGCCCTCCTCCCCTGCTTCTCTTTACTTCCTCTGTGGAGTTGAGCTCTCCTCACCCCATTGGCATCGAGAAATCACAGCATGCATGCCACCAGCTCCCTTTCTTGTGTTCATGTCACACTTATTAAATCACAGTACACTTTTCCTAACAAGCTCACGTGGCCGTGGAAGCAAGCATGCGTCAATGCCCACTTGGCTTGCGAGATGAAGCTGGTGCTCTACCTGTCCTGGGTTTACGGCTTTCCTCCAAAAGCCTTCTCACTTTCCCCCATGAGACATTCAATCCTCAGTCTTCTCCTCCTCAGTCTCCAGGACTTGTTATCCAATATGGTAGTCATTAGGCACATGTGGCTATTTAACTTGAAATTTCATTAAAATAAACAATTCACTTCCTTATTTGTACTAGCTACACTTTAAATGCTAGAAAGCTCTAAGTTTCATGGCTGCCATTCTGGGCAGTACAGATATAGGACCTTTCTGTTGCTGCAGAAAGTTCCACTGGACAGTGTGCATAGGGGAAGGTGTCACCTCTCCCGGCCCAGCTGTGATGGACTGAAATCCCTCCGAGATGTTCCGAAATCAACCCTTTGACCAGGACGGAAATTTTATTTTATTTTATTTTTTGTCTTTTTAGGGCCACACCTGCGGCATATGGAGGTTCCCAGGTAGGGGTCTAATCAGAGCTGTTGCCACCGGCCTACACCACAGCTCACGGCAACACCAGATCCTTAACCCACAGAGTGTGGACAGGGATCAAACCCTCAACCTCATGGTTCCTAGTAGGATTCGTTTTCACTGTGCCACGACAGGAATTCCAAGGATGGAGATTTTTAAAATCTCCTGGCTTGCTTTAGGTTTCTGGTAAATCACTTACAAAGTGTTTTTGAACTACCTATATTGTTGTGTAGAGAAGCTACTTAGGGCATGATCTCCATCAAAACCTTTGCTAGGACTGTTGCTCTTTTTACTGAGGTGTTCCCCTGAATCTTGGTATTTGTCTTTGGCCATTATAAGAAAACAGTCTCTTGGAAAGTGGTTCCAAGAGATGGCTTTTCTATTATGCAAATGCAAGGCCTTTATTAGTGGGCAGTTGAACCACACTGACACCTCCTCTTTGCCATGTACTGATGTGTTCACACAGGCAGAGAAATTCAATGTCATCACAGAGCCCCTATGCTTGTAACAACTGTTCAGAGAAGAATTTCCAAATTATGTCATAAACTGAGAGTACTAAGTTCCAAAGTGACACCCTTCAGTAGAGAAAAATTTCTTCCTCCTCAACACATGTAAAATTGATAGCACTAGCCAATAGTTCATTCAGTGTTTACTCCAGCAGCTCTGTTATCCTAATGTTGTTATCCCCATTTTATAGAGAAGAAACGAGCCTTCTGAAGACTGTGATTTTCCCAAGATTATGCACTCAGTTGGCAAACTTGAGATTTGAACCTAGGCCTACCTAATTCCAAGGCCTGAACTCTTTTTGATGTCATCCTGATTCCTTGATACCCAGAAAGTCCTTAAATATTAAATATTTTTATTGAATTGAGAATTATATTAACAGCTGTGTAGTTACATTTATTTGATTATAAACAAAATAACATATTAATACTTTAAATAAGTTAACCTCGATTACAAATAAAATAACTAAAAATAACAAATCATAAAATTTTGGTAGACATATATACTTAGATTTAAAAATGATTTCTAGGGAGTTCCCATTGTGGCTTTGCAGTAACAAATCTGACTAGTATCCATGAGGATGTGGGTTTGATGCCTGGCCTTGCTCAGTGGGTTAAGGATCTGGTGTTGAGGTGAGCTGTGGTGTAGGTCACAGACAAGCCTGGGATCTGGCATTGCTGTGGCTGTGGTGTAGGCTGGCACCTTCAGCTCTGATTTGACCCCTAGCCTGGGAACTTCCGTATGCTGTAGGTGTGGCCCTAAAAAGAAAAAAAAAAGAAAAAAGATTTCTAGAATGAATCACTACTAGAATAGAAATTTAATCCATATGCTTTTGTGTGTTGGAGAAATAAATATAGCATATTAGGGTAGTTCTATCACTTTTATATTTGTAAGAGCAAAAATGAACACAATAAAGCAAAATAAAAATCTAATAGAAAAAAACAACAGTTATACCCTGAAGGCATCCTGTTCTAACTTATTCAGTAAAATTCTGAATACATTATGATTGCTAGTAGTTTCAGGGATGGATAAATAAGAAAAAGAGGATATGAAAAAAAAAAGTTGGATAATAAGAGCTACCTTTTCAGCCCTTTTTGTATTTCTTTTTTTCATTCATGAATGAGAAAAGTGATCTTTTTGAGGTTGGAGGAAGGGCTGGGGTAGGTGAGTCCTTAGTCTAAGTGGGGCTGCACCTTTGTCTGGCACATTCCAGGAGTGTCAGCAGGAAAGGAGCAGTGGAAAGGGGCTCTGGGGTGGACTTGGTGCTTCTGTTCCCTTTGAGCTAGGATGAAAATTTGAATGACACCTGGAGGTTATATAAAACTTTTATTTACACATCCAGTTAGCTGGGAGGCCCCTGGGCTCCACAATCAGAATGCGGAGCCTGGAAATGGAGGAGAGGTGTGTGAGAGCCCCCCTCTGTCCAGCTGAGGCAGGTCATCGGGGCTAGGGAGTGAAATGGCAGCTAAGAGAATAGTGGTCCAGAAAGAAAAAGGCACATGCCTAAGCCAACAACAAGGACACCGTTTCGTTATTTTTAGGTGCTATTTCAACAAGTATTAAAATTACGGAAGTGTGGAAAAATGGATAAACTTGCAAAAAGTTATATTTGTAGCCAAGACAATGATAATCTCCTATTAGCTGTTATCTTTTTCCTTCCTTCTGTGCTCACTGAGGACGGTGGCTGGCTCACTTGGGAACCTGGAGCACCTGGGAGGCCCTTGTCTCATCCCAGGATGCTGAGGGTGCAAAGATGGGATTGTGGTGGCTGTGCTGTCAACAGTTTCAAGGCCCTGGAAACCTAGAAAGGTGCACATACAAGGGGAAATCAAGTCACTGAAGGAGGTTTTAGTCTCTGGGACCTCTTGGTCACAACCACAGAGCCTTCTCACGCTCACCACTCTCAGATGTGTATGAGTTACCTATGCAGCGCTGTAACAAAGGTGCCCAGCTCCAAGTTATACTTTAAATGCTGGGCAGGCACTGGTCCTTTTTTCCCCCTCCTATTTCAGTTTTCAGACAATTTTGGAATTCTAAGAAACCTCCTCATTCACAGTATAGGCTCTGAATTCTGTGGGGATCTGATCTCTGCAGCAATGTCAGCATGTCAGATGTTGCCTTGCTAGAGTAGATCCCCCAGTGAAGGGAGAAAGGGTATGGAGAAAAGGAGCTTCTGGAAGGAGACGCAGTATCAAGGACCTAGCATTTTATGGCTGCTCTGATGTATTACAATATATGAGGTTTTTTTTAATGCATCAATTTAATTGTGGCCTTGAGCTGCGATTTGCATCTCTGAGGCCATCGAATGTAGAGACACAACAGTCAAGTCACATCACACACTTGGCTCTGTTATTTAGTTTCATTTTTTCTTTTTATTTTCTTGTCAGTCTTAAACGCTATCTTTGAGAAACCGCAAATTCTCTGAAGGATTCAGTCCATGCTGGGTTAAGTACTAAGGTCTAACCTTCTTCAGGACCAGACTGAGTGTCTGTTTAGAGCCAAATGGATAAAACAGAGTTCTAGAGAGGTGCTGTTCCAGGATCACAGCACTGGCTAAAAGACAGTCTGGCTTTCTGCAGATGATTCATCAGAAAAATGAGCATGGTAATTGAATTGGGGATTTAAAAGGATCATAAGGAAAATAGCACATTCTACTGTGGGCACTGTCAGAAGACAGTCTGTTAATGTCAGTATGCAAGGACTTTGCCCCCTGGGATATTCAGTCAGACCTGCACTGGTTTTTGGTTGCCAACCAAGGCTCCTCCTGGCATCTTGTGGGTAGAAACCATGGGTGCTGGTACGTATCGTACGATACACAAACTCCCACAACAGCAAATCATCAGGCCCCATGTGCCAAGGCTGGAAACCCTGACCTGGAGAATGTTCTAGACGTTGAAGTCTTGTCTTTGTATATACTTAAGATGAAGATACAGTTTTGAGGGGAAACTTTCAACAGAGAAGGTCTATCATTTTTCTTTATTAGAGAGTTATCAGGACCTCCAAATCTGGGAATTCATTCTTTTGTCAGACCTAATTCAGAGAAAAAGGCACATGCCTAAGCCAAGTCTGAGGAGAAAGTTCTTCCACCAAGAATTCCAAGCTTTTAACAAAACTAACACTCACTGAAATTCCTTCTGTTGCCTTGGAAGTGGAAGATGGGAATCCTTCCCCTAAAAATAATTTTCTTAGATGGTAACAAAGACTATCTCTCTGTGCCAAAATATGTATGCTTCATGTTTCCAAACCAGTGAATTCAAATACTGTAGCTGTTACACTCTTATTAAATTCTACTATAAGCACTTTCCTATCTTGTACAGTGCGGATGAATCCATGCTTTTGACTTTTCAAATCAAGAAAAACATTGTATCCCAAATAGTTTACATGTTTTCTTTTTCAAAACACACTGTGAGGCCAAGAACAGTTAGCTTTTAAAGTCTTGGTGTCCAACTAAATAAATCCTGTTGGAAAAAATGACAGCTACTTAAACTTGCCCTCTGGATCTAGAAACTGTTAAAAGTATGCAGTCCAGATTCTATATTTTTTGTTTGTTTGTTTGGTTGTTTTTTTTTGGCCATGCCCCCAACATGCAGAAGTTCCTGGGCCAGGGATTGAACTCATGCCACAGCAGTAACCAGAGCCATAGCAGTGACAACACTGGATCCTTAACCTACTGAACCACCAGGGAGCTCTTCCAGATTCCATTTTTAATTTTGGTAAGCATGAGAAAGGAAATTCTTGGTTAAAAAGGAAAATTCTGTTGACCTTACCCTAAATCTTGAAAGACTTAATCTATAAAATTTATGTTAACTATTAAGTCAAGAAATTAGCACTTAATCTGTGTGAGATGGCCAGGGAAGTGTCCCCCACCAGTTAGTACATTCTGAGACCAAAGTGAGAAGTGTTGAGTGTGATGCTTGATTTGAGGTTGGCAAACTTTTTCTGAAAAGGGCCAGGTACTAAATATTTTTGGCTTTGTGAGCCATGGCATCTCTAGCTCAGCCACTCAAGTGTGCTGTTGTGGTGAGAGCAGTTATAGACAGCCTGTAAACCAAAGGATGTAGCTGCAGCCCAATAAAATATTGTTTGCAAAAACAGGTGCTGGGCCCAGTTTGGCCCTCAGACCCGAGCATGCCCACCCCTGCTTAACTTATCCTAGGCAGCTTTAGCATGGGAAAGTCATGCTTCCTGTTACATTTTTGGCCATGGTGAGTATTACAGAACCCCAGGACCATCTTCAAAGACTCCAGGTTGGAAATCATTGCATAATGGGCTTCATTGTTGATCCACAGACCATTGACAAGCCCTAAAGGCAAGGACCTGTACACACAAATTGCTTTTATTAAAAAGTGATGCAGTGGAGTTCCCGTTATGGTGCAGTGGGATAAGAACCTGACATTGTGTCCTTGAGGATGTGGGTTTGATCCCTGGCATTGATGAGCAGGTTAAAGATCCAGTGCTGCCACGAGCTGTGGCAAAGGTCATAGATGCGGCTCCGATTATTCGACCCCTAAGTCTGGGAACTTCCGTATGCCACAGGGACAGCTGTAAAAAGAAAAAAAAAAAGAGTGATGCGTGAGTTCCCTTGCGGTGCAGCAGCTGGGGCCGCTGCTGTGGTGTGGGTTCGATCGCTGGCCAGGGAACTTCCACATGCTGTGGGGGATGCCAAAAAAAAAAAAAAAAAAAACTGGTGATGCATTGTTCATGCAGATGATCTGATTGCGTCTATTAGGTTACCTTAAAAATACTACGTCGTTCTTTAATATTTGCTGGATTTCAGATTTAGTGAAAATTTAGGTTGGGGAAAAAAGAAATCAGCCATTTCAAATGAGGATTCCCTGTAGACTGGAACTGTGTCCACTGGTCAGAATGGTTGGTCTTACCCATCAGTCATCAGAGGTCCTGGCCTCTGACCCTGGTAGCACATGCTGAGGTGTGGCATTGTCTTGTTCCATAGGTTCTAGGCCTTCCTGATGTAGTTTTCTGATGTGGGTTCCATTATGAGGCCTGGTCAGTGTCAGCTGATAGGATGTCAGAGCTGGTGATGGTTCCTGCAAATGTAAAGAGAGAAATGATCAGTCATCATGCCAGTGTGATCAGACATGGTGACACCTCCAACAAGCCAGCCAGTTGCCATGGCAGCAAGGAAAGATTTTTTTCCCCACTTTATCTTAAATGCCCTCAGTGGAGAAAGAGAAAACTTTGAGTTTCGTGTGAGTCTCATCATGGGATGGGAGCGGCACCACATGTGGGAAAAACACAAGCATAAAATTGCCCCGAATCTTCATTTCATGTGACATGTGAGGCTCTTAAAATTTCATTGGTTCCCTGAATGAAATTTATGCCCTGATTAATTAGCCATGTTTTCATCAGTTCTCATAACCGACACACATTCACACATACTAAGAAAGAAACCCTTACGTTCTCCTTTCATATGAGCAAATTTCACATGAACAAGTTATGAGTTAAACCTCTTCTTCCTTGTTAGAAAGAGTCTGTTATGTATATAGAACTGATTTCACCATGTGACCCAGTTGAAGAAAACTCAGTATAATATTTACACAATGTCTGGTACAGCCTATTCTCCTATTTCCAGGAAGTGTTAAAAAGAATTAAAAATGGGAAAGCTTTTCAGATGCAGTAGAGCTAACTTCCTTTCTAAGAGAGGCGAGTTAATAATCTATTGCTGCACAGAAAATTAAAACCTACACTAAAAACATATTATTTCACACAATTTCTATAGGTTGGGAATTCAAGCAACTCATCTGGATGGTTCTGGATCAGGATCCCTCATGAAGCTGCAGCAAACGGATATCAACCAGCAGGGATCTAAAGACTTGGCACTAGCTGCTAATACGGCCCTGTCATATGGCTGGAGAGGCAGTACTGGTTGTTGGTGGGATCCCAAGTTTACCACCAGTTGATATTTCCATATGGTTGCTTGAGTATCCTTACAATATGGTGGCTGACTTCTCCCCAGACAAGTATCCAAGAGAGAGGAAGTGGGAAGTGACAGTGTCTTTCTGTCTGAACCTGGAAGTCGCACCTGGTCATGTGTGTGGTACCCGATTGTTTACATAAGTCAGCCCTATTCAGTGTGACAGGGGGCAACACAGGGGTGTGAATACCAAGAGGGCGGGCTCTTGGAGGGGGCTTCTCTAGTCAGTTGCTTAGAAGGATTCTTCCATCAACTACCTGCTCTTATTTTTCATTTGAATGAAGACAGAAATCTCAGTGAAGGTCTTTTCTGAATGTGTGAAAGCCGTACTAACCTAGGCTTTTCACGCAGAATTGTAAACCAACATATATCTGATGGGTTGAGAATTCTTTTTTAATGGCCATACCCACAGCATACAGAAGTTCCTGGGCCAGGGACTGAATCTGAGCTGCAACTGTAGGCCTGCACTGGATCCTTTAACCCATTGTGTCAGGCTGGGGATTGAACCCATGCCTCAACAGCAACCTGAGCTGCTGCAGTCGGATTCTTAACCCACTGTGCCACAGCAGGAACTGCATGATGGGTTCAGAACTTTTTTCTTCTGTGCCATTCATAATACCTGTCAGGTACACTAGATGGACATCATAGTAAGTGCTGGTGTTTCAGTTAAAAAAATTCTCCTAAATGGTTGCAATTATGCATCTAGATTTTTTTCTCTTGCATAAGTATCCTAACTGGTTTTATTGACTCAAATCTTTAATGTAACATTCCTCTATGGAATCTTTGTTAGAGGAAATCTATATGAGTTAGGGGAGGCTGGACTGCTATTTAAAAAAAAAAAGACCTAAAATAAAGATGTATAATGTCTCAGAGCTGCAGCTGTAGGCCTACACGACAGCCACAGCAACGCCGGATCTGAGCCGCATCTGCGACCTACACCGCTGCTTGTGGCAACACTGGATCCTTAATCTACTGGACAAGGTGAGGGACTGAACCCACATCCTCATGAAGACAAAGCCCCATTCTTAACCCACTGAGCCACAGTGGAAACTCCTGAGTCTTTGTTGTCATTGCTGCTGTGCTTGTTACTGTTATCATCAGCACCGCTTATCCAGAGCTTACCGGGGCCAGGCATTGACTTAGGTATTTTGCTTCTCTGATATCTCACTTAATAATCCTTAAAAACCTTGTGAGATAGAGTATATAATCACCCTTATTTGACCATCAAGCTAATTGTGTTTCAGAGGCTAAGACACAGTGGTGAAGCTGAGGTTTAAATATATTCTCTTGGAGTTCCTGTCATGGCACAGTGGAAACAAATCCAACAAGGAACCATGAAGTTGTGGATTTGATCCCTGGCCTCACTCAGTGGGTTGAGGATCCAGCATTGCTGTGAGCTGTGGTGTAAGTCACAGATGTGGCTCAGATCTGGTGTGGCTGTGGCTGTGGTGTAGGACAGCAGCCATAGGTCTGATTGGACCCCTAGCCTGGGAACCTCCATATGCTGTGGGTGCAGCCCTAAAAAGTACTAAATAAATAAATAAATAAATAATAAATTCTCTCCTGAAGAATTCTCTGGTGGTCTAGTGGTTAGGATTCAGCACTTTCACTGCTGCTGCAGCCCAGGTTCAATCCCTGGTCTGGGAGCTAAGATCCTGCATTAAACTGCTACATGTTGCAGCTAAAAAAAAAAATGTGGAGTTCCCGTCGTGGTGCAGTGGTTAACGAATCCAACTAGGAACCATGAGGTTGCGGGTTCGGTCCCTGGCCTTGCTCAGTGGGTTAACGATCCGGCGTTGCCGTGAGCTGTGGTGTAGGTTGCAGACGCGGCTCGGATCCCATGTTGCTGTGGCTCTGGCGTAGGCTGGTGGCTATAACTCTGATTAGACCTCTAGCCTGGGAAACTCCATATGCCACAGGAGCGGCCCAAGAAAATGGCAAAAAGACAAAAAACAAAAAAAAACCCAAAACAAACAAAAATGACTCTTTTTTCCACAATATAGGGTACATCAGACTAAAAGCAATGGAGTGGGTATATTGGACTTTTGGGTCTCATACCTCTGGGCTAAACTAAATCACATTTTCTTGATCCTTAAATCACACTGTGTAGGTGTTTTCCTGCTCCTTTCAAAATGATTTCTGACCCCAAATGTGGCTGTCTTACTTCTGGAGAGAGATGTTTCCGCTCATGTGGTGCTTTTGCATACACATAAATGCTTCAGACAACCTTTCCCTCAGCCTTTATTTGAACATGGTTGTCCTTTGAGAGTGAGTTTGCAAGCATCTTGAAGAAAATGGAGCCCTGGGCAGAAAATAACCAGCTTGGCCTTATAGAAGACAGTCCAATCTCCTGTGACAAAGAGAGGCAGGATTGATAAGTCTTCTGAGGGTGGTTTAGAAAGACTTCATCCATTCCCAACTTCAGCAAGGCTTTTTATTCCATCCCACACTACCAACTCCTAGGTAAACTGGCAAATGGATTCAGCTGATGGGGATTTTTTCATTTGCTGGGCTTTCGAACCCAGGTTGTCTTTGACCACCCTTTTCTTGGTCTAGCCACATTGAATCAGTCTTCAAAAGTGGCACAAACAAACTTTCAAATAAGCCTGCTCTCAGTCTGTAATCCTGGCTCAGAAACTCCTTAACTGTATGTGATGATTGAGAAATTACTTACGTTTTCAGGACACCATCTTCAGTTCTGCAAGTGGAATGGTGATGCCTAAAGAGAAAATAAAGTGGAGAGATAAAGATACTCACTGTAGTGTCAGGATGAAATGAAGCAGGACCCTGTGGTCCTTCTCCCCCATGTCCTCCACCTGCCTTTTGTCTGTAAAAAAACTTTAGCCAAAGAGTAAGCTTCATCAGGGAAATAAGAAAATGAAGACGCAAACGAAAATAGTCAAAGGAGACTAAATAACAATCGTTCAGTCAGTAAGCAAAGTCAAGGACCTTTAGTTCCTCCTCAAGGACTACAGGTCATATTCTGAGCCATATCCTGTGAGCTGTCTTGTAGAGACTGAAACCCCCACCAGGTGGAAGAAGTTAACTACATGGTGACCTGACTGTAGCCATGACACAAACTGATGCAATTCTGAGAACTGGCCTCAAACTGACCCTGGAACTAAAGATTGTGACTGTGCTGTTTCTACATGTAGCCTCCTCCTTCCACCTATAAACCACTAACACAACCATTTAAAAGCTCTTGCCCATTGGTTTTTAATGGGGGGGGGGAGGGGAGAATCAGCCTAAGGACATGTGTCTGCCCCCTGCCTGATTGCAGACACAATAAAGCCAACTTTCCTGCCCACCAGCCTTGACTCTTTATTGGCTTTAGAGTGGTGAGCAGCTGAACCCACTTTCCTTAGCACGTTTTGGTGCCCACGGGGGCTGAGCTCTTGCAAGATCTGCTCCCCAGGTTTTCCAAGCAGAGCCACCACCATGACAGTGCTGGGGAGGCCATGATGAGCCCACTGCTCTTGGCTACTTGTCCCAGAGGGGAGTGTAGGGGCCATTCCTCACAGCTGCTGAAACCATTTGTTTTGGGGACTTCTGTTTCTCTCCTGCTCGGCACTGCCTGCCAACTTCTGCTTTCCCAATGGAAAGATACATCCAGAAGAACTGAGGAAACCCAAGACCCAGTAGGTCCACTGGTGTGAACCCCACAAACTGCTACTCACCACTCTAAATCCAATAAAGAGGCAAGGCTGGTGGGAAGGAAAGTTGGCTTTATTTTGGAGGCCTGCAATGAGGCCACTGATGTATATTTCTGTTTTTGTGCCAGTACCATACTGTTTTGATGACTGCAGCTTTGTAGTATAGACTGAAGTCAGGGGGCCTGATTCTCTCAGTTCCATTTTTCTTTTTAAATATTGCTTTCACTATTTAGGGTCTTTTGTGCTTCCATACAAATTTAAATTTTTTTATTGTTATTTCCCCAATATAATTTTTTTCTACTGTACAGCATGATGATCCAGTTATACATTCAAGTATACATTCTTTTTTTCTCCCATTATCATGCTCTGTCATAAGTAACTAGACATAGTTCTCAGTGCTACACAGCAGGATTTATTGCTAATCCATTCCAAAAGCAATAGTTTGTATCCATTAACCCCAAGCTCCCAATCCATCCCACTCCCTCCCCCTCCCTCTTGGCAACCACAAGTCTATTCTCCAAGTCCATGATTTTCTTTTCTGTGAAAAGTTTCATTTGTGCTGTATATTAGATTCAAGATTTAAGTGATATCATATGATATTTGTCTTTCTCTTTCTGACTTACTTCACTCAGAATGAGAGTCTCTAGTTCCATCCAGGTTGCTGCAAAGGGCATTATTTTGTTCTTTTTTGTGGCTGAATAGTATTCCATTGTCTATACATACCACATGTTCATTGCAGCACTATTCACAATAGCCAAGACATGGAAACAACCCGAATGTCCATCGACAGATGATTGGATTAGAAGGATGTGGTATATTTACACAATGAAATACTGCTTAGCCATAAAATTTTTAATTGTGGTCTGTGAAATATGCTATTGGTAATTTGATAGGGGTTGCATTGAATCTGTGGATTGCCTTTAGTAGTATAGTCATTTTGACAAGGTTGATTTTTTTCCAACCCAAGAGCATGGTATATCTTTCCATCTGTTTGTATTATTTTTTATATCCTTCATCAGAATCTTAATAGTTTTCAGAGTATAAGTCTTTTGCCTCAGTTAGAGTTATTCCTAGGAATTTTATTTTTTTTGATGAAATTGTAAACAGGATTTTGTCCTTAATTTCTCTTTCTGATCTTTTGTTGTAACTGTGTAGGAATGCAGGAGATTTATGTGTATTAATTTTGTATCCTGCAACTTTACCAAATTCATTGAGGGGATGTAGTTTTCCTGGTAGCATCTTTAGGATTTTCTTTATCATTTTCAAAGAGTACAGTTTTACTTTTTTTCCAATTTGAATTCCCTTGATTTGTTTTTCCTTTCTGATTGCAGTAGCTAGGACTTCCAAAGCTGTGTTGAATAGAAGTGGTGAGTGTGTACATCATCTTTTGTTCCTCATCTTAGAAGAAATGCTTTCAGCTTTTCCCTGTTGAGTATGATGTTAGTTGTGGATTTGTCATATATGGCCTTTATTATGTTGAGGAAACTTCCCTCTATGCCCACTTCTGGAGGATTTTTATCATAAACGGGTATTGAATTTTGTCTAAAGCCCTTTCTGCATCCAATAGATGGTCATATGGTTTTTATTCTTCAGTTCATTAATGTGGTGTATCACACTGATTGCTTTGTGCATATTGAAGAATCTTTGTATCTCCTGGATAAAGCCCACTTGATCATGGTGTCTGATCCTTTTAATGTATTGTTGAATTTGGTTTGCTAGTATTTTGTTGAGGATTTTTGCATCTATGTTCATCAGTGATATTGGCCTGTAATTTTTCTTTTTTTGTGATGTCTTTCTGATTTTGGTATCAGAATGATGGTGGCCTCATAGAATGAGCTTGGGGTGTATTCCTTCTTTTGCAGTTGTCTTGGAAGACCTTCAGAAGAATAGGTGTTAACTCTTCCCTGAATGTTTTGTAGAATTTACTTGTGAAGCCATCTGCTCCTGGATTTGCTTCTTGGAAGTTTTTCAATCACAGTTTCAATTTTACTACTTGTGATTGGTCTATATTCTATTTCTTCCTGGTTAAGTCTTGGAAGGTTGTACCTTTGTAAGAATTTGTGCATTTCTTCTGCATTGTCCATTTTATAGACATATGTTTGCTTGTGTTCTCCTATGAACCTTTGTATTTCTGCATTCTCAGTTGTAATTTCTCCTTCATTTCTAATTTCATTGATTTTTGAGCCCTCTCCCTTTTTTTCTTGGTGAGTCTGGCTAAAGCTTTATCAATTTTGTTGATCTTTTCAAAGAAACAGCTTTTAGTTTCATTGATCTTTTCTGTTGTTTTCCTCATCTCTATCTCATTTGTTTCTGCTCTGATCATTATGATTTCTTTCCTTCTACTACTTTGGGTTTTATTCTTCTTTCTCTGGTTGCTTTAGGTGAAATATTAGGTTGTTTATTTTAGATTTTATTGTTTCTTAAGATTGTATTGCTCTAAACTTCCCTGTTAGAACTGCTTTTGCTGTACCCCATAAAATTTGGATCACTGTGTTTTCTTTGTCCTTTATCTTTATCTAATTTTTGATTTCTTCTTTGTTTTCTTCAGTGATCTATCAGTTGTTTTAGTAACACATTGTTTAGCTTCTATGTGTTTGTTTTTTACAGTTTTTTTTCCTCTTAATTCTGATCTCAGGGCATTATGATCAGAAAAGATGCTTGATATCATTTAAGTTTTCTTACCTTTACTGAAGCTGGATTTGTCGCCAAGATGTGATCTGTGCTGGAGAACATTCTGTGTGCATATGAGAAGAATGTATATTCTGCTTTTGGATGAAATGTTCTATAAATATCAATTAAGTCCATCTGATGTAATGTGTCATTTAAGGGTTTTGTTTTCTTATTTGATTTTCTGTCTGGATGATCTATCCACTGATGTAAGTGGGGTGTTAAAAAGTCCTCCACTATTATTGTGTTACTGTTGATTTCTACTTTTATGTTTGTTAGCATTTGCCCTATATATATTCTGTTGCTCCTAGGTTGGGTGCATATATATTTACAGTTGTTAGATCTTCTTCTTGGATTGATCTTTTAATCATTATGCAGGAGTCTTCTTCGTCTCTTATGATGGCCTTTATTTTTTAATTAAAATTTTATTATAGTTGATTTACAGTGTTCTGTCCAATTCTGCTATACAGCAAAGTGACCCAGTCACATATATATATATATATATATACACATGAATATATATACATATATATATATGAATGTATATATATATACACATGTATATATATATACATTCTTTTTCTCACATTATCCTCCATCATGTTCATCGCAAGTGATTGATATACTTGTGCTATACAGCAGTATCTCATTTCTTTTTTTTTCAATTTTTTTTTTTTGTTTTTAGGGTTACACTCATGTCATATGGAGGTTCCCAGGCTAGGAGTTGAATCTGAGCTACAGCTGCTGGCCTATACTACAGCCACAGCAACATCAGATCGGAGCCACGTCTGTGACCTACACCACAGCTCATGGCAACACCTGATCCTCAACCCACTGAGTGAGGACAGGGATCAAACCCACAATCTCATGGTTCCTAGTCAGATTTGTTTCCACTGTTCCACTATGGGAACTCATCATTTCTTATCCATTACAAATGAAATAGTTTGTATCTATCAAACCCAAACTCCCAGTCCATCTCACTCCCTCTCCCACCACCTACCACTTGGCAACCACACATCTGTTCTCTCTGTCCATGAGTTTGTTTCTTTTCTGTAGATAGGTTCATTTGTGCCGTATATTAGATTCCAGATATAAGTAATATCATATGGTGTTTGTGTTTCTCCTACATACTTCACTTAGTATGAGAATCTCTAGTTGCATGCATGCTACTGCAAATGGCGTTATTTTGTTCTTTTTTTACGGTGAGTAGTTTTCCATTGTGTATATATACTACATCTTCTAAATCAGTTCACCTGCTGATGGACATATGGGTTATTCCCATGTCTTGGCTATTGTGAATAGTGCTGCTATGAACATAGGTACATGTATTCTTTTCAATGAAAATTTGTCCAAATATATGCCCAGGGGTGGAATTGCTGATCATATGGTAGTTCTATATTTAGGTTTTTGAGATACCTTTATACTGTTTTCCATAGTGGTTGTACCAATTTACATTCCCACCAACAATGTAGGAAGTTTCCCTTTTATCCCACCCCCTCTCCAGCATATGTTATTTGTAGACTTATTAGTTGTAGCCATTCTGACTGGTGTGAGGTGGTACCTCACTGTAGTTTTGATTTGCATTTCTCTAATAATTAGTCATGTTGAGCATTTTTTCATATGCCTATTGGCCACCCGTATGTCTTCTTTGGATAAATGTCTATTCAGGTCTTCTGCTAAATTTTCACTTGGGTTGTTTGTTTTTTTTGCTGTTGTTTGTATATTTTGGAGATTAAGCCCTTGTCAGTTGCATCTTTTGAAACAATTTTCTCCCATTCCATAGGTTGTCTTTTGTTTTTTTATGATTTCCTTTGCTGTGCAAAAGCTCGTAAATTTGATAATTCCTATTGGTTTAATTTTGTTTTTATTTCTATTGCCCTGGGAAACCTAAGTAAACATTTGTGCAGTTGATATCAGAGAATGTTTTGCCTATCTTCTCTTCTGGGAGTTTGATGGTGTCTTGTCTTGTTTAAGTCTTTATGCCATTTTGAGTTTGTTTTTGTGCATGGTGTGAGGTGTATTCTAGTTTCACTGATTTACATGCAGCAGTCCACTTTTGTCAACACCGCCTGCTGAAGAGAGTGTCTTTTTCCCACTTCATATTCATGCCTCTTTGTCAAAGATTAATTGACCATAGGCATCTGGGTTTATTTCTGGGTTCTTTCTTCTGTTCCACTGGTCGGTATGTTCTGGTACCAGTACCAAAATGTCTGGATTACTGTAGCTTTGTACTAAAATTGCCTAAAATTTGGGAGCATTATACCTCTGATTGTTTTTTTCCCCCTCAGGATTGCTTTGGCAGTTCTGTTTTTTTTTCTTTTTCTTTTTTTCTGGTTCTGTATAAATTTTCAGATATGGAAAAAATTTGTTTGTTCTAGTTCTGTGAAAAATGTCATGGGTAATTTGATAGTGATTGAATTAAATCTTTAGGTTGCTTTGGATAGTATGGCCATGTTAATGATATTAATTCTTCCAATCCAGGAACATGGAATATATTTCCATTTCTTTGAATCCTCTTTAATTTCCTTGATTAATGTTTTATAGTCTCACATATAAGTCTTTCACCTAGGCAGGTTTATTCCTAGGCATTTAATTTTTTTGGATGTGATTTTAAAAGTTAATTGTATTTTTATATTCTTTTCTAGTATTTCATTGTTAGTATATAGAGATGCAACTGATTTTTGAATG